>NC_056728.1:1699747377-1700087377 GCF_019279795.1 Protopterus annectens | reverse complement strand
TTATTGGTACTCTGCTAGGGAATATTTAGTTTTTCTTTTTTCAGTGATTTAATCGGATGTCGTAGAAAAAGTCAATAATTGCTTTTCTCTATGTTCTCTGTCCTCGAATTTTATTATTTTTTGAACATCTGTTCTTGAGCAATCTCATATTCAGCCAGCTTTTTCTTCATTTTGACCTCAGATTTTTGCAATTTTTTCACTTCATCTGAATATCTATTTAAAGCTTCTTCCATTTTTTCCAGTCTTTTGTTATTTCAGTTCATATGCTCCATCAGTGTTTCATTTATTTTTACCAGGTCTGTGTGCAGTTGTCTGATACTTTCCTGTAGGTTACTGGAAGTTGTATCTGGAGCTTGTACTGCTTTTCCTTGCTAAATCACTGCAGTACTTTTCCCAGTCAGTTATTTCTTCTTTTTGTAGCTGATTTTCTTTCAGGTGCTCTGTATTTCTTTTTTTCCTGGCATCCAGGCAGTGCAGTTATTAGCCAGTTACTAAAATTTATCCCAAAATACAAGTCCACTGGCTTTCTCTTCTGAGTTTCTGTTTTCACACTGGGAGACATAGAATTAAACTGTTACTTAACGTTAACGTGCAGCCATCTTGGAAAAGCCATTTCATTTTAGTCTTGGGGATTATCTGGGTACCTTCTACTAGTTTGTGAAGTGTTATACAGTCTAAGGCTTCCTGTTCTAGAGGGAGCTGTTCCCTTTTCTCGACTCTTTGGTATTTTTTCTTGAAAAAAATAGATTACATAGTTAAAAGTATATCTGATGATGTTCATCGTGTTTCACTGTTGCAGTCATTACAATTGGGTTATCCTGCTGGCAGGCTACCCGCAGTCGGCCCGAATTCCAAAATCTAGGTCTGGCGTCGGTTGCTGTCGCTTCTTCCCTGACATCAGTGCACCAGGGGTATAAAAGATGCAGCCGACGCCATTTTCTCCAGTCTTTCTTGCCGCGCGGTGCCCGAAGCAAAAGCAGTTCGCAAGTGCCGGTCGGCCGACTCCTGAAGTTTTCAAATTCGAATTTCAGATCCGAAGTCTTCATTAAAGCTAAGTACCCCGTTGGGGAAACTTTTTTCTTGCTCCAGACCGATGTCAGAAAAAGTTAATAACTGTATTTCGTATGGGAAGCAAATACCTCATAAGGATTTTCTCTCTTACTGTATTCCTTGCCTAGGCCCTGACCATAACGTTGCTAGTTGTCGGTTTTGTGCCAGATTTAACCAACGCACTATTAAGCGTCGGTACAATTTTGATTTCATTACTTTGGTAGAAGATTTAACTATATAATGCCGTCGGATCAGCCAACTACCGGAGTTTACAAAAAACGAAAAGAAAAAGAAAAGGACAGGCATCCGAGATCCAAAACCGACGATGAGGCTTCTTCTAGGCCTGTCGCCGGTTCTCAGTGAGGCACTTTCGCAGCCCCTGATGCCCGCTACCTCAGAGCCACAGGCCGCTTCCGACTCCCACGTGGAGCCAACTGGGCCTCTGGAAACTCAAGGTATTGGATACACGGAAATCATATCCTCAGATGGGTCTGGAGCCGCTGAGCAGGCATCGGCTTCTGAGGGTGTTTTCAGGCCTACACAGTTATATGTAAAACCTACTTCAGCTATAAAGGCAAAGACTAAAGCAGCTCTAAAGACAAAGAAACAAGTGCAGCATTCACCTGGACAGGCCTCCATGCCTAAAAAAACAGATGCTCAAAATGGCCGAAGACCTTATAACTTTGATCAAGGGTTCCCATCCCCCTCCTGAAAAGAGGCCTAGGCAAGAGTTAGAATATGAATCTTCAGACCAGCTTTCCATTTCCTCTGATTCCTCCTCTGAACAAGATTACTCTGTTCCTCCCTACGAGGATTCTGATGCTGAAGAATCTATTCCTTCAGCCTCTCCTCCTGAGGATTACTCTTTTGGGGAAACACTGCATACTATGAGGGAGCATTTTCACTGGGAGGGCCAAGACTACTCAGAATCCAAGAAAAGGCTCAGAGATTTCCTTTTATTGCCCCAGCACAGGCCCCTGGCTATTCCATCTGTTTTCGACATTGTAGATGATGTATTTTCAGACTCCAGTTTTTTCTCCAGACTCCTTACCACCAGCTCCGGTTAAGCCAGACAGATACTACAGGGTTCCTGATTCACATAAATTTGTCTATAAGACCCCTGCAGCAGACCCTGAAACCATCTCTCAGGGTCCCAAAGGGGTCAAGGCTTCTACTGCAAAAAACCCTATCCCCTGTGATAGGGATTCTAGAGCCCTAGACAGATGGGGCAAAAATATTTATACCTCTGCTACCTTGGCTGTAAGAGCCTTAAATTGCCAATTTCATATGCTTAAGTATCAGCAATATTTTATGTCTTTGCTTAAACAGAAAATGCCAGCAAGTACAGAATGTGCAGACAATAAAGAAATGCAGGATTTATTGCATGCAGCTGAACAAGTTGGAAAGCATACTTTGCAATGTGGTTTTGATTCTCTTGAGGCCTCCTGCAGGGCCGCTGTTACAGGTTCTGTCATTTGGAGGCATGTTTGGTTAAAAGAACAGAATTTGCTGGATCATGTTAAAGCAAAACTGTTAGATGCTCCTTTACAGCATGATGCTTTGTTTGGTGCTAAGGCAGAAGAGGTGTTGAAGAAAATGGAGGACAAAGCTAAATCTATGCAAACAGTCAAAGAGTTATTGCAGGTACAGCCTCCCAGATTTAGCAGGAACTGGCCTACAAAGAATTGGTCCTTTCCAGTGTCAGATAGACCACAAAGGGGCAGATACAGACGCCCCAGAGGCAGATCACAGCCCCAAGGCTCATACAGGCCTAAACAATGGGGTACTTCTACCTCCAAAAGCAGAGAGGAAAAATCACAGCCATACAGAAAACAGTCTCAATGACTTCCCACTTCCAGCACCAAGCACTTATCTTTTGGCAGCCCCTTTGGGAGGAAAACTAGCACTTTTTTCACAAAATTGGCACATGATCACCCAGGACAAATGGGTTCTAAATATAGTTACACAAGGCTACAGGTTCCACTTTCACACCCTGCCAAGGCAAAACGGTATGCCAGATCTGCCACACAATCAATGGGCAGAGGCACAAAAACAAGTTTCATCCCTCATGGACATGAGGGCCATTCAACAAGTACCAAAACAAGACCAGGGTCAAGGATTCTATTCAAGACTGTTCTTGGTACCCAGAAAAGACAAAGCCTGGAGACCTATACTGGACCTATCTATTCTAAATACATATCTGGATATTCCAAAATTCAAGATGTTGACTCTACAGCAGCTTCTGCCCATGTTGGGCAAGAAGGCTTGACTTGTGACTTTAGATCTAAAAGAGGCATACCTGCATGTCCCAATCAGACAATCGTGCAGAAGATACCTCAGATTCATAGCTGGCTCAATACACTACCAATTCTCTGCACTGCCCTTTGGCTTATCTACTGTGCCCAAGGACTTCACAAAGTGCCTGGCACCAGTAATTGCATTTTACAGACAAAGAGGAATACAAATATATCCTTACTTGGACGACTGCCTTATTCAAGCGGAGAACAAGGACATTCTACTACAGCATCTGGCGTTTGTAAAAAGATTACTGACAAGTCAAGGGTACACAGTAAACGAAAAGAAATCAAAACTCGTACCCTCTCAAGAGATAATATTCCTGGGTGCAAGCTTAAATACAACTGCCCAGATGGCTTATCTCACGCCAGACAAACACAGACAACTGACTACTTATTTCAAAATGTTGGTAACAAAGACCCAGTTATCTGCAAGAAAAATTCTGCAGGCCTTGGGTTTCATGGCATCCTGCATTCTGCTAATTCCATATACAAGACTGCATATGAGGAAACTTCAATAGTATTTAAAAAGTGTTTGGACTCAACATTGCCACAGCCTGGAAACAGTAATTACCCTCATTCCCTGCTTGCAACAGGAGTTACGATGGTGGGCAATAGCCTGTCACCGCTACACGGGACAGTCGTTCACCTTACCCACACCCAGGCAGACTTTGACAACAGATGCATCAGATTACGCCTGGGGGGCCCATATGGCAGGAAAATGTATTCAGGGCACATGGTCCGCAAGTCAAATGCATCTACATATCAATCAAAAAGAGATGCTAGCTGTTCAGAATGCCCTAACAGCCTTCAAGGATCAACTTCACCCAGGACAACTACTAATAAGGACGGACAATACTACAGTCATGTGGTACATAAACAAGCAAGGAGGCACACATTCCTATCCCCTCTGCAGGCTAGCCATGGACTTGTGTCACATAGCATTGACTTACCAAGTACATCTGCAAGCACAATTCCTGCTAGGAAGGAAAAATACTCTGGCAGACAAACTAAGCAGAAACCTCATGGATCCCCACGAGTGGTAACTGGATCCACAAGTCTTCAGCATGATAACAAGGACCTGGGGATGTCCAGACATAGACCTATTTGCCTCCCCTCACAACTACCAACTACAAAGATATTCTGCACAAGGACTTATCACAAGCAAGCATGAAAAGTGGACGCACTCTCTTTCATTTGGAAAAATCTAAAAGTATATGCCTTTCCTCCTCTGCCTCTCCTCCCCAAAGTACTCCTCAAGGTCAGACAAGAGAAACCAAAAATGATACTGATTGCCCCAGACTGGCCCCACCAGCACTGGTACCCAATCCTAAAGAGCTTGTCTCACTGCCCAGCCTGGACATTACCTCAAATGCCTCACTTATTGACCCAACAAGACAGTCAGATACTGCACAGCCAATTCAAAACCTTAAACCTGGCGGCATGGCAGATAATATAGTCTCTCAAGACACACCTCTCTCTAAAGCAGTGACGGATGTTATTTTGGAGGCCAGGAGGCCTAGCACCAGAAAATCTTATGCAGACAAATGGAAGTGATTCTGTGCTTGGAACCAAGCACAAGGTATTGACACGATTGTTCCAAATATTCCTCAGATTTTACAATGCTTAACTGAGATGCTGGATAAAGGCCTTTCTTTTTCATCAATTACAATTCATGCTTCTGCCATTTCAGCTCATTACAATACAGAACCACCTATTTTTTCACACCCCTTACTAAGGCAGTACCTCAGAGGGGCCAAAAACTTAAGACTTCCAAGGAGAGCACCAATACCTGCATGGGACCTCAACTATGCCTTGGAAAAACTCACACTACCTTCGTTTGAGCCAGCCTCTGCAGCTGACATAAAATTCTTATCCTGGAAAACAGCTCTGCTCCTAGCAATAACCTCCGCTAGAAGAGTCTCAGAGTTACAGGCAGTCATGGTTGTGGAACCGTTTATCATTTTCCATCCAGACAGGGTTTCGCTGAGGACAAACCCTACATTTATGCCTAAGGTAGTGTCCAGTGTGGCCCTTAACCAAACATTTCATTTGCCTACTTTTTATCCAAACCCACAGAATAAGGGTGAGAGAATTCTGCATTCCTTGGACATTCACAGACAGCTACGCTTCTACTTGGACAGAACTAAAGCTTTCAGAAAGACTGATCAACTCCTAATGGCATATGCTGCAGCATCACAAGGAAAGCCTATCTCTAAACAGACTATTTCTAAGTGGATAGGCCATTGCATTCGTTTCTGCTATTCACAGCATGGCAAAACAGTGCCTAAGGACATTAGGCCACACTCAGCCAGAGCAGCAGCCTTTCTCAGAGGAGTACCACCCAAAGACATCTTGGAGGCTGCAACCTGGAGTTCAGTGCATACCTTTACAAAGCACTACCACTTACCTCTCTACTCTAAATCCAGGGCAGGCTTTGTCACTGCAGTTCTGCAGGGTCTTATAGCCTCTCCTAATTCTATTTAGCTCCAGCCTCCTAATCTTAGCTTTGGGATTCAACCCAATTGTAATGACTGCAACAGTGAAACACGATGAACATAGTACAGTTGTGTACCTACCATAAATGTAGATGCACGAGTGTATTCACTCTTGTAGTCCAGGTTGCCCTCCCTCCATGCCCCCTTTTCTTTGCTGGAATTTATCTGTACTTCACTATCCTATACAACCTATGCGGTATATTTGCTTGTAGTTGAAGGAAAAGTTGTTTTATGTGCATGCATGCTTATTGGCATAAATTAGCCTACCAATTTTGGGGCACCTAACATCTGGGGCAAGAAAAACTGAAGAAAATGGTGTCGGCTGCATCTTTTATACCCCTGGTTCACTGACATCAGGGAAGAGGCGATAGCAACCGACGCCGGACCTAGACTTTGGAATTCGGGCCGACTGCGGGTATCCTGCCAGCAGGATAACCCAATTGTAATGACTGCAACAGTGAATACACTCGAACATCTACATTTATGGTAGGTACACAACTGTACTTTGTCAGTCTTCATTTATTCCTTGACTTGTGCGTTTGGTTCCGAACCTTGGAACTGACTCAGCTGTTACTACAGCCTGCTAGAACCAAAAACTCGTGAGCTTAAGTCCTGCCCAGAATGCTCCTCTCCCAAATACCTCAGATCTCATTTGCCACTTTCTGAGACAGACGCGTTACCTCTCAAGCTAAGTTTCCTTTTCAAGTTTCTCAGTAGTTGCAAGTTTGTTTTGTTATATATATTTTTTGTGTTTTTCCTACCTATTCTATAATTTATCCTTTCGTCCTTATTTTACACTTTAGTGTATTTCCCACTATCATTGTTGGTATTTCCATATTCCCTATTTCTTTCCTCCTTTATTTAAAAAAAAAAAAAAGGCAGTAAATTCATTCTATCCTTTCTTGCCTTTTTGCACTTACTGTAGTCTGTCTACCATTTCTGGTAGTCTTCTGTACAGTTGGTACTTTTTTTCTACCGTTGTTGGTAGCTTATACCTCTTGCCTTTTGTATTTGTTTGTTTTTGGTTCCTTTCTTGATAGGTTATGGCTGACAAAACCAAAGGCACCTCTGATTTCAAAAAATGCCAGGAGTGTGGCCGTAAAATGTCCAAATCCGATGGGCACTTTCTTTGTGTTTATTGCCTAGGCCAGGTGCACTTGCAAGAGGATTGTTCAATCTGTTACGCCTTTAGTCATCAGGCCCTGGTAGAAAGGAAGAATAAATTACTGTTAAAAGGGATGATTAAGTCTTCATTTGAAGAGGCCTTATCTGTTTTTTCTGGCAAAAGTAAGACAGCTGTTTCATCTCCTTCCTCATCTTCCTCTTCTTCCAAAATAGACAAACAAAACAAGAGGAGTCATTCAATGCCGGCCTCCCCTTCGATGCATATGATCAAAAAACTTAGAGCTTCGGTTCCCACTGCACCCGCAGAACCAGCAGTCTCTGCTAAGGATATTTCTGTGCTGAGCTTGGCACCTATAGTGATTTCTCCTTTGGTGATGAAATTATTGGCACAAATGTTAGATAAGTCCATGGAACCATCAACCTTAGTGCCGTCTTGCATTTTGGCACCGATATCTTCTGTTCCTACTGAATATACTGAATTTTCATTCATGGATAGACCTAGGACCATGTACTCTCCATCTATAGATTCCTTTGCTGGTCAGTTACCCAGCCTCTTTTTGGAGATACTGAAATCCCCTTTACCCAGTTAATTCCTTCCATGAAGAGCCTGACAGGAATGGATGTGTTGAGGTTGGTGGATTAGCTCCTCACAGCGAGGGGACCGGCGGTGTGTCCTCAGTTCCAGCCCCTTTGGGTGCTGGAACTCTTTCTGTGACCCCTCCAACTCTTTCTTCTCTAACCTCCTCTGAGGCCTTGGAGATTCTGGCTCCAAGTTTTCCGGCGCAAACTGTTTCTGTTCTGACGATATCTGCATCTCCTGTACCATTTTCTACCCTGAGTTCTTGGTTCTGTCAGATCTGGAGACCTCTCAGGGTTATGGCTATACTGTCATTTCCAAGGGGTGGGACTTGACTCTGGTGCTTTCAGAGCCATCTCTGCACCTTGGGGCTTGGTGTTAGCTATACCCCAGCTTTGGCTTTGGTGGTGGTTTCTTCAGAGTGGGGAGTGACCATGGTTCTGAGGCAGTTTTTCTCAGTTCTGGGCTCTCTTCCCTCTTCGGGGAGGGGGTCTGCCTTCCAGGCCATGAAGACAGCCCTGTCCACTGTGGGCATCCAGTCGGCTCCTTCCCCATCAGAGCAGTTTTCAGATCCTTCCTTTCATTCAGTGCTTCTTCCAGTCTTAACACTTGGACAGAGAGCACTGAAGCCTCAGGAGACACCTGTGCAGGTATTGTCGTCTTTTGATATTTCCCCAGATCATCCCACTGAGGAGGTTCCTCAGAAGAGAAAGTGTAAGAGGAAACACATTCCCTGGAGGAATCCTTCACAGAGAACACTGATTTTGATGAAGGGGAGAGTTCCCCACAGTTGCCTCAGAAGATGTCTCATTTGGAGACATCCTTAAAATCCTTAAACAGAGGGGTCATTGGATGTCCCAAAAGCACTCTTCAGAGGAGTCAGTGTATCTGCAGGTCTTCAGCTCCTGACCATCTACCTCTTGAGTTACTCCACCTGCTGATGACCTCATTAAGTTGATCTTGCAGTGGGTGTGGAAGGCTCCTGACACCATTGAACCTGTCCCCAAGAGGCCAGACAAAATATTAACTGCACCAGAGGACCATCAGTTTTGGGAAAAGGGATTACCGGTGGATGCCATGGTAGTAGTGCTGGCCACAAAAAAGCAACTGACAGAGAAATGTTCCACTATCCATCCTCCCAATAGAGAGTCTTCGGTGATGGATAGGTTTAGAAAGCAGGTGTATGCATCATCAACCTTTGCTTTGTGGCCTTTGAATTTTATTGCACACTTCACCAGATTCCAGAGAGATCTGATTAAGGAGTTATTAGATACCCTAGCAGGAGCCATATCTGAGGAAGTCCAAGACAAGGTTGCTTCTCAGTTGGGCACCGTAGAGTCCATTTCCAATTCATCCATGAGGCTCATAGCACATACAGCCGAAGGGATGAGTAGAGCACTGGGATCTGGGGTAGCCATAAGGAGACATGCCTGGATGCACTTGTGTGAATTTGCAGAGCCACTCTAGTATTCATTCATCAATGCACCCTTTGACAGATCGTCCCCTTTTGGCTCTAAAGTCTGAGAAATGTCCAGGTGTGAAAAAGTTGGAAAGACCCTTTCTGCATTGGCATATATTTTTCTACTCCTCAACAGTCCTTTTCAAGGAACCAGAGGAGCGGGAAAATGTGGTTAAGAAAGTCGCAAGGGCCTTTTCAGGACACGTGGTGGTGGCTTCCCCAGGGGCAGAGGGGGGAGGTTTAATTGAAGACGCCATCCACGTGGCAAAGGTGGGGCACAAAATCAGGGCTCCAGAGATACCTTTCCTGGCAAGCCCTACCCGCGTTCCTGAAAGGAGGCCTGATTGCTTTCCTCTGGATGCAGTCTGAGGTCGCTTATCCCTGCAGCAACACGCGTGGCTTCAGATTACCCCTGATGTCTGGGTGCAGAGGATTATAACCAGAGGCTACTACATACCCTTCATTTTACCTCCCCAAAGTTCCAAGGAAAATCCCCAATGTTCCACCCAGTCAGCAGGAACCAGTAGTGATAGAAATTCAAAAACTGCTACAAAAAAGATTCATCCAGGAGGTCCCACCAGACCAGATAGTCTGGAATTTACTCAAGATTCTTTTTAGTGCCAAATAAGACAGGACTGGAGACCAATTTTGGATCCAAGTGTCTTGAACAAATCCGTTCAACAAACAAAATTCTGGATGGTCACTATTCAGTCTATCCTCCCATTTCTAGGGAAAGATGATTGGATGTGCTCTGTAGATCTCCAAAGCACGTATTACCACATCAAAATAGACAAAGATTCCAGGAGATTCCTCCACTTTCGGCTGGGAACCAGTCATTACAAGTTCAGAGCCCTGCTCTTTGGTCTCACAACAGCCCCCAGGGTGTTCACCAAGTGCATAGCAGTAGCAGCAGCTGACTTGAGACTACAAGGGTTCTGGGTGTTTCCATACTTAGAAGACTGGCACATTGCCGCTCCCACAGGGCATCTTTTAGAACCAGCAAGAGACTTTGTTTTCCAGACATGTGCCAATCTAGGGATTACAGTAAATTATGAGAAATCACACCTAACACCAACTCAAAATATAGAATTATAGGAATAGTACTAAACACCAATACTTGCTTAGCCTCTTTTCCTTGTTTTGAGATGGCAAAAGATAAAAAAATCATGTGGAGAAAATTATCAGCACTAGAACTGTACCAGCATGGCTAGTTCTGCAAGCTGTAGATTCGATGGCGCCGACCATCACATTAGTCCCCCTGGCAAGATATCACATGAGAATATTGCAATGGCTTCTAGCATCTCAGTGGTCCATTCGGTCTCAGCCAATGTCACACCAGATTTTAATTACCAACCATTGTAAGGAAGACCTAGCTTGGTGGATCCAGTCAAAGGAAATTCTCCTGGGCCACCCCTTTGTCCCATGTCAAACCCAAGCCATAGTGACCATGGACGTCTCCCAGATGGGATGGGGGGGTCATTATCTGGGCAAGACGGTCTAAGGCACTTGGTCCGCCATGGAGGCCAGCTTGCATATCAGTGTTCTAGAGCTGAGGGCAGTGCTTTTAGCATTGCAAGCCTTTCATATTACTCGTCCTCTAGGAATGATTGCAGTTCAAACAAACAATATATGGGTAGTTTGGTACATCAACAAACAGGGAGGAATCAAGTTGTACCCCCTTTGTCTAGAAGCACTCAGTGTCTGGCAGCGGGCGATCACTTCCAACCACTTTCTGATAGCAGTGCATATCCCGGGGAGATCCATTGTGATAACAGACAAACTGAGCAGATGCATTCTTCTGCCTCACGAGTGGTCTCAATCCCAGAGTGGTGAAAAAGATCTTTCATCCCTGGGGCCAGCCTTGATGTGATTTTTTTGCATTGCCCCTGAGCACCAAGTGCAGCAACTACTTTGTCCTTGTCCCCGCTCAGTGGGAGTCCCCAAGAGATGTTTCCTGCATGATTAGCCCTCCGGATCCTGTACACTTTTCCCCCCTTCCTATTAATTCCTCAATTTCTAAAGAAAGTGATCAGGTTGAAGAGCAAAGTAATCCTCATTGCTCCCTTCTGGCCTCGACAGATTTGGTTCCCCTTCCTCTGTCCTTATCTAATTCAACAACCGTGGACTCTGGATCCAGATCTGGATCTCTTATCCCATCCAAAGGGACTAGTTCACCCAAACCTTCAAAGCCTCAAGCTCATGGCTTGGTTTCTCCAGTTCCATTGATTGTCGGGTGTAATAAACTATCTTCTCCAGTTCATAGAATTATTCTGGCCTCTCACAACCCTTCCACCAGGAAACTCTACAGTAGTAAATGGAAGAGGTTTTCCTTCTGGGCTCATGAAAACAACATTGATCCTTTCTCTGCTTTTACTGATCAAGTCTTAGAATTCTTAGCTTTTCTGTTTGAAGAAGGAGTCTCTTTCTGTACCAGTAGGGTTCAACTAGCAGCTATCTCAAATTTTCATAATGGGTTTAAACAATGTTAATTTCTCATAGACTTTGCAAGGCATTTTTAAAACGTATCTTATTAGTAAAACCACCATATAAAGATCCATGTATACCTTGGGATTTAAATTTAGTATTATAAATAATAGATGTGATGTTGTCAATCTTGCCTTTATTCTCACTAGTGGAGGTCGGATCCAATCCATCTGATTCATCTTGGCCTTTTTCAAAAGCTCGAGGCCTTCAGCAAAGCTTGTGGGCATTCTCCCTTACCCATGATGTAGTTCCCTAAACCCTCAGATCTTGTTTGCCCGTAAGAGAAGAACATTAGTGAAATTAAGGTTTTAGGTAACAATATTTATAGTGTAAGAGGAATAAGTGGTTTCTGAGGCTATAGAGTCCAAAGGATATCCAATTATTACTACCCGGTTAGGGGTCTGAATGGAGAGATAAGTCAGCAAGTCAAGGAGAGTATTATTGCTGAAATTGAATTCATCCTCAAGTCTTGGTAAGTACCTCTGTGAGGTGGACCCTGTTTTTCACAAAATCTCACCAAAGACTATGTATAGACTGTATTTATATAGCTTATATTATTGACAGAAGTAGGTTAAAAATTAAAAAAGATAGCTGGTATAAAAAAGTGCCCGATCCTGTTAGGCACACTCGTGCCAGGACTGGAAAAGATGACAGTGTAGAATCCTTCAGAATACAGAAACATTCCTACAATGGGGCCAGGCCCAGGGGGAGGATGGCCCCCGTTGTAGAACAAAGTAGTAGTCCACAAAAATTGATAGGCCAAAGAAGAGCAATAAAGATAAGTGGACTACTGAGGATAAGAAAGAAATTATGTATTGTTGCTATTATGCAAAAAGCCCAGAATTTCCAGACAAGATGTACAAAATGATTTAGAAAGAAATTAGAGGAAAGAAAATACTTCCACAAGAAAAAACTGTCAGAAGCTTCAAATAAAAATTTGTATTCATTGATACAACAGATTGTGAAAAACAGTATATAGATCAAGAAACTTTGATCTGTTTGGAAAATGAAACATCTGAGGAAGTGCGAAAATATAAACAACAAAACCTAGAGATTTTTGAAAAGTATAAAAGAAATATGGACATGAGAAAGAGAGATTTGATATAGTGCAGTATTTATGCAAAGGAGATGGACAAATTAATCAATATAAAGAAGGCAGCCTCAAAGATATTCGAAGAGAAATACAGGTAAAGACATCCAGATATGGAAAATTTCACAATAAAAAAAATAATATCACAAAGAGGGAATGTTGAAAAAAAGATTAGTAAAGTAGAAGTTAAAAAAAATAGAAGTTGAAGTTATGGAGTGCCTGCAAAGTGAAGGATTTGGTGTAGAAAGACTAACACATGTTACATCGCAGCATGATGGAGCGAGTCCCCAAAGTAAGGAGAAGCAGGAAGATCAGGAGACAGCTGAAGAAGAAATGTGGACATGGGAAAGAAAAAGAGATTTAATATGGTGTAATATTTATGCAAAGGAGAGAGCAAAACTAATAAAATATAAAAAGAGCAGCACCAAAGATATTTGAAGAGAAATACAGGTAAAAGGAATCCAGACATGGAAAACTTTACAATACAAAAAAATAAGAAGACAAAGAGGAAAAGTAGAAAATGAGATTAGTAATGGAGAAGTTAAAGAAATAGAAACTGAGGTTATGGAGTACCTGCAAAGTGAAGGAGTCAGTGTAGAAAATCTAATTCAGAAAGCACCACAACAGGATAGAGCAATGGATATCCAAATTAAGGGGAAACCAGTGGAACGGGAAGCAATTAGTCAGATGCCATATAAACATATTTTGGAGATTTCTACAGGAAACCAGTATAAACATTCACTTGAAGATGGACAGCAAGACAAGGAACAGGAAACTGTGGAAACTCTGATGCAGTCAGTGTTGAGGAGTGATAGGCCAGTGAGTTCCCATGCGACAGAGCAATGGATGGCACAGGATGAAATTGAAGAGAATGTGCCATAGGAAGATGCTATAGAACTTTCTATAGAATGCTCACAGGAAATGGAAAACAAAAAATGTGCCCTCAGTTTAGAAGAAAATGAGCCAAGAGAAGAGTTGCTTGATTTAATAGACATATATAGACATATTAAGATCAATGAAAGAAATAGACTACAGAAAGTCAATAAAACCCAAAAAGTCAGACGTTTGATAAAACAAATGAACACAGTAATAAGGACTGTCCGTAGAGATCCATGTGATATAACAGAAGTAAGCAGCATATCCTACTGTGTAGCTAAATTAATAACTGATAAAGTTCAACCACAAGAACAGAGGGTAGTGAGGGAAAGGAAGGGGAGAAATTGAATACCATCATGGAAATATTGAATAGAGAAAACTATAAAGCAATTAAGACAAGAAGTGTCACTTTTAGAATAATGTAGAAGAGGGAACAGATCAACAGAATTACTAAGAAAGATAGATGTGATAAAAGCAATGCTCAGTATTAGAATAGACCAGGATCTGTCATGCACTGTCGCAAATAAACTAAAAATCTCAGCACAGGTGGAAAAACATAAAAGATACACAGATAAATATAAAGGGAAAGTTCAAAATAAGCAATTTGTTGATGACCCAAAAAGTTTTATAGAGAATTGGGAAACAAGGTAAAAGGAATTGAAAGACCACCAAAAAAAGAAGAAATAGATATATTTTGGAGAAGTATTTATGAAGATCCTGTGGAACATAGCAAATATGCTAAATGGATAAAAGAAGTAAAAGAAAGAATAAGAAGTTTATTGGTACAGGATATGAAATGGGATGAAGTAACAGCCACAGAGATAGAAGCAATGTTAAGAACAGCCTCTTATTGGAAAACCCCAGGCCCAGATGCAGTACCAAACGTCTGGTTAAAAGTATTAACTTCTTTGTACAAAGATTTAGCTATGAGTTAGAACTATTTATATGCGTAACCTGAACAGACACCAACCTGGCTAATAACAGGATCTGAGGAAGTTATTGTATTTATCATAACGAAAAGCTCTTCATTAAATTATCAGGACTACTACTATTTGGTTGCATTTTGGGCTTGTTCCTACTGTGCCATAGAGCATCATTAATAACTTGAAAAACAATGCTCTTACTTAGAAGTGAACCTGCAAGCTACCCTAAAAATTATAGACCAGTAACTTGCCTACCAACAACGTATAAACTATACACTGGAATTGATGCAAACAAGAGTTTATAGTCATGTAGAAGAAAACTCAATTATGGCAGTAGAACAAAAGGGTAATAAAAGAAAGTCATATGACACAAAGGATCATTTGTTGTTAAATAAAGTCATAGTGTGGAACTGTAAAAGGGGAAGAATCTATGGCATGGATTGACTACAAAAGCATTTGATAGTATCCCACATTCATGGATAAGAGTGCTTAAAAATGTATGAGATGCACCCTACACTGATCGACTACATTACATTGAGCATGAAACAGTGGCAGACCACTTTGCAATTAAGCCATGATAAAGGACAAATTATCTCAGGGATAAAAATTCAAAGGGGATATTCCAGGCTGACACTGTCACTGCTGCTATTCTGCCTTGCCCTTAACCCATTAAGCTGTCTACTTAACAGCTTAAGTCATGGCTATAATTTGGCTCCTAGAAAACAACAAAGTGTAAAAACTTTTCATCTTCTCTTTGTCGATGATTTAGAACTGTATAGCTCATCAGATGAGGAACTGAAAGCACAACTGCAAGTTGTCAAAACTTTCAGATGATACAAGAATGTAATTTGGTCTTGATAAATGTGCAAAAGCAACCTTTAAAACAGGAAAACTGCAGCACCAGGAAAACATCAGTTTGGGACAAGAATGTGATATAAAAGAACTTGAGCAAGACGGAGTGTATACATATTTGAGAAATGATGAAGGATCAACAATAAAACATGAACAAAATGAGTAAAACTTAGTAAGGAATACTTTAGAAAACTCGTATATCAATCCTGAAAACAGCATTGACATCTGGGAACAAAATAAAAGCTATAAACCAATTTCTTCTTCCTGTCCTAACTTAGTTTTGGAGTGACTGACTGGCCCCAAAACATGTTGGATCGATTAGGTAAGAAAACATGCTTCATGTTCACCAAATGATTTATAAAAATCAGTGCATACCAAGATTATATATTCCCAATTCCGAAGGAGGGATGGGCCTCCTTGAAATTGATTACATGTATAGATCTGCAATTGTGGGACTCCACACATATCTGCTGACCTCACAAGACCCAGACATAGTAACATTTTTGAAACATGAGTGGAATAAATCTAAGATGACTTCTCTGCTTAATCTAGCAGAAGCATATCAGCATCAAACAAGAATCCACATCAAACCAGAAGTAGATAAAAATCAGGCAGAAACTGAATGTGCCAAAAAACAAAGGAAAGAATATAAGGTGAAAGACCAGATGAGAAGGCAAGAAATGTGGAATGCATAAATATAGTTTCAAGTATAGAAAACTTCTGGAAGAACCTCATCTTGATCAGGAACGAACGCAGGAATGGTTAAGGAGAGGTGAATTCAAACCAAGAGATGAAAGGTTAATATTGCCAGGCCAAGATAGTGGGCTATGTACATGCTGGTTTACAAAGTCCATTGAACATGTGGGAGAAGCAGACAAATGTAGGTTTTGTAAAACTGATTTGGTAACAGTCACACACCTCATTGCTGGTTGTGATATACCAGTGGCAGAAGGACTATATACTAATGTGGCAAGACTGTTTCACTGGGGATTGTGCAAACATTATGGTACTGAAGTGGCTGAAAAACACTGGAAACATGAGCTACAAAGCATCATAAAAATGATGAAGTTTACATCACATGGGATTACTCATTACCAACAATTCAAAAGACAGTTGCTAAAAAACTGAATATAGTGGTCCATGAAAAGAAGACAAAAATAACATTGATCGTTGAAATTGCCACACCCAGTGACTACAATGTCTTGCATACAGAGAGGCACAAATTCGTAAAATATCAGTATCTACAGGCAGAAACAAGAGCAATGTGGAAGAAAGATACCCAGTTAGCTCCAACAGTTGTAGGAGCAACGGGTCTTCTAAACAGAATCTGCAATCGTATTTAGATATGTTACCAGTACATGTAAGTCAATACTGGGCACATTGCGGGTGCTGCAAAGAGCACTTTTGGCAGACATCAAACATTGAAACAATACTAATTTCATGAACTGTAATCGTACTTTGACTTGGGAATGGGGTCCATTCCCGTCATGGCATTAGAAACACAAAAGATTTGGAGAAATTAAAAAAGGTGGGGTCTGGATAGAAAGATGATAAAATCAGAAAGCAAAGGACAGTAGTATTGCTGGAAATTCATTTATCCTCAAGTCTTGGTGAGTACCTTCATAAGGTGGACCTTGTTTTTACAAAATCTCAGAAAGACAACACTGATGTATAGACTGTATTTTATATAGCATATATCATGGGTAGAAAAAGGTTAAAAATAAAAAAGACATCTGCATGAACAAGTCCCATGATAAAAATGCGAGATACCTTTCCGTTAATGGGGCAGCAGTCGTCAGCAAACATAGACTGTTGTACCGTCACGGCGTCATTAACCTAGAAATTTTAACTACAAATCCAACATTCACTTTCAGAACAATTTTCAACATACTTATATTAGCGCATTAATAATTAAAAAAAAAAAAAAAAGGGGGGGACCTGCTGAAATGACATCCTGGACAGGGTCTTAACTGTAATTGTGCAAGCATGCAAACCATCATAATTATTTCTTGGGTTGTTCCTGGGTTGACTACTTTACACTTTTTTGGTATTTGGTTTGAACATCAAGCAGAAAATTATCGATATAACAAATCACTTTATTAATAATTACTTAAGCAGTTGGTAGTTTATTACTTAAAACTCGCCATTAGCCGCAAACCACACTCGCGGAAATACATTCCTCTGAGGCTGTAACAGAGGTAGAAGTCCAATTTTGCCTTGACCTCCCTCCCACCATTTCATCTAAACTCACAAAGAAGATGGCTAACGGGTGAATTTTGCTATCATTTCTCCTCATCTACAGTCTTAACCGCTTTTGTCATGCGTCAAAGATTGTAACAATACTAATTTCATGGGATTGAATGAACTTTAATCGTACTTTGACTTACGAATGGGGTCCATTCCCGTCATGATATTACAATCCCAAAAGACTCACCCAAATTCCAAAACATGGGGTACCTGGCTTTTACTTGTCAAATCAAGTTTAGGTACTGTCATGTAAGCAGTACCACAGACAGTGACTAAACTAAAGGTTTTGCACAACTTTACATGGTTATCAGGATGTCTGTGATCAAGGAACTCTTAGCAATGTAGCAGACAGCACTCACCCCTCCACTCCGCACATTAGCCTGTCATGTCTACATTCGGTAAGAAATGCAGAGGTAATCAGAGACAGTTTTAAAAATATTGCTTGCAATTCCAGGAGTAGAACAGAAAGAGCATTTTCTGAAGTAAAAGTAATTCTTCTTCTTCTTCTTTCGGCTTTTTCCCGGTTAGGGGTCGCCACAGCGGATCATCTGTCTGCTCATGATTGGCAGTGGAGTTTTACGGTGTTGAGTTGCCAGCCCGGCGCCCAACCTTCCACAGAAGGCACACACGTTGTGCCCAATCCACCTACTGCATGTCTTTGGGATGTGGGAGGAAACCGGAGCACCCGGAGGAAACCCACGCGACCACAGGGAGGACATGCAGACTCTGCACAGAAGGTACCCCAGCCGAGAATCGAACCGGAGAACCTCTTGCTGTGAGGCGACAATGCTAACCACTGCACCACCGTGGCCGCCCTTATCTGAAGTAAAAGTAATACACAGTTCTAATTATGATTGCTACCCCATTAATGGAAAAGTACCAAAAGTGCCAATCCTGGTAGACACACTGTTGCCAGAACTGGAAAAAATGACAGCATAGAGTCGTCAAAACATGGAAACATCCTTACAATGGGATAAGGCCAGGCTCAGGGGGAGAATGCACCCCCCCCTTTGTAGAAGGGAGTAGTAGTCCATGAAAGACACAAAAACTGACAGGCCAAAAAAAGGCTATAAAGATGATAGAGTAGACTATTGAAGATAAGGAACAAATTATTTATTGTTACTATTATACAATAACTATTGTACAATATGCTCAGAATTTCCAGAGAGAAGATATTCATAAAGATTGAAAGAAACTGAGGAAAGAAAAATACTTGCACAAGGAAAAATAGTCAAAACTTTCAAATGCAAATTTGTCTTCATTAATACAACAAACTCATGAAAAAAAGCATTACATAAACCAAGAAACTTTGGGACATTTTGAAAAAGAAGCAACAGAGGAAGTGTGAAAATATAAAAAACAAAACCTAGAGGTTTTTGAAAGGTATACAAAAGAAACATTGTGATGGGAAAGAGAGATCTGCTATGATGCAATATTTATTCAGAGGAGAAAGCCAAACTATCAATACAGAACAAAAGCTCCAAGGATATTCAAAGAGAAATACAAACAAAGGCACTCAGATATGGAAAATTTTAGAGTACAAAAATAAGATCACAGATAGAAGCCGAATTTATGGAATACCTGCAAAGTGAAGGATTTGGTGTAGAAAGTTTATCACAAGATCTGATGTTGTCATTTCCATTCATTTCTCAACATATGGGTCTCAAGTCTGACCTGGCATCCAGCTTTGCCGCATTTACTTATACGCTCGGATCTGACTCTCGAGCTCCTCCCTTTACCCATAATGCCTCAGTTCCCTGTGCTACAGTGGATCACTCTCTATCAAGCTTTTGTGGTGTTACTTCTAAATTTTTTGTGATTTAAACTAGAAAGTGTTTATATTTCCTATGTATTTCTGTCCTGTATTTCACCCTTCTTCCCTTTTTCGTTTATCAAGTTTCTCTGCGTTAGGATTTCAAGTCCTTTTTCCTATCCCCTCCTTTTATTTACGTGTACTCTCATAACCATAGTTGGAAAACCCTTCTTTTTTCTCCTGTAAATTTTTTTCCTACCTGTACATAGGGTATTTCTTATATACCATTGCTGGTATATTTTTCTTTATATTCCTCTTATTCAAAAAAAAAAAATCTTTCTAAATTTTGTTCTTTCTTCTGGATATGAATGAAAAGCCAACAGATTTTAAAAGGTGCACTTCCTGTGGGTGTAAGATACCCAGTTCTGATGCCCACATGGAGTATATATATTGTTTAGGAGCAACCCACCTTGAAAACTCCTGTCAGATTTGTGCAGGTTTCAAATCTCGGACCTGAGGCAATCATCATTGGAGACATCCTTAGCTAGAAAGATGAATGGTCTTCCGATCCCCCTTCCCAGGAGGAGTCAGTGTTCCTGGAAGCATTCGGGTCCATTCCATCTGCATCTTGCGTTAATCCCCCGGCAGATGACCTTATAGATCTTGTGTTTCACCAGGCATAGAAGGAACCGGATACCGTAGAACCCATCTTTCGTCGCCTCAGTAAATTTCTTGCTCCGCCCAAAGATGGACCTCACTGGAGTAAGGGAGTTCCTGTGGATGCCATGGTTGTGGCAGTGGCCACTAAGAAAGAGCTAGCAGAGCAGAGCTCTTGTGCCTATCCTCCTAACAGAGAGTTCAAGGTGATGGGTAGGTTTGGAAAGTGACTTTATGCCTCAGCAACCTTTGCTTTACAGTCGCTTAATTATTTGGCACATTTCACCAGATCGCAGAGAGACTTGATAAAAGAACTCTCCAAGTCTCTTCCTGGGTCCGTGTCACAGGAGGAGGGGCATAAACAGCTATCTTTGCAGCTGGCCATCCTTCAGTCTATTTCCAGTCTGTCCATGAGATTAATTTCTCATGCAGCGGAAGGTTCCTCACGAGCCCTTCAAGTCTTTTTTCATCATGCTCCCTTTGATGGATCTTCCTTGTTTGATCCTACAGTAAAAGAAATGTTCTCTCATAGTCAGCAAGATGGAAAGGTCTTGTCTGCTGTGGGAATACATTTTCCAACCCCGCAGAGATCCTTTTCCAGAAAGCAACACAAAGGTAAAACATTATGAAAGTCACAAGGTCCCTTTCCCAACTCATGAGGGTAAACTTCCCCCAGAGGCATGGGAAGTTCCAATGGAAGATGCCACCATCATGGCAGAGGAGGCCTGCAGAAGTAAGGGTTTCAAGGTAGCTTCTCAGATAAACCCTTCCACTGCTCCTGAAGGGATGCCTGACTGCTCTTCTCTGAAGGCAGTTGGAGGGGGGGTCTCTGCACCCAGAAGTCTGGGCATCAGTCAGAAAATACACTTGGGTACAAAAAATTATAATCAAAAGCTATTTCATTCCATTTTTTGCATATTTCATTCCTTTTTTGTAAACCCCACCATCCAAACAGAAGAGGCTTCTCAGTGTTCCACCCAGTCAGTGGGGAGTTAGCAGCCTTAGAAATTCAAAAGCTGCTAGACAAAAGGGTTTCACAAGAGGTCCCACCAGACCAGACAGGATTTGGAATTTACTTAAGGTTCATTTTAGTGCCAAAGGAAACAGGGGCCCTGAGACCCATTCTGGACCTCAGCAATCTAAATGAATTTGTAAAGAACTCCAAGTTCCAGATGGTCACGGTTCGGTCCATTCTACCTTTTCTGTGAAGGATGATTGGATGTGCTGTATCAACCTCTAGGACATGTGCTATTACACCAAAATGAACATATGCTCCTGGAGATTCATACACTTTTGGCTGGGGGCCAGTCGTCCTGCCTTTTGGTCTCACCACAGCCCCCAGGGTGTTCACCAAATGCATGGCAGAAAGGAAAACTAGTCTGTACAAAAAAAGCAGCATCAAAGATATTTGAAGAGAAACACAAGCAAAGGCTTCCAAATATTGAAAATTTTGTAATAAAAAAATAAGAAAACAAAAGGTGGGAGTAGGAAAGAGGATTAGTATTGGAGAAGTTAAAGAAATAGAAACTGAAGTTTTGGATTACCTGGAAAGTGCAAGATTTAGTGTAGAAAATCCAACTCTGGTAATGTCACAACATGACAGGCCAGTGAGTTCCCATATGAAAGGGCAACAGATGACGCAGGATACAGTGGAAGAGAATATGTCACAGGAAGATGTTCTGGAACATCCTGTAGAATGCCCGCAGTAAACAGAGAACAAATAAGGAAAACTTTCCAGATAGCTCACTTGAGTAGTAAAGGCATCACCTCGAGAGCAAAAGAAGTTATAACCCCCCCCCATACTCTGCACTTATCCAGCCCATAATTGAGTATAATGCCCCATTCGGTATGTACAGCAATTAGACCTCAGAGGTTTCTAACAAAAAAAGATCAAGTGCCTCCAGCATGTGCCTTACACGGACTAACTAAAATCCCTGTCACTATACTCCATATCATATAGGCTTCTTAGGGGAGACTTATGCCTAGCCTGCAGAGCAACCCAAGACCCAAACCTAATGAGAACAAGGAGAAAGTTACTGTCAGCTGCCTGTCAGGTGCTAGGATCAGCCACATAACGCACACACTCAGGTCACTCCACAACAAGTATAAATATGACTCTGTCATTGTCCATGTTGGTGTGAATGACCTGAGACGTACCTCCCTGGACTACATGAAAAGATACATGGAGGAGCTCTCGGATCTTGTAGCCCAGGCAGGTATGACCCTAGCCCTGAGTAGCATCCTGCCATCGCCCAGAATGATACCACAATACAAGGACAAAATGATTGACTTCAACAATTGGCTAAGCTTCTGGTGTCATTCTAAGGGGATCCAGTATCTGTCTGCCTGGGACGACATGGTCAACAGACCACAATGTTTTGCCAGAGATAGCCTTCACCTTTTGCCCCTGGAATTCCAGATACTGGCTAAGGCCCTTGCCACCCCTATAGTGCCTTTTTTATGCAAGGTTCAGATGCTAAATTCACCACCGTAACAGGTACAAGCAAGCGAACTCTGAGGGTAATGGTACTCAATGCTAGAAGTCTAAACCTTAAAACGCAATCACTCAAGGCACTCCTTAAAATGGAGAACATCAACATCTGTGCAGTGACAGGGACCTGGTTCAAGGCTCCAGAGAGCACCCCTGCATTACCAGGCTATAATTCATACCACACCTTTTGGCCACCTAACCTGGACCGAAGCACTAAAGGCAGAGGAGTGTCCATTTTCATGAAGGATATCCACACCTCCAGGCTAGTTGCTCAAAGTAATGCATCCGAAATTATCCAAGTGCAACTAATACTGAGCAAGACTGCAATCCAGGTTGTAGTTTGTTACAGATCCCCCACCGTGCCCAGGATTCCCACTCTTCATTTCTTAAGATACTGGAAAATATTAAGGTACAACCCAATACCTTAATTATGGGCGATTTCAACTACCACACCATTAACTGGGAAAGCTACTCATGTACCAACTCATTCACTCAACGTTTTCTGGAATTCATAAATTCCAATGCCTTGGATCAGCTTCCCCACCCCCACCAGAGGCAGCAGTATCCTGGACCTGGTCATTACCAATATGGGTAACCGATGTTCCATGCCAGAGGTCAACTCCTCGCTGGTCAGATCCGACCACAAGCTAATCACCATAGACATCCATATCCCACCCGTCATTAAGGAAACCACCATCAAAAACTACTCCAAAGCCAACTTCATGCTTCTTAAGACAGAAGTGGCAAACTTCACAACACCCATGCAGATGGAAAATAGAGGTACGACTCACTAAACTGGGCATAAATCCCTATGTCACAAGATGGGTGGCCAACTGGCTCACTGACAGAACCCATACAATAAGAGTAGCCAACTCCAAGTCCGACTTCGGACCAGTGACGAGTGGAGTACCACAGGGTTCAGTCCTGGGTCCTCTCCTGTTCGGCATCTACTTCTCTGAAGTGCAGGCCAACACAGAAGGTCTTTGGCAAACAAAGTTTGCAGATGACTACAAATTGGGAGCCATAATAGAATCACCTAATGATGTAGACATTCTACAAAAGGGCTTCACAGAGTTTGATGCTTGGTATCAAAGTCATGGCCTCAAACTCAGTGCCAAGAAGTGCATTGTCATCCCCTTTGGGAAAAGCTCGGTACCTATGAACTACCACATAGACAGTAGCTCACTAAACACTGAAAGTGTGATACGAAACCTTGGGACACAGGTGGACAGTAGTCTCTCCTTTGATAACCACATCACCACAGTAGTCAGGAAATTCTTCTGCATGGCACACCTCATCACAAAAGGGTTCTCCTCTAGAAAAAAGGAGGTCATTGTTCCACTCTACTCATCCCTCATCAGACCCATTATAGAGTACAATGCCCCTTTTGGCATGTATCTAACAAGACACCTACAACAATTGGAAAGGCCACAGAAATACCTCACTAAGAGGATTACCGGCCTCAAACAAATGCCATATGCAGACCGTCTCAAAAAACTTCAGCTCTATTCCGTCGCATATTGCCTACTCAGAGGCGATCTCTACCTAACATACAAAGCTATGTCAAACCCAGAGCTGTTGGACATGCTACACTTAAAGAAATCCCAATCTCTCCGAACCACACTCTCCAGGGATCTAAACCTTGTCACCACAATAAACAGAACATGCTGGAGGGATAGATTCCTGTCCCACAGACTTTCCATACTCTGGAACAAACTACCCATTCATGTCAAGCAAAGCTCCTCATTGGCCCTCTTTAAGAAAAACCTTGACGATTGGATGGAAAATAGAAAATTCTCCCCAGGGATCACTTCTGTGGCACTGCTTGACAGGGGCACAGGAAAATAATTTTCTTGGGTGGCGAAAGCCAGGGAACCTTTTTGGCTAGGCTTATATAGGCCCCAGGGCTGATAGCCTAGTACCTACCTATGAGCCTGTGAACTTACTCCATATCTGTAAGTCAAATGGGTCTAGGGCTACCTGTTCCAAGGACTTAAATATGGACTGTGACTTGCATAGGACATGCTGGAGGGACAGGTTTATCTCACAGCGACTGCCACATCTTCTGAGCAGGCTACTAATGACACTGTTAAAGAGGAACCTGGATAAATGGATGGGGTGCCGTAAATTCTTACTGGGAATAGTGCTCACAACCCTCCTGGACATGGGCAGTCATCACTAAATGCAATCTTGGGTATTGACTTGTACCTCTATGGTATTACATTGGGTCGAAACAACAAGGCTTAAAATGATCTCAGGATCAATAGCCTAGTAATCTCCTATGGTACTATGATACTATACTGTGCCCTCAGTTTAGAAGAAAATGGATCTTACGAAAGACTCGTTTAATTTAGTAGAGATGGATTTACATATGAAGATAGTAAGACCCAAAATGTTAGAAGCCTGATAAAACAAATGAACACAGTAATCAACACCACTAACATAAGTTCATGTGATACAACAGAAGTAAATATGATATATTACTGTGAAATGAATTAATAACAGATAAAGTATTACCACAAAAACAGAGCAGTAAGGGAAAGGAAGGGAAGAAATCAAACGCCATCATGGAAGCATCGAATAGAGAAAACTATAAAGCAATTAAGTGTCACTGTTTGAGTGTAGAAGAGGGAACAAATTGACAGAAATACTAGAAACATAGACATGATAAAAGTAATGTGCAGTATTAGAACAGACCAGGATCTATTTTACACTGTTGCAAATAATAAAGATATCAGCACTGGCAGAAAAATGTAGAAGATATGCAGCTATATATAAAGGAGAAAGTACAAAGTAGGAAATTCATTGATGGCCCCAAAAAATGTTTTATGGAGAATTAGGAAACAAAGCAAAAGGAATAGAAACACCACCAAAAAAAGAAGAAATTAGACACATGTTGGAGAAATATTTGTTAAGACCCTGTGGAACATAAAGGTGCTGAATGGATAGAAGTAAACGAAACAGTATGAAGTTCAAATGTACAGGATATAAAGTGGGATGAAGTAATGGCCAGAGAAACTGAAACAAAATTAAGAAAACCTCCTAAATGGATTTCAATACCTGGACGTTAAATCCTAAAATTATACAAAACCAAGAAACTACACAAGAAATTCAGAATGTGTTAGCCCAACTTCAAAATGATTTTATATCCGATCAGATTCCATATGACATACAATGGGCGGCTACCAAGGCGGACATCAGGGGTATTATTTTTCAAAAATCTGCATGGCTCAAAAAACAATCTTAAGAATGAACTAGAGTGTTAAATAAACACTGCTGAACTAGAACTTCAGGAAAAATATTCTAAAGAACTTGAGGAAAAAATAATTGATTGGCAAAAACAATTACACAAACACTATTTAGAAAATATCTCCTTCTTAGAATTAAGGTCAATATATCAATATTCAGAATGGGCTCAAACACCATCAAAATTCCTAGCTAGACTAATTAACATAAAAAGTGGACCTCCTAGGATCAAAGAAATAAAATATGAAGGACAGGTGAAATATAAAGATCAAGATATAGTGGATGCTTTTGAAGATATTTATAAGAAATTATACAATATACCCTTATCATCATCTACAGACAGATTTGAGGATTTTATACATAATATAAACTTTCCACAAATTACAGAAGATCAAAGGAAACTCTTAAAATCACCATTACATTTAAAAGAGATAAAAGCTGCAATAAACAAACTAAAATTAGGTAAATCCCCTTGGCCTGATGGATACACATCAGATTTTTATAAGCTATTCATGGAACCTATCTCCAAAGTGTTATTAAAAGTTTTCAACTATATAATACAATATGGTATAACAGACAAATACTTAACCGCATTCTGACCCAACAGATCCAGCAAATTATAGACCAATAGCCCTCATAAACACTGATCTTAAGATATTAGCCCATGTTATACCAAATAGACTTAAGAATATATTCCCCTCTATTATTTCCCAACAACAAATGGGCTTTATGACAAACAGGCAAACAAGTGACAACACCCTCCTTTTAGATACCATTGTAAGACTACTTAATAGGGATAAATGCCCCAGATATGCCCTTACAGTAGATGCAACTAAAGCTTTTGATAGAGTAAACTTACACTTTCTCTTTAATATACTACCTTTATATGGTTTTCCTCAAGAATTCATTAAAATGATCCAGGTTATATATCAGAAAGCTTCTACAACTATACAGATAAATGAACTTATAACTAACCCTATACTCTTATCCAGTGGTACAAGACAAGGATGTCCTCTTTCACCATACCTATTTAATCTTTATCTAGAACCCCTCCTTCTGTTTATTTCACAAAAAACATTTCATCATATTCCCAGAATCCACAATACAAATCTTATATACTCAGCCTTTGCTGATGACTTAAATATATACTTCCAACTCCCCACTACTGACCTCCCAAAAATACTTAAAGTTATTGATGAGTTCTTGGTAGTTTCAAATTATAATTTAAATTTAAACAAGTCACACATATTTCCCCTCAATCCTATAGGGCATAAAGAATGGTACTTTCCTATGAGTGAGATCAAAATAAACTACCATATAAAATATCTAGGAATAATATTTACTTCAGACTTCAAAGATATTATAAGCAATAACCTAGTAACTACATGGACTAGTATTCAAAACAATATAGATAGATGGAAGAACATTAATATGTCTCTACTGTCAAAAGCTAGTGTTGTCAAGATTAATTTTTTACCAAGAATACTCTTTCAGTTAAATGCTACCTTTTCAAATATTCCCCAAAACTTCTTCCTTGCCATGGAAAAAGCTCTATCAAGATTCTTATGGTATCCCAAATCTACCAGAATTAAATATGCAAAACTTGTACTCACCAAAGATAAGGGGGGATTAGGGTTACCTGATTTTAAGCTTTACTATAGTATAATTACTGTATATAGACTAATACAAATAATAAACTATGACTCATATATAAATACTTGGACACCCCAGTGGACCAAAATCTGGTATGAGCAGTTGAAATCCCTTAGCTGTAATATCAAATCCTTACCATTCTTGAATTTAAACCAGGCTAGCATATACACGAAGAATTTACACCCACTAATTAAAAACATGAATGTTAAGTTGTCAATCTCGCCTTCATTCTTGCTGGATGGGTTCGGAGCCGATCCTCGGCTCCGACTCGGCCACTTACTAAGCTCGAGAGCTAATTTTACCGGCTCGAGGCAACCCTATATCCCATGATGCAAGGCGATGACTACCCAGATCTCGTTTGCCGCTTTCGCTTGCGAGGTGCTTTTTTTACCGGCTCCTGGTAAGTTTTTTTCAAATTTCAGACTTTTAGTCTCTCCCCTTTAGTTTTAGTCACTACTGTTGTTGTGTAAACTCTTAACGATTAGTTTAACCCTATTCCCATTAGTGTTCCCTATTTTTCCAGTTATTTATCCCTTCCCCTAAGTTGGGCCTTAAGCCTCCCCCTTTCCTAATTTTTTGTCAGGGATTCTGTGTGGTGTTTGAGTGTGTTTGTATCCCTGTTTTAATTTTTTATTATTGGATTGGGTGTTTATTGTGTGTGTGTCTGTGTTTTTTGTCACTTAGTGTTTCCTCGACACAGTTATGCCGAAGGACACAAAGGTCTCAGGCTTCAAGAAGTGTGACTCGTGCTGTCAGAAGATGTCTCTGACAGACGGTCACACTTATTGTGTTTACTGCTTGGGACCCTGCAGGACTCTTGTGCTATCTGCCATGCCTTCAGCCCAAGAGTGCTGCAGGCACGCAGAAATAAATTAATACTGAGGGGCTTATTAAAGCCTGAGAGCTCCCCGACTAAGTCGGCTCCGGGGAAGCCCTCGAAACCATTTAAGCCTTCGGCTCCAAGTCCTAAGCCATCGGCTACTGGTTCGCCTTCTGTGACGAGATCGGCTCTGGCCGGAGCCGATCCTTCTATGTCACAAGCTACAGTATCAGCTCCATCCGGCGCCGATGCTGCTAAATCTGGGCACTCAGTGTCGGCTCCGGCTGGAGCCGACGTATCCTCGGCTCCTTCGGCTCCACCTATCTCAAGAAAGAGATCAAGATCCCCTTAGTTGGAGTCGATACATTCGGCTCCGAGATCACCCCTGCTCTCGGAGCGGAGCCATCGGAGACGGTCTTCTCGGTCGTCCAGGCTTTCCGATCACGACCTTGAGAGAGTGGTGAGTAGACTATTAAAGTCCCAGGCATTGGCCCAAATGCTCCGTAGCCCGTCTCAACAGACGGTAGCTATTACACATCCACCTAACATTCCTCCTTCGACTCTCTTACAGAGCTCGGAGCCGGAGCTCCTCGGAGCCGTGACTGTTGTGACTTCGGAGCCGATACCACCCCCCCCCTTCGGCTCCGTCGTCCTCTGCTCCGATTTCCTCCTTGAGGCCTTCATTGGAGGGATCCGGGCATCTGGTCTCTCTCGTTGGCTCCGAGGGGGCGAGTGGCATCGGACCCTTGTCCGACCCCATTCTCCCTCTCGGAGCTTCGGCGCTGGTGAGCTCAGCCCCGACATCAGCCTCGGAGCCGTCCCTGTCGGTGCGGCCTGGGGTTCCTATCTCTTCGGAGCGGGAGCCTTCTGGCCTCTCTGACGGGAGCCGAGATGATGAGGAGTGTACTAGCCCCAGGGCATAGTCAACGGTCAGTTCCATCAGCTCCTCCCACTACAGTGCCTGCTGACGTCTCTTCCCACTCTCTTGCTCCTGGACCCAGAGATCCAATGCCTCAGGTTTCCCCACTGGGAATATCTTCCTCTTCCGAGGCTTCTCCTGACCCGTCACGTGAACCTCCGAAGAGGACATGTAAGGAAACATCTAGACTCCCGAGTCCATTACATCCGATACTGACTTGGATGAGTCGGAGGGATCCCCAAGGTCCCCCTCTGAGGATGTCTCTTTCTCAGACATCCTTGAACTCCTTAAGCAGAGGGGAAACTGGCCTTCCCTTAATCCTTCCGAGGACGAGTCGGTATACCTGGAGGCGTTCGGGTCTCGACCCTCCACCTCCTGGGTGTCTCCGCCTTTCGACCCTCTTATGGACGTGGTGGCTCGGAAGGCGTGGATGGCCCCGGATTCGGTGGAACCCATTCCTCAGAGGCCTTCTAAATTCATCACGGCCCCACCTGATAGGCAATATTTGACAAAAGGTGTCCCGTTTGATGCCATGGTAGTAGCTGCAGCCACAAAGAAGGAACTAGCTGATCCTTCAGTACCTGTTCATCCTCCTAACAAGGATTCCAGGACTATGGATAGGTACGGCAAGCGGATTTTTTCTTCAGCGACCTTTGCCATGCGGTCGCTGAACTACTTGTGTCACTTCACCCGCCTTCAAAGAGATGTTCTTAAAGAGTTGGGAGAAGTTTTACAGGATCCGTCAGCTGCTGGGTCCCAGGATAAAATTAACTCACAGCTAGGAATCCTAAACTCTATTGTTAACTCCTCCATGCAGCTCATTTCATATGCAGCCGATGGAGCGAGTAGGGCCGCAGGCACAGGAGTGGCTTTAAGGCGTCAATCCTGGATGCGGCTTTGTAATTTTGCAGACCCCTTCAAGGCGTCCTTCACAAACTCTCCTTTTGATGGTTCGACCTTGTTCGGACCTCAAGTGAAAGACACCTTGACTAGATGCGAACAAGATGGCAAGACTCTTTCTGCCGTAGGAGTCCGTTTCTCCACCCCTTCAAGACCTTACCCAAAAGGTCAGAAGGGAGGGAAAATGTGGTTCCGTAAATCTCAAGGAGTCACGCCTGGTGCACGAGGTCAGTTTACCCCCAGAGGCAGAGGGGGTAATAACAACAGACGCCGCCCTAGAGGCAGCGGGGGTCCGCAGAATCAGGGTAGCAGGGAGCCTCTCTCTGACAAACCCTTCCAGCATCCCTGAGATGTTGCCCGATTGTCCACCTTTGGAGGCAGTCGGGGGAAGATTATCGCTGTACCCAAAAGCCTGGCTTTCCCTTTCTCAAGACAAATGGGTACAGTCGATTATATCCAAGGGTTACAAAATTCCTTTTATTCAAACCCCAGTTCAGCAAAGGAACCCTTCCAGACGTTCCACCGGTCTAAGGGAACTAGCAGTACCAGAGATATCAAAACTGCTAGCAAAAAGAGCCATCCAGCCAGTCCCAGCAGACCAAATAGGATCCGGAATCTACTCAAGGTTCTTTTTAGTACCAAAAAAGACAGGGGACTGGAGACCAATATTAGATCTCAGCAAACTAAACAAGTTTGTAAAGAAAACAAGATTCCGGATGGTCACGCTTCAGTCCATTCTACCCTTTCTGGGCAAGGACAATTGGATGTGCTCGGTGGACCTTCAGGATGCGTACTATCACATAAAAATTCACAGGCGCTCCAGAAGGTTTCTCCGCTTTCGGCTGGGGGCCAGTCACTTCCAATTCAGAGCCCTGCCATTTGGACTCACTACAGCCCCCAAAGTATTCACCAAATGTATGGCAGCTGTTACGGCTCACCTGAGACGTCAAGGATTCCAGGTGTTTCCATATCTAGATGACTGGCTCCTCACTGCCACCACCAGGCATCAACTTCTCCAAGCCAGAGGTTACACCATTCACATTTGCAGAGGGCTAGGGATTTCTATAAATTTCGAAAAATCTGCCTTGTCGCCCTGTCAATCTATTACCTTTATAGGCGCCAAATTGGACACCGTACAACTTTCAGCAAAGTTAACAGACCGAAGGATCTTGGATATTCAAAACCACATCCATGTGATTCTTCACAGCAACAAAATTCAGGCCAGATTTGCTCTGAAAGTATTGGGTCTTATGGCGGCCGGCATAACACTTCTTCCCCTTGCCCACTTTTACATGCGTCTCCTACAATGGATGCTGTTCGCCCAATGGTCCTTTCAACAACTTCCCATGCGTCACAGGATCATAATAACTCCAATTTGCAAAAGGCATCTGACCTGGTGGATATTGTCCTCAAGTCCATCAGGGCAGACCCTTTGTTCCTCCCGCCCGGTCGCCACGGTTACATCGGACGCCTCCCTGATCGGGTGGGGGGGGCATTATCAGGGCAGGATGGTCCATGGCACTTGGCAACCTTTCGAATGCCACCTGCACATAAATGTCCTGGAGATGAGAGCAGTGCTTTTAACGTTGCAAGCCCTCCACGACTCTCTTCCCCTGGGAACTATTGCAGTCCAAACGGACAATATGTCCGTAGTGTGGTATATCAACAAGCAGGGCGGAACCAAGTCCTATCCACTGTGTCGAGAGGCACTCAGACTTTGGCAGTGGGCAATCTCTTCTCAGTGGTTTCTGATAGCAATGCATATCCCCGGGAAATCCAACATCATAGCGGACAGGTTGAGCAGAGCTATTCTCATGCCCCACAAGTGGTCTCTCAAACAATCTGTGATGGAAGAGATTTTTCAGAAGTGGGGCCTTCCTTGCTGCGATCTTTTTGCTACCCCTCAAAACAGCAAATGCCCCGACTTCTTCTCTCTCTTCCCCCTTCCAGGCCATCCCCCCAGAGACGCTCTAATCCAAGATTGGTCCCGGGGACTTCTCTATGCCTTTCCTCCTTTCCCTCTAATACCACAAGTAATTCAGAAAGCAACCGCCTTGAGAGCCAAGATGATTCTCATTGCCCCTTATTGGCCTCGACAGATATGGTTTCCGTTCCTACATCGTTATCTTTTGGTACAGCCATGGCATCTGGACCCGGTTCCAGATCTTCTGACCCACCAGTCGGGGCAGCTGCACCAATCCATACCTTCTCTCAACCTCACTGCTTGGTTGCTCCACTTCCATCCCTAGCCAGGCTTCCTATGATTTCTAATCCCGTCCGGGATATCATAGTAGCTTCCCTTAAATCTTCCACCAGAAGAATTTACACTAGTAAATGGCAACGTTTCTCCTTCTGGGCAAAAGCTAGGAACATAGATCCCTTTAATGCTCCGATTCATTCGGTCTTGGACTTCCTAACCTAGATTTTTCATTCAGGATCTTCTTCCTCCACAGTAAAAGTTCAGCTGGCAGCCATTTCAAATTTTCATATCGGCTTGTTGGACCACAACATCATGTCACATAAACTTTGCAAGGCATTCCTTAGAGGTATATTTTTACTTAAACCTCCGATTAGAGACCCCCCACCACAGTGGGATCTAAATTTAATTTTAACATCCTTGATTCTTCCCCCTTTCGAACCTGCGGCTACCTGTTCATTGAAATTTCTTTCTTGGAAGACACTCTTTCTAGTCGCCATTACTTCTGCCAGGAGAGTATCTGAGCTTCATGCCCTTTGCATTCTTCCTCCCTACTTAATCTTCCACAAAGACAGAGTTTCTCTAAGGACTAATCCGTCTTTCTTACCCAAAGTGGCATCGCAGACGAACTTAAATCAATCTATTGATCTTCCAGTTTTTTCCCAAATTATTCTAATAGAGCGGAACAAAAACTACATTATCTCGATGTTCACCGCCATCTCAGATATTATCTGGACAGAACCAAACATTTTAGGAAATCTGATCAACTGTTTTTATCCTATGCAGAGAACAGGAAAGGCCTTCCAGTATCCAAGGTAACCCTATCTAGATGGCTGTCTTCTGTGATTACTTGCATTTATCAGCTCAGAGGTAAAGAGTTGATTTCTAGGCCAAAAGCCCATTCTACCAGAGCTCTAGCTACATCTACAGCTTTTCAGGCTAGACTTCCAATAGACACTATTTGTGCAGCAGCCACATGGGCCTCTCCTCATACCTTTGTTTCGCATTACAAATTAGACTTGGCCTCCAGAGACAGAGCAAATTTTGGTTCCACCGTTCTCAAGAGTCTGTTCCATTGAGCCACCCAGGATAGAGGTGCTAGGCACGCGGTCCCATCCAGCAAGAATGAAGGCGAGATTGACAACTTAACATTGAGAAGTTATGTACCTACCATAACGTTCCATGTTAGTTGTCTTCTCTCGCCTTCTTTCTTGCGTCCCGCCCACCATCCCCCTAGCCTGGTCAGACCGAGAAGATTGTTCCTCTTCCTTTAAGAGTCTTGATCCAATTTTTCCAGCTAATCAGCTTACTAGTGTCACTAGATCAGGTTGATCTTTTTCGGGGGATTATTATTATTATTATTACCTCTTCCTCCTCCTCTCCAGTTGGAGGAATATATTGCATAATTTTCCTTAGCTACCAAACGAGATCTGGGTAGTCATCGCCTTGCATCATGGGATATAGGGTTGCCTCGAGCCGGTAAAATTAGCTCTCGAGCTTTAGTAAGTGGCCGAGTCGGAGCCGAGGATTGGCTCCGAACCCATCCAGCAAGAAAGAAGGCGAGAGAAGACAACTAACATGGAACGTTATGGTAGGTACATAACTTCTCATTCTTACAACTCAGAAACTATTTAAATCATTGCAATTAGCTGACGCTTTTGCCCTTATACAACCATTGCACCTAAATCCTAATTTACTAATAAATAATAAACCAGTAAATCTAACAAACTACCCCCTGATAAAATACTACACAATATGGGATATATACCAATGGAAAGACTCTAACATGAGGCAAATGAGACTTGAACTCAAACTTCCTATGAAATATAGTATTATCCTTAACCAACTTCATCATCTTATAAATGCTAAATTCTCACAAATACACACTGACTTATAGAACATAGATTTAGTTAAATTAATACTTGAAAATCTTGCGATTAAAGGGAGAACAATTTCTAGGACTTCTAAAATTGTAATGAGTGCAAAACATCAGAATTCTTTATTATTTTCAAACTATTGGCAAACAAAAAATCAATCACTGACTGAAGAAAATAAGAAACTAGCCATTGAAAATACAATCAAATTTATTCTTTTCAAGAAGCTGTTATATACATAAATTATGGTAAATAACAATCTATATTATACCTTATCTAAATTAAATAAATTCAATCCTAGCTTTTTGCCCATATGTCCCCATTGTCTGGATCAAACAGCTGATATTTTGCATGTCATGTGGAACTGTACTAAGATACACAACTTATGGTGTTCCTTGAGACTAAGATTAGAGAAGATGGGATATGAAAAATCAACCCTTACTTGGGAGACAGCTATATTGTACATTAATATCAATCAACTCCCGAAAATATTAAAACATGTTTTTATTACGATGTGTGCCCTTATTAAATTCTTTATTACAAAGAATTGGAATGTCATGTCACCAATTACATGGGAATATTTTAGCAATCTTGCTATCAAATATATCTCATCTCACAAATTATTTTATTCAAAAACAAATGCTATTATCAAAAATATTGGGGTTACTTGCTAGATATAATTCTTGACAAATAAAATTTGCCTACAAATTGTCATGAAAAGCTAACCTTTAAATAAGAAGTGAATGTAGTATAACCAGTCTTTCTTGCATCTTCTCCCTTTTCTTAGTATATGTGTAACTAGATATTTTCTCTAAACATACAAATAAATGGTTAAATTTCTATTTTTACTTTATATATAGACTATCCCCATTCTAACTATCCCTTATGAGACCAAATGAACATAAGAATTCTCATACTTTACTTGACGATGTAGTGACTTCTTGTGTATTTATTGTATGTATATATATATATATATATATATATATATATATATATATGTATGTATAATTTTCTCGGAACAAGATTGTTCTCTGTTTTCTTTAGATAGGTATTTGTATTGTTTATTTGTGTTTTTGAGTTACCGTATTGTTGTTATTATTTGAAAAAAGAAAATTGAAATAAAGAGATTTTGGGGGGAAAAAAGAAAACCTCCTAAATGGAAACCCGCAGTCCCAGTTGCAGTACCTAACTTCTGGCTAAAAGTATTAACATCTTTACATAAAAATTTAGCCCTAGTAAGAACTACGTACATGTGCATCCTGAACAGACACCAACCTCATTAGCAACATGAAAAACGATACTCCTTCTTAAGATGAACCGGCAAGCTATCCTAAAAACTATAGACCAATAACTTGCTGTCCGATGATATATAAACTATATACTGGAATTGATACCATCAGAATTTACAGTCATTTAGAAGTAAATTCAGTAATAGCAATAGAATCAAAGGGCAACCAAAAAGGTCATTTGGAACAAAGGATCATTTGTTATTAAATAATTTTATAACGGAGAATTGAGAAAAGGGGAATAATCTAAGTATGGCATGACTAGATTACAAAAAAGTGCTTGACATCATCCCACATTCATGTATAAAGTAGTGCTTACAAATGTCTAAGGCACATCCTTCATTGATTAATTACATTATAGTGACCATGAAACTGTTTTAAACCACTTTACAGCTAAGCTATGGTGAAGGACAAATTATTATCTCGGAGATATTCCAGGGTGACTCTGTCATTGCTGACATTGTCAATGTCATTGTCATTGCAAAATTGTCATTTTGTCTTGCCCTTAAATTAAGCTGCCTACTTAAAAGGATAAGTTATTGTTACAATTTGGCTCCCAGAAAACAAAGTATAAAGGCTTATATTCTTTTTGTGAGTTGATTTAAAACTGTATAGTTCATCAGATGAGGACCTATAAGCACAACTGCAAGTGATAAAAACTTTCTCAGATGGTATAAGAATGTCATTTGGTCTTGATAAATGTGCAAAACAACATTTAAAGCAGAAAAACTGCAGCACCAAATAAATAACAGTCTGAGGCCGGAATGTGATATTAAGGAATGTGAGCAGGAGGGGGTATATAAATATTTGGGAACTGATGAAAGATTGACAATAAAACTTGAACAAATGCACACAAAACTCAGTAAGGAGTATTTTAGAAGATTAAAATAAATACTGAAAACAGCCCTGGCATTTGGAAAAAAAAGTCCCAAGTTCTAAGCCAATTTGCTCTTCATGTTAAAACTTACAGTTTTAGGGTGATTGACTGGCCCCAAAAGGTATTGGATTATTTGGACTAGAAAAATAAGAAAAATGCTTCATGCTTATCTAATGATATATAAAAATCAGTGCATACCAAGACGATATATTCCTCGTTCTGTAGGAGGTATTGGCCTCCCTGAAATTGATAACACATTTAGATCTGCAATCATAGGACTGTGTACATATCTGCTGACTGCACCAGATCCAAACATAGTGAAAGTTTTAACACATGAGGAAAAAAGTCTAAGATGTATTCCCTGCTTAGTTTAGCAGAAGCATTTTGGTGTCAAGAAGTAATGGAAATCATACCATAAGTAGACAAAAATCAGGCAGCAATTTAATGTGAAAAAAACAAAAAGGAATATAAGGAGAAAGGTCAGATGGGAAGGCAAGAAATGGTGAAACTGCATAAATATTGCTGCAAGTACAAAAAACATCTGGAAAAACATTATGTCAATCAGGACCTAATGCAGGAATGGTTAATGAGAGGTGAATTTAACCAAAAGATGAAAGGTTAATATTGGCGGTCCAGGATAGTGGACTGTGTACATGTTGGTTTACAAAGTCCATTGAACATGTGGGAGAAACAGACAAATGCAGGTTCTGTAAAGCAAAACTGGAAACATTCACACATCTTGTTGCTGGTTGTGACACACTAATGGCAGAAAGCCTGTATACTGAAAGGCACAATACAGTAGAGTGTCGATTATCCAAACATCGATTATCCGAAACGTCAATTATCTGAACCCAGTCTTCCAAAGTTTTTGGGTAGGAAAAATCCTAAAGTCTAAATATGTAAACATTATGTATATTAGCTTGGCATGTTTTTTGAACTTGTAGCCTGCTTGTGTGTGAAAAATATTCTTTATTGTCCACTGGACTTGTTGAATCGTTTAAAAGTGTATTCCCTGAATGCAGAAAAAACAAAATTTTAGAAGTTTTTTTTATCCAGTTCAATGTATGTTTGATTATCCGAACAGCCCTTGGTCCCATTTAGTTTGGATAGTCAACTCTCTACTGTAATGTGGCAAGACTGTTGCATCGGGAATTGTGCAAACATTATAATATTGAAATAGCTGAAAAACATTGGAAATTTGAACCACAAAGCATTATAGAGAATGATGAAGTTGATATCACATGGGATCACCCATTACCAACACTTCAAAAAATAGATGAGAGAAAACCAAATGTAGTAAGCCATGAAAAGAAGACAAAAGTAGCATTGATCATTGAAATTGCTACACCTGTGATTACAATGTCTTACACACAGGCACACAAAATCATAAAATACCAAAATTTGCAGGCAGAAAGGAGGAAGATGTGGAAGAAGGATACCCAGACATTTCCAATAGTAGTAGGAGCAATGGGTCTCAAAAGAATTTATACATGTTTAGATATGCTGATGATGGATGTAACTCCATATCAGTTGGAGGAGGAATCAGTTCTGGGATATTTTGGGTGCTGTGAAGAGCACTTTTGGCTAACATCACATATTGAAACAATATTAATTTCATGAGCATTAATCATACTTTCACTTAGGAAATGGGGTCCATTCCTATCACGGTATTAGAAACTTGAAAGACACGGAGACATTAAACCTTGAGTGCACTCAGTAAGTGAGATATTAAAGCCCCCTCTTCCCTTTTATGTTACTATTGTGCTACTTTTTCTTACATTATTTCTAGGTTTCCATCCTTAGCACAATTTTTTTAAAGAAGTATATATTTTTTTTTACTTCTGCTTCAGTGTAAATATGGCAGTATGTCTGCATGTGATACATTCATTGTTTGTGTTGACATATGCAGATTGAATCACTCTTTTGTTTTTTGTGTTTGCATTTGCTTGGGAGCAGTAATGCCTTTCTTTTTGCTCATAATTTTAATAGGTTTGCCTTTTTCTTAGCCACTGTTCTATGTAACAGATCCTACATTATCCATTCCATACACCTCAGACTACTGGACTGGTCATACCTCTCAACTTCTGAGAGCAAGAAATCTGGACAGAACCATTACTAAAAGTGGGCCAAGGCCCAAAAATAGGGAAAATTTCTAAATATTGCTCTTACAAACTTAGAAAGTTGATAGAATAACAAGTTAGCATGAATTTTCTGAAGGGTATGCAGTCTGAAACTCAAATGTCTGTCATTATTTTCTAAGTTTAATCTTTAATGATTTGCCACTAATCTGCCAGAAAACCTTATGAAAACCAAACCAAAAATATGAGGCAAAGAATCTGGACATTCTGCGAAAATCTGTACAGTTGAGAGTTATGGGACCGGTCACTATAGGTGGCTCTGTAGTAACATGGGCTTCTTTACAAAGTGCAAGCTTCTCTCCGATGCACATAATACACTGTTCCAAACCTAGCAATCCAGACATCTTTTGCTGCCATTATGTTCAGATGTGAATCTCTAGAGCCTGAAACAGAGATATGTTTAATATTTTAAGTTGTAGTTCTTGAAGTTCAGCTTATAGCTTTAATTTCTTGAGCTTATATAGAAGTTAAAAAATAAAAAATTGTCTGACCTCACCACTCCCAGTTAGGTGATTGGACCTAAACTTTCAGCTTGTCATCTTTCATGTTCAGCATTATCACTGCTGCAGTAATCTTTGGCTATTTGGGTGGCATCCTGCCCAGGATACAACAGCAGGCCAATCTTCACAAAGCTCTGCCTCCCCCCACACCCATACTCTGACTGCTGATCGGCTAGTCCCTTGGAGGGAAATCATCAGTCAGAGTGTAGACTTTCTTGCTGCCTCAGGGGAAAGCAGCTCACAGGAGCAGAAGTTAGCTACAGGCTTTATTTCTGGCAGATAAGTCACCATAGGGGAACCATTTCCCACAGTAAATATTGCTTTTTCAAACATTTTTTGGTGTATTTTTTATTTACTGAAGAATACTGGCAGTTTTATTAACTTCATAAGTTTCTTGTCAGAAACTGCTATTTTTCGAAAGGGTATGTTTTTGAGAGAAACATACTGCTTTTGAGACATTTTAACTGAAGTATAAGGATTGAAAGACTGGGAAGTGTTGTTATGTATTTAAATCAGTGTTTGAATATTTTGTTGCATATGTATACTTCATGACAGCTTACCTTCATTGTTTGAAATGCTTGAGATGTTTTGCTTGAAGTGTTATATTTAAACATTAGGAAGTATTTTTCAGGGCTAGAATTATATTTTATATTTGGTGCTTGTGTATACATTGTTAAAACTTACCTTCATTTCTTGTTTTCTCTGAGTGCACTTTCTGTGAAATGGACTTAGAGATGTCCTTCCAAGATCACGGTTGCAGTATTCTTTACTAGTGGGATTATCCTGCCAAGGATAGCTGTACGTCTGACAAGCATACCAAACCCTGGGTTCTTCCATGCACCATATGAACGGCATACGAGCTAAGCCTGAAGATAGGAAGTACATAAGGGACATACCGATGTAAACTACCTCAGAACTTCTTTGCCTCCAGTCTGAAATCATAACTAATTTTTATCTTCAATCTGTGGGTCATATGTCTCATGCTAAGCCATTTGGGCAGACTAGTACCCCGTTGGGGACCTTTCCTTTTTATTGTTGGTTACTTAGTTTTCACTTTTTTGTGCATGTCATCCAGCAGCCGAAATGATGTTTGTATGTTCTCTGGGTCTGGTCTGACTTCTGGTACAGAAGAGAAGAGGGAGCCTAGGCTGGTCATTTCCAAAGGGTCGGGGTATCTCTCAGATTCTTGTCAGAGAGAAAATGCCCAGTTCCTTAATCGAAGTTCATCAGAGTTCTGATCCTTCCAGGTATGTGCATGTGGATGTCCCTGCAAAGAAAAGGCAGAAAATTAACAATACCTCTCCCTCTCAATTGGTGAGGGATCCTCAGAAATTACAGCAAGACATTACCCAGAGGATTTTTAAAGTACTTATGCCTATGAAATCTCCTCAGTATTTCCAAGCTCCACCTGCTCTTCTGGCTCCTTTTTCTTCTACTTTAAAAAATAAGAAGGGATTCTTCCTGTCAGGAGGACCACCAGGATTATTCTGATGAAGATTCCCTAACCTGTTCTTAGATACACTCTCCCTTGGATGTGGCTTCTGAAGAAGATTCCCTTTCTCCAAATTCTCTTCACAAGGAAATTTCCTTTGGGGATATCATGGTAAAAATGATGCAGCATTTCAAATGGGAAGGTTCTAAAATATTTGACACAGAAAAGAAATGCTTCAGATGGATACCCCTAAGCCCTCTGCTATTTCCCCAGTTACAGAAGCTGTAAGAAACACTTGCTTCTGCTTCCCTGAACCCTGATTCCTAGGTTCGTGCTCCTAAGAAACCTGACAGGATTTACATGTTTTTTTATAAACAAAAGTTTCTGTACAGAAATTCTTTCTTTGATCTGTCAGTCTTTTTTCTCTCTGCAGCCAAACCCAGTAAACTGATGTAATCCCTTAATGTCTTGCTTTAATGATGAGGATAGCAGAGCCATGGACAGGTATGGAAAGAAGGTATACACCTCTGCCACCTTAGCCTTTCAGGCTGTAAATTATCAGATTTGAATGACAGGATGTATTTTATCTCATCTTTCTAACCTCGGAGAAGTTATCAGTGATGTGCCAGATTCAGCCAATAGGTCTTCTGTCTTATTCTTGCTTAATTCTGCCTCATAAGTAGCCAGACATTCTACCAAATGCTGCTGACACTTCATTCAGGGCGGCTGCATATGGATCAATCTTGTGTAGGTACTCTTAGCTACAGCTACATTCCCTTCCAGAAGTTGTTGAGGCCAAATTATTGGATTCTCCTCTGAACAGGCAGTGCTTGTTTGGCTCTGTGGCTGCAGAACTATTTAAAACTTTACAAGATGAGTGAAAGGTGATGCAAGATTTGAAACAAATCTTCCTTTCTCTTGTACCAAAATTCCAGAGGAATTACCCTTCTAAGGTAAGTCCTTTTGTTAGAAATCAATAAAAGCAACCCCCAAAAAAGGTAACTAGGCTAGTAAGGGAAGATTTTAGAATAATTCAAGGCAGGACCTAAGGTTCAAAAACCCCTCCTTTCCTGGCAATCCTGCTTCCTTACAACTGTCTTCCTTTACCTCCTCCCTTCCCCTAAGACAGATTCCCCTGTCCCAAAGACTGTCTCTTTCCCTACCAATTTGGAGGGAAATCATCGTGGCAATCGGGTCCTCTCCATTATACAAAAAGAGTGGTAGGTGTTTTTGATGCCCATTTCCCCTCTTTTCAGGAATTCCTTTGCCTCCTCAAAACCAGCTATCTTTCCTTTCTCCTGTTCTGCATGACCTTTGTTGCCAAGGAACCATTCAACCAGGTTTCTCCGTCAGTACTGCAGAGGATTCTCTTCTAGGCTGTTTCTAGTTCCAAGAAAAGAAGGCTCTTGGAGGCCTGTCCTAGACTTCTCATACCTAAACACCTTTCTCATTGTGCCAAACTTAAAAATGCTAACTCTACAGACCCTGTTACCTATTATGTACCTTAAGCTTTTATTTTGAGTTGCTTATCTCCAGTATCCTATTCATTCTGTTTTCAAGAAATTATTGAGATTCTCTGTTTTCTACCCTATGTTTTGGGTTTTCTTAGGCCCCAAGAGTAAGTATTTAACAAGTGCCAAGCTCCTGTCATAACCTTTTGCAGACTTCAATGCTTCCAAATTTTCCCTTATCTCAATGACCTCTTGCTTTGAAGTTCCTTCACCAGATTCTTTTCTGAAGGACCTAGAGTTCAGAACAAATCTTCTCCGCAACCTACGGTTCACCTTAAAAACCTAAAGAAGTCTGTCCTGACTGCTTCTCAAGACTATTTTTTTTTTTGGGGTGGGGGGGTGCTGAATCAACACCTTGACTATGTCAACATTACTTCCATTGGACAAGATTCTTTTTCTAATGGAGCTCTTTCAAAGTCTTCTCCTCTGCCGGTGACCTCAGCAAGTGAAAATTTTAAAGTCCTGGAATTCATGACATCCACTATTCCTGTGATTTCGTTGCCAGACATGCGGAAGCTTCAGTGGTACCTCAAGTCTGTATGGCTGTAACATTGCAACCCACTAGACTTACAGATTCATCTCTAGCATTGCATCAGGAAGGAGTTTATATGGTGGATCAGCCAGATCTCTCTCATTCCATAACTTTATTTTCTGGTTCTTACCCCAGCTAAGGACCTGTACACAGATGCTTCAGACCTGTCATGGCAAACATGTTGCAACAATATCAAGATTCAGGGGGTATGATCTTCCAGAGATGTAAAAGAACATATAAATATCAAGGAGATGAAGTTTCTGATTCTGGCTCTTCAGACTCCTCTGGACTGTCTGTGGTCCTTTCAAGAGTATTGACAGAAAACATCACAGTTATGTGGTATATAAGCAAGGGGAACAAAGTCGTAACCATCTGTGCAAATTAGCCTTTATAGCTACATACATAAATTAGTATGTCAAGAAGTAAATGAAAAAGGAGTGTAACATCATAGACATAAAACTGGCACTTTAATAGAACAAAAACAAGAACAGGATAAGCGCTTTCGGGCGTGTGCCTTCCTTAGATCCTGAAAACAATTCCAACACACAACTATTTAAGAACCAGCTAACCAGTCTGGTTAAAAGGCAATTAAAAATTGAGGCAATGAAACATAGCAACAGACCTTTTTGCCTCCTCCCAGAACAGAGAACTGTAAACGTTTTGTTCCAAGGACCCAAATCACTGGCTTGGAGAATGGACACCACATCTTTTTCATGGAGAGGGAGATTCTTTTATGCATTCTTTCTTCTACCTTTACTTCCAGAGTCTTTCAAAATTATTGACAGACAAACCAAAAATCTTGTTGGTGATTCCCTTTTGACCCAGACAGAACTGGTTTCACTTTCTTTTTCACATAGCCAGGGGAAATCATCACAAGTTATCCCACAGGACTTGTCACACAGCACAACACAGGGGCTTTCTCATTTACCCCCATATCCAAACTCTGCAGTTAACTGTTTAGATAATAGAGCTTTAATACGTTTTAGGTATCAGTTTTCTGAGTACATGATCCAGGTTTTACAGGAGGCTAGAAAACTGTTGCCAGAAAATCATATATCACCAGACTGAAGAGATTTTCTTTGTGGTGTAAAAAGGGGGTCTATATCAGTACATCAAAGTTTTAAAACTTTGAATGTTCTATTACCGACCCGTTTTGAGAACGCTAAAACTAGCGAAGCTGCAGAACACAGAATTCTTTCCTAGGGAAAGAATTTGGTTGGCCGGTTCTGTAGCTTTGCTATATTCAGCGCTGTGGTGGAAATTTACAGGTCGGGTTCAGGTAAGTGTGCAATTGTGTGGTTGTTGGGATTAGGGCGTGGGTTAGGTGAGTTAGGGTTAGGGCATGGGTTAGGTGAATTAGGGTTAGGGGTGGGTTAAGTGAGTTAGGGACAGGGCACGGGTTAGGTGAGTGTGCGATAGTGACTGACCTTAGGGTTAGGGTTTGGGTTAAGGTAAGTGGATAGATAGTAGTGTATGTACAGTTTAGTGTAGGGTTAGTTGTAGGATTATAAGTGTATGTGTGTGGATTGATGTTTTTTAGATGTGCTTGTATTGTGTGTATGTGTTTCGGAATAGCAAATTTTTTTCCCCAAGGAAAAAATTTGCTGTTCTGAATGTTCGATATTATGTGGTTTAGATATTTTAGATTCGATGAAACAGTGTACACTATTTTCATTTTTTGATAGCATGATATAAATGCTAAAAAGGTGAACCAGGGCCTTTTTACAGTGGGTATCCCTACTGTTCTTTTTTCTGTGTGTGATCTGCTCAATTCTGGATTGACTTATACTTCATTTAAAGCACATCTGTCAGCCATTTCTGCTTGTCTGCCTATAGATCCATCACTTTCCTCCCAGTTTGAGGTCAAATAATTTCTAAAAGGTGTCCTTCACATTAGGCCAACAAGAATCTGTTCATCCTTCATGAGACCTAAATTATGTACTACAAAATCTGACCTTGGTGCCATTTGAGCCAGCCACCAGTTCTTCCCTAAAGCTTTGCACCTAGAAAACTGTGCTGCTAGCTGCTCTGACTTCTGCCAAGAGGGTTTCTGAACTGCAGGCGCATATGGCCATTCCTCTTTGATTTTTGATAAGGATAGAGTTACTCTTAAGACTTATCCTTCCTTCAAGTCCACAGTTGTTAATGCGCTGTCTTTAAACCAGTGTATCAAACATCCTTCCTCCTCCCCAGAATAAAGGAGAAAGGATCTTTCCTTCTTTGGATGTGTATAGGCAGCTAATATTTTACTTAGACAAGACTAAAGACATCAGAAAAATCTGACCAGTTTTTTTTTTGTTTCTTTGAAGAAAAAAGCACTTAGGTTTTCCAGTTTCAAAACAAACCATTTCTTCCAGGATTTCCAAGGCTGTTTCCTTTTGTTGTGCCCATCATGGAAAATGGCTTCCTTCCTCTGAAAAGCCTCAGTCTGCTAGGGCTGTAGCTTCTTTCTCATAGCCTTTTTCAAGGGTCTGGATTCAAGGACTATTCTAGAGACTAATGCATTGTCATCTGGTCACACAATTTCAAAACACTACAAATTGGATGTGCTTTTCAGGGACAGAACTAGTTTTGCCAGGTCCAGGGCTTTGCTGGAAGGTAATGCTGTTCCTTCGTCCTTTCCTGTCTCTTTTTAGTAGATTTACTACTGTCCCACTAGTACAGGCTACTACAACAGTGATCTTGAAATAACATAGTATAGTTGTGTAAGAGCTTACCATACCAGTAGATGTCCTTCTGATCACTTGCACTATTTAAGTCCTCCCTCCCTCCTTCTCCCTGGTTTTGGACCTGTTGTGCCCATCTGGCTGAGGTTGATTTTATTCTTTTTCTGTCTGGAGTTGACATATATATATGTAAATAGTTACTTCTAATTATGTCCTTGTTTTGGCCTGGGTCAGGTAAGTTCTGAGGTAATTTGCTCCTTTATATGCATTATGTACTTCCCTTCTTTTGGCTTAGCTCATACATTGGAGGTACAGCATGTAGAAGGGTTCAGACTTTGGTATGCTGACTGAACATATGACTGTCCTTGGCAGGATATCCCACTAGTAAAGAATGCAGCAGCAGTGATCAGTAGGACATCTACTGTTATTGTAATTTCTCCACAAGTGTACTTTCTGGCCAGGTTTTGGTGTACTGCTTGTGCTTTTACTTTTGACTTTTGAGGGGCTGTTTGGGCTTGTGTAAGTCTGTGTGTTGCTTGTGAACATTTGTCTGACAGCTTACCTTCTAACTGACTCTTCCCTGCAGGGCTTACTGACAGTCAGGCTTCTTCCATGGCTACAGCATGAATTATTACACCAGACCTGGTGTTTCATCTTCTGCTGTACCTAAAAAGAAAAAGCAGCAGAATAGTGGTTCCCCTTCAAACCGTCAAACATTTAAAACATCAAAGTTCAGATCATCGAGACCAGAACATCGAGTTTTAAAACATCGAAGGTTTGAAGGGGAAGAAAAAGGTAAGTGTAGGTGGGAGAATGTTTGTTTTTTTGCAGGGCACCAAGGTGCCCAGCATATACTGTGTGTATCTATGTGCCATCTGTGTGACGGCACTACAGATAGGGTACAGAAAATCTCCCATTTAGTGCTTCTGCATGTAGCGCTTAACGGGAGATTTCCCTTTACTCCACTGTAGTGCGGTCTTGGAGTAGGAATATTAAAGTGGGGGGGGGGTTAGAATATATTTTTATTTATTTATTTATTTATTTTTTTTGGGGTTACACTTGTAACCTTCGATGTTTCAAAATTCGATGTTCTGGTCTCGATGATCAGAACTTCGATGTTTTGAAATTTCGAAGGTTAGAAGTGGAACCGAATAGTAGCCTTGCTTACACTGCAGGCTCAGACAGTGCCTCAGCTACTGGTGGGTAACTCTCCTGTGGCCATTTGTTGTTTTTTTCAGACCACTCATTGGTTTCTTCACTGACCGGGGGTTATCTGTGTACTCTTGCCACTATTCCAGGGTCTAATCTGGGCATGGGAAGATAATCTTCTTTGGGTCCTGGAGTTTCTTATTAGGTGTGCTGGGGAAAGAGACTTCATGCCTGGAATGAAAATGCCCTGTCTCATCAGGCTTCTTGCAGGAATGTCCCTGGAAACAAGAAACAAAAGGTTAGACATTTCTCATCCAAAGACATTTTATCTGTCCAAATGAATTATTTTCTTAACCTAGCCAGGAGGTTTTAGCAGACTTTCTATTCTGAAGAGCAGAAATACATACCAAAAGACAGACTAAGTCAGTATATTCCTAAGGAAAATACGTAAGAAGATTTTGAATTAGACAGAGAGAGGGCTTTTTTTTTGTCTTATTTTCAAGCCAAGATTCTGATTCAGAAGCAAGTGTATTGTCTCCAACTCCACTTATTCCCACAAAACTACATCATTCACCTCAGAACTAGTCTAGAAAAGGGAACATTCCATTTTCTAGAATAGTTCTGAGGTGAATGATGTAGTTTTGTGGGAATAAGTGGAAACTGAGCAGGTAATATGATGTGCTCCAAGTGGACTTGCCTCATGCTATACCTATTCTTCCTATTATACAAGCTGTTGTGGATGTGTTAAATGGTGCCTGCAGTAACTCTGACCCTCAGTCTTCAGTCCCCAAAAGAGGTAGTACAGGTATTAATACCAGCCCTTCCCTTGAAGACAAGAAGGTAAGATGTTATACAGACTTCATAAAATAATTTCATTCTCCCAGTCAGGTGTTGACAGCTTATTTTGCCACATTCCTTTAGATGTTGTCTGAAGCCTGTAATTTCTAACCTGCCTCAAGTACCTAAACATGTTTTGAAGAGTGTGTATGATTGTGCAAATACAGGGACCACTACTACTGGTACGTTTTCCTTTTTTAACAAGAAAAACATTTTTATTGAACTTATGACATAGGCAACCATACATTTATATAAACAAAAACAAACCATAGTGACATTTTCTGTTGCAAACATTATACATTACATATAATTTTTTGTACAATCAAACATTACATAGCTCATTTAATTCCCAGCTTCTCTTAAACCTCATCCCTCCTCCAAAACATTATTCTGCACGAATTATTCCCACAGTTCCCATTTTTTTCTGTGTGATTTGCTCCTACCCTTTTTAAAGATCTCACTTCAGTTCTTTCATTTCTGCTACTATATTCAGCACTTTTAATATGATTGGTTTAGACTTTGATTTCCCTTTTCTAGTAATTGCTTTTTTTTGTCAGCCACCATAATTAAACTCTACAAAGCCTTACTATGTCTAGACAATTCAGATCCTGTATCATAATTCAAAAAATAATTTCCTTAGTTATACAAATTTTATTACTCGGTATTTCTAACAGAGTAGTCTGAAGGGAATTTTTAAAGTCTGACAACTCATTACACTCCCAAAAAATTTGTTCCCAGTTGCCTCTTTCTTCTCCATTGCACCTCCAACATTTGCAGTCTACCTGAGGAAAATTTCTTTGGAGTCTTCTTTGGGTATAAAAATACCTGTGCAAGCACTTTCAGTCAAAAAGTCCTAAATCTTCTAGACTCTGTTGCATGTTTGGGAGACATACATATATCCTCTGACTGTTTCTTTGTAAATTGCTTATCCAGTCTCTCTTGCCTAGCCCTTCCAAACTCCTCTGACTGATTCCGATAATTATCATGCAATAGTTTATATGCCCCACTAGCAATCTGTTTTTAACAGCAGCTTCTGTTCTAGATTCAACTAAAAACTCTACCAGTGCTGTCTTTCACTTAGGAGGTCCCTATTCTTTCTTGTTGCCTAAACTCTGATATTAATCCTTGATAGGAAGGGCAGTCTCTAGCATGTACTCCAAGTGTATTCTTGGCCTCTTTCCATTCTATTACCATTCCCTATCTAATTACTTTCTTCCAATGCCTTGGTTCCTTTGCCAAGTTTCTCCAGTAAATTCTAGCCCCCTATTGCCTGTTCTCTGTGCCCATAATTGCAGTTATCCCTGTCAGCAGAATCTCTGCATTCCCATGTTGGCTTAGTTCCTAGAATACTTTTGCTACTTTATGCTTTTAATATTCTGTATGGCTATTGTTACTCTTCTTAAGGTTTTACATCCAAAATCCTAGTCCCTCCGTATTTCTTGAGCTTACGCCTGTTTTTTCATTCTCCCTTTCCAGTTTGAATTATAGCTTTCTGCTTGTATTGTGTATAGGAGCCTTAACTGTGTAGCTCAGAAATATCCCTTCAAATCAGGTAATTCCAAAATGCCTTGTTCTATTGGAAGGATCGACTTATCTCACTTGACTCTTGCCCTCTCCCCCTCCCAAATAAAATCTATCAACTCTTTACTACTCACTGTCCACAGCTTCTCCTCTGATTTTCTGGATTATCATAGCAGTTTTATACTTGACTTTCTGAGTCCTTTATTTTTTTGCCTGTGGTTCTAAATACAACACAAATAAAGGGGAAAGAAGACGCCCCTACCTGGTTCCTCTGTTCAAACAGAACTTGGATACTACTGCTGTGTTTTGAGAAGATATGCTTTGGTACATACTCAGAAGTTTTTTTGATTTAGTAAAGTCTGAGATTTTAAACTCTACTTCAGACAGGGAGGTTTTGTTGGGCTCTGCTGCTACTCATGTTGTCAAACAGTTTGATGAGAGAGTGAAATTAATTCAGAGTACTAAGGTTTTTCAAGCCCCACATTAGAAATCTTACAAACCACATGTTTTTTTATACAAAATGATTAATCCCTGCCATCTTCTGACAAGCAAGTAACAAAAAAGTGATGGTAGGAGGGGAACAAAAAAAAAAAAAAAGGATCAGCACCCCCCCCCCCCCACTTCTGTCCTGTCCCTACATCTCTAAGTCTATCCCATGGACAAGACTGGCTCTTAATCTTTTGCTTTAGCAGCAGACTTTTTCAGACTCTTGGATATTAATACTGCTTCAGGACAGTTACAGTTGGCACTGGATACACATACCTCCTCTCAGGGAACTCCTCCCTACCCACCAAAACAAATGTAGTTTTTTCTTCAGGTTCTAAAAAACATGCTTACCCTAGGAGTCAGAGACCAAAGTGAAGAAGGCATCTACTGGTTTCAAAGAACAAGCTTTCTTGGAGACCAGTTCTAGATCTTTTCTTTCTAAATTGGTTTGTGAAAGAATGTTGACCCTTCAGAACCAATTACCAGTCAAACTTCTTCTCAGTTTTATGATAACATTAGACCAAAAAGGTGATCACATTCCCATAGCCACAGGCAGGGCTGACCTTAGGCTGATTCAACCAATTTGGCTCCGTAGGGCCCTGCTCCCTCATGGGTCCCTACAGTAGGCCAAGTAAGGGTCATTATGCCTTACATGACCCAGTGATTTGCCTAAGAGACACTACAGCAAAGTGCAAGGCATTTTCTTACTGTAGTCTTGCTCCCATAGTGCTTACAAGTGTAGTGTGGTACCTTATTATAAGTAATGGCAGTTTCATGCCTCATATGTGGCTGACAATATTAGCTGCTTGATCTCCCACAGTAGTTACTGTTGCTGAGTGCTCAACAGGGTTTTCCACCAAAAACTGGTCAGATTAACTATCTGGTTTTGTGTACCACTATAATTACTGTATCAGAAACAAAGACCTGGCTTATTTTGAAGAGTGATGGAGCAGTACTGTTTTGTTTTGCTTTTCTTGCTGACATGAGGTTTACAAATGGTTTATAATGAATAAAGTTACAAGACATAAATGTAGAATTGTCCGTCTCAAAGAGCATGAAACATAAAAAACAGACACTGTGATATGAGGTAACGTTTGATCACTTTTACTTATAACAGAATGTTACCAGCAGTATGGCAAAGAAATGCTTGTTGCACTGACAAATAGGAGGAAAAAAATCCCATAGAATTGAAACATGAGGTGTGTGTGTGTGTGTGTGTGTGTGTGTGTGTGTGTGTGTGTGTGTGTGTGTGTGTGTGTGTGTGTGTGTGTGTGTGTGTGTGTGTGTGTGTGTATATGTACGTACTACATGGTGGGAAGCAGAAGTGGATATTAAAATGGTTCACTGAAAATGCTATCAGAAACACAGCAGAAAACAACCAAAAAATATTCCGTATCGGTTCAGCAATGGTAATGTAAGAGTAATCATGCAGAGGAGTGTAAGTCAGGGTGATATGTAGCATAAATGAGCACAGTCATAAGCAGGCATGATGCAAGAATTCAGTCTGTAAATCATTTCAGTTTTAATTATGTAAATGATGGATGTTGGATAAATTTATAGGTGGTAAAAAGCTGTGTAAATGTTAGATGATGGCGTAATTCTACCCACTTCAGGCTTTTTAGTGCTATACACTGGTGGGGGTTCTGCAAGGAGTATTTGCTGCAAATTTAGCAACTTTGTTATAGCATTGTTCAAGTATGCCTGGAGGTTAGTAAGGATGGGAGTCCCATAAAGAAGTGTGGAGAGGAGATAAGTAGTGGCAAGTATAGCTTTAGTTGCGTTGGTGAGAAAGTTTTTGGCTCTTTAAAGCATATGATTCTGCTGATGCCACTTCCAGGGCTGCTACACTGGAACTGTTGTGAAAAAGTTTGCTTGGTCACATACTCAAAACCTTCCAGAATGTGTTAAAGTTGAAATTTTAATTTCGCCCTTTGATAGGGAGTTACTTTTTGGACCTTTCTGCTGCAGAGGTTTTTAAAAAGTTTGATGAGAAACGTAAGTTGCTTCAAGGCATCACTAATATTTTTCAGCCTTCCTTCTTTAAGTTTGCTGAGAGGTTTAAGGCTACCTCCACAGCCTTTTTCAAAAAGGAAAATAAACACAGCAAGCTGTTAATAAGCAAATATTTAAAAAGCAGTGGCAGGGAGGTTCCAAAAAGAAATGGAGGAATCCCCAGAACAGTAAGTCTGACAGTCTAATAGACTCTCCTCCCTTTCCCCACCCTGGCAAACCTATAATCCTTCCAGAAAGTCTGAATTCCTATTTCACACTTTGGCAACATATAGTTTCAGACATTAATCCATCAAGGTTACAGATGGCAGCGTCTCTGTTTCTCTCTCTCTCCCCTTTTCGAGGGATCTCCTCATCCACTGGACCAAACTCCTCTTTTCCCTCCTGTCTTCCAGTATTTGCTGTCTAAGAGGTAATAGAAGCAGTCCCTCCTCATCAGTTAGGAGAGGTGTTTTATTCCAGAATGTTTCTGGTGCCAAGGAAATAAAATTCAGGGAGGCCGTTTCTGGACCTTTCCTTTGTAGACTTGTTTGTGATAGTACCCAAGTTCAACATTTTATCCTTTCACAACTTGTTACCTGTCATTACCCATTTGAGTTTTCTGGTGACATTAGATTTAAAATATGCATATCACATTTCTTATGATTTCTCTTGTAAGGCTCTTCATGAGAAGAAAGTCCAGTGGCACCTTAAAATCTATATGGTCCCAACATCAACATTCCCTTACATTCTAGATTCCAGTTTTGGGGTTTGTTAAAAGGTAGATTTTGTGGTGGAGAAAACAAATGTATCAGAATCCAGGTCTCCCATTTTCTCTTCCAGCTCCAGCACAGTCTCCCAAAACAGTCTTCTTGGATTTTGTTTAGGGAGCAGTGTCTCTGAGGATAAAAATACAGGGTCTTTCGAACATAAACGATAGACCAAAGCACATAAATGTCAAAGAGATTTGGCACTTATAGATTTTCACAGCTGTCTAAATGATCTGTGGTCCTCAGGACCTTTATAAGTGCTTACAGACATCATCACAGTGATGTGGTATTTAAACAAACAGGTGGGAGACAGATCTTACCCTCTATGTAGACTAGCCTTGTTAGCCTGATATATAGCTTCTCAGCACAGTCTTATTCTGCATGCATCTTACATTGTCAGAGCAAAATCAGAAATGACAACTGAATCCAGGGATCTTCCAGGAATTGATGCAAGTGTGCGGAATACCTCAAAAAGGTCTTTTTGCCTCCACTCATTAGAATCACAGAAGCCAGTAATCTGTGGAAATGCCTCTAGAAACATTAATGTAGATTTGTTTGTGTTAATAAATGGTGGCCAAGGAAATATATACAGATGTTTAATATTTAAATGAATGCTGTAAATATATTAGCTTTCTGGATATATCAGAGAGAGCAGGTGTCATAAGGAGATTGTGAAATATGTGATGAAGGGAATGCAGATGGAGTGCCCTACATATAGACAGCATACTATAGTCATTCAGAATTGATACTTGCAGTCCAAAGTGTCTTACAATTCATTTATGAAATTTCTTATCTAGTAATAATTGTAATATTAAACACTCAGTTTACAAGAAATTACTGCAAGAAATATTATAACAATTTTCTTTGAATATGCTCATTGCTATTGTACAACTGGAAATGTTTATTGAGAAGTTCATCACTAATAAATAAACTGTTCTGTTACAAGTTTAAACCAAAACAGAGATAATTAAATCTTCCTTCAGCAGAAAGGAAGAGAGAAGAGAAAAAAAGAGGAACCTTAATAGCAAGCAAGTTTCAAGAACTTCTAATAATATGTGAAGAAAGCCAACTCTATTTGCAACATATCTGTTAAGAGGCACATACAAAAAATTAAATCAGTATTGGCTTGTTAAACACTCTACAGTTTTTGGATGCATAAATATTAATACTTCCACACGCATATCCATTCACTTACTTATTAGTTGATTACTTTAAGATACGTAAATATTGTCACATTTATATTACCACGTAAAGTGCCGCAATATTTTGAAGAGTCTTCAAGTATGATTTGAAAAACTTGCTTTCCAAATATTGATTGGTGGTAAAACGTAATTTTCTGTAGTGACATGGTGAAGAAAATGAGAAATATCAGCCACATGACTATGTGTTAGATGATATTTCTACAGCATAAATGTCATATGATATAGATTTTGCAAAAAGAAAGCTGTATACACTTCAAGCATGGTAATAGATTAATGATACTATAGTCTGAAAAGAACATAAAATAATTTAAAACGTGATCTAAGTACCTATTTCAAATACAGAGGTACCAGAATATTTTCATTATGAATTAAAAACAACTGTATTGTATTAGAATGTCATGTAAACTGTTACACTGTTTTGAAGTGATTCTAAATGCAAAATTAGAAGTCTTGCTTTTTGAGTCTTACTTAGAAACAAGTTTACATATAAAAATTAAATCAGTATTGGCATGTTAAACATTCTACAAATTTTAGATGTATAAATATTGATACTTTTACACACATTTTCATATACTTATTTATTAGCTGATTATAGCATTCTTTTAAGGTATGTAAATATTGTTATATTGAGTAACGAGGTTGAGAGAGATTAATCTAAACACTATTCACAGGCTTAGAAGGTTTGCTTGGGTAGTTTCATTAGTCAGGCAAAGAGGTACATTACCTCATAGTGATAGGAAATGGGTTATACGATTAAAAATTACAAGTTTAGGAGTTCATTTTTTTTTGTAATGGTTTGGTGACTACAGGAAATATACGGAACCCGTACATGAAGAAAAACTTATATCATTTTTACAAAGCAAAATCAAGGGTCAAAACTATTTGCATATACTGTCATACAGAATCAAACATAAAGTAAAATATGAAATGTTTGTCTATGAATGTTAATGGTCTGAATAATAGCAGTAAAAGGAGAAGTCTATTCAAGTATATATATTTACACAAGCCACAAATAGTATTTCTTCAAGAGACACATTTATTAGCTAAAGATATAAACAGTCTCAATATCAATAACTACACAGTACCAGCAAGCTCTCAATATAAACAAAAGGAGAGGAGTAGCCATATTAACTTGTAATGCAACAATATCTCCCAGAATAATCAGCACCTGTCATGACACATCTGGTATGTTTTGTCTAGTGTCTATGGAATCAAATAGAAAAATATATACTTTAGTTAATTTATACTGGATGCCAGGACTTGGAGTAGGAACAGTAAAACATCATTTTGAAGAAGTAATACACTTAGCTAAAGGTATCCTGGTAATAGCAGGAGACTTCAGCTGTATAATAGATGACAAAGATACAGATTCAAAAATCACAAGAAGAAAGTTACCTATCAAAGGCATTTTTAAAGTTCACAGACACAGCGTGCATAAAAGATATAAATGAATTTGCTGACCCAGACTCATTAATTTATTCCTTTTACTCACATAGACATAGGACTAACTCTAGAATTGACAGGATATACATATCTAATGACTTAACAAAAATTGACAAAGTTAAAATAATAAACTGCTCATTATCGGATCATAATGCTCTAGTTTTTGAGATAGAACTTTTACATACAAACACAAATCCCATCACAAGAATACCCTCTTACATCACAAAATTAACAGAGTTTAAAGAATTCTATGAAAAAGAAATTAAAACTTTTCATGAACTGAACACCACAGAGGACATCTCAAGAGTATATATTTGGGACTTATTAAAAGTATATATATATATATATATATATATATATATATAAAAGTACTATCTTGGTACAGCAAGAAAAGAAAAACAGGAATAAAGATATGCTAGAATTACAAAAGAAAGCTGATAAACTGAAGTTAGAAGTTCAAAAAAGATATACAGATCTAGTTCAAGAACTATTACAAACCAGTAACAAATATGCAGAAATATTATACCATAAGACTATGATTAATCTAGAAAAGATAAAACTAAATTCTTATTCCACAAATCCAGCACACCAGAGACAACTAGCTAACAGAACAACAAAAAAATCATATCCAAACAAATAAAAGAATTATATATTCCTAATACCAAGAAAAAAGTTACAGATCTAAATGGTATTTTAGAAGCTTTTAGACTTCAATATAACTCTGATAATTCTTCAAATTCCCAAGAAATACCCACCAAAGATATAAAAAATTACCTTGAAAATAAAATTCTCACTAGACTAACACAAGAACAAATAGATGCTATAAATAAATCAATTACTATGACAGAACTGAAATCACAAATTAAAAAGCTTTAAGTAAATAAGCACCTGGCTCAGATAATATACTACCAGAAATGTATAAATTAATACCTAACCAAGCTATATCTTTACTTTTAAAAGTATATACCATAGTTAAACGAGATATAAATATTCCACCCTCTTGGAAATACTCATTGATATCTCCAATAATTAAAACAGGCAAAGATGAGAAACAATGATCATCATATAGGCCAATATCCTTATTAAACATAGATTACAAAATGCTCACGGCAATATATGCAGACAGGATCAAACACTTTCTCCCTATGTTAATCCATGAAGATCAGACAGGCTTTATCAAAGGATTAGGATTGAGAGCAGGAAGCAGAAAATACGATCTGGTGAAGGCTAACACAGCCGAAAGTGCTTATCGAACTTATATAATTCTGCTCTTGCTTGTTTTATCTATCTATTTTTAACGTGTTTAGCGTGTTGATTAAAGTTTATGCCTTTAAGATATTGAGCTGTGGTGGTCCACCGAAGGATTTACTTGCAGTTTTTTATTTTTGTCATCGGTGCCTTTAGCAGTGGTACAAAGTTCTTGTTGGCTGTTGAACATTGTTGACAGGGGTTAAATTGGCAGTGGAAAGAACATCTAACAGCTTTCAGGGGGGTTCCCACCTCATTCATAAGACCAAATGGTGTTATTCCCTCCTATTCACTAGTGAATGCTGGACTTAGGAGTCAAAGAATCGGTCCTTCCTTAGGAAAGATGAGAGCATTCTACTCCAGAATTTTTCTGGTTCCCAAAAAAGAGCTGCTGTGGAGACTGGTGTTGGACCTTTCCTTTATGAATACATTGATCTCCAAGTTCAAGATGCTCACCCTGCAAACACTGCTTCCCTTTTTACTGGACCAGTGTTTCATAGTGATCCTGGACTTAAAGGATCTATGTAATCATATTGTCATTGCTCATCTCTTTAGGAGATGTCTGAGATTTGCTGTGTTTGATTTGCACTATAGGTTTTCTGTAGTGCCCTTTGGGCTATCCACTACACATCAAGTTGCTTACCAAATGCCTTGCTGTGGTAGTGGCCCATGGTCAAACATGAGACATTCACATTTTTCTGTACTTATATGATTTGCAGAGTCTGTGTCCATGTGTTTGGAGTCACTGGAGAAGGTTTCAGCCTTACTTTCCCATCTAGGGTTCAAGTTGAACCTACTAAAGTTATGTCTAACACCCCCACAAAGACTCATCTTTCTGGGGTGATTAATCGACTCCAGCAAGAGAGTGGCTTTTCTCCCCAAAGACAAAATCCTGTCTTATTAGGCATTTCTGGAATTCTCCAAGAAGAATGTTGCCTTAGCGAGAGAATTGCTAAAAATTCTGGAACTGATGACAGTTATTCTCGTGATACCACTGGGAGAAGAATTCAAGTGGTATGTACAGAATTCTTTGACCCAATACTGTTATCCCTTGGATTCTCAGTTATCAGTGCTGCCCTTCATCAGACAAGAGTTAAAGTGGTGGAGAGAACAGTTGAATATTAATCCAGGTCTTCCATTCTCCCCTCCTGTGCCAATGCAGTCTGCCAGGCAGATTCATCCAACTTTGCTTGGGGAGCTGTGTCGATGGGGATACAAGTGCAAGCCACTTTGATACCCAAGGATGCACAGAAGCCTATTAGTATCAAGGAGACGGCTGTGATTCACGGCTTTAAGGTGCTTCACCACCTATACACTGCAGGTTCCTCTTCGAGTGGTTACAGACAACACCACAGTGATGTGGCACCTCAACAAGTGAGTGAGTATGAGGTCTTACCCTGTATACTGGCTGACAGTGATGGCCTGGGAACCAACTTCTCAGTATTTCCTGACTCTTCAGGCATCATGCATCCCATCAGAGCAGAACTTTGTGGCAGGCAGACTAAGCAGATCCTGGGCAGACTGGCATGAGTGGAAGCTCGTGGTAGTGGTGTTCCAGGATCTAGTCCTGATGTTGGGAATCCTCAAATTGTTGCAGACATCCTTGCAGCCATGCTTGGAGGACAGATGCGTTCTCGTTCCCATGGTTGGGAATGTTCTGTATGCATTTCCACCCTTTCCACTGATTCACAAAGTACTTCTGAAGGCTCAGAGAGAAACACCAAAGATCATTGGGGGTGACCCCCTATTGGCCATGGCACCCTTGGTTCTCCCTTTTAATGATATTGGTCAAGGTCAATTACTACTGACTTCTTCACACTCTGGATCTGCTCACACAGTCTCAGGGTGACTGGTGCACCCAGATTTGGAGAGACATCAGTTGACAGCCTGTATGATTCAGTCTTGACTACGTTTAGGTACTTGCTTCCTTAGGATATGTGACAGGTGTTAAAGGAGGCCAGAAAAGCTGGTACTTCAAAATTGTGTGTTTCCAAACAGATGAGTTTTCTAAGTGGTGGTGGTGCCTAAATGGAAATATAGGGTCTATTGTGGTTAATATCCCTCTGTTTTTGAAATGTTTGTGTGAGCTGCTTCAGGATGGCTTATCGTATGCATCCATTAAGGAGCATTTAGCAGCACTCTCTGCGTATCTACCTATAGAGCTCCTCCTCCCCACCCCTTGGTAAAACAGTTCATGAAAGAAATATTGCATTTGAGCCCCCCTTGCAGGCAAATTCCTCCTTCATGGGATCTCGGCTGTGTTCTGGAAAAACTTTACCTTACCAACTTTCGAACCGGCAGCTCATGCTGATCTCAAGTTCTTAATGTGGAAAACTTGTTTTGCTTATTGCTCTGACATCTGCAAGGTGAGTTTCTGAGCTGCAGACTCTCCTGGTGGGGCAGTCTTACCTGATTTGCCACAGGGCTAAGGCTGTGTTATTCACTAATCCATTTTTTATTCCCAAAGTGCTCTCAAAATTAACTCTCAGTCTATTAATCTCCCTGTGTTCTTTCCAGAACCTAAGAATAAGGAAGAGAAAATACTTCATACTTTGGATGTGCATTGGCAACTCGGGTACTACCTTGACAGAACAAAGCTCTTTAGGAAGGCCAAAAGTCTTTTTATTTCCTTTTCTGGGGAAAGAAAATTTCAGCCCATGTCTAAGCAAGCCATTGTATGTTAGTTGTCCTCTGGTCTTATTTTTTTTGTTACACTCACCATGACAAGGCAAATCCAGGCAGGGTAGAGGTACATTCCACCAGGGCCTTTTCCTCTTCAGTGGCGTATTGGAAAGGAATGAACTCTAGAAATATTCTATAGGCAGCAACTTGGTCCTCTGTCCATACCATTATGAAGCACTACAAACTGGAAGACTTTTCTAGAACCAGAGCAGGCTTCACAAGGACCATTCTCTAGTGTCTTCTGGACCCTTATCCTAGGTTGGGTAAGCTTTGGGAATCTACCCATATGCTGGTAAGGAAGTGTGTTTCTTGAACATAGTGCAGTTGCGCAGGTTCTACTTCTCTGTAACATTAGATGTTCATAGAACAGACTGCCTTCCTGGCAGTAACCTCTCACCATTCTCCTTTTGTTGTTTGTTTATAGTTTCTTGGAGTTGCTGCTGTGTTTTGTTTAGCAGCCTTTTATTGTCTGTCTGTATGGTTTTTAGTTTGGAACAGTAGGTGTTTGAAAAGCTTGCTTTGTCATGCGCTCTTCCTGTTGGGCTCTAAAAACCCTGTGGATTAGAAAGGCAGTCCTAGTGCTGCCAGGTGATTAGTCCTTCACACCCATAGACAGGCGGAGGAGTTCTGAGCTTTAAGAGACTGCCAAAGGGAGGGTAACACAGCAGTTCTACCTACATGCCAGTAAGGTAGTGTATTCTACGTATATCTACTGTTAGTGGTAAGTAGAACTTACACAGCTGTACTTTCTCTCTTCTTTTGGAATTGGCCAGGGGCAATTACCACAAGCTTTCTCACAGATTGAACCTACTCATACAAGAAAATGGGTGTTTGATACATCCGAACCCCACACCATTGCAGCTAACTTGCCTGTATGATAGAATCTTAATACCCTTTTGGCACCTGTCTTTTGAGGATGTCCAGCTGGTATCAAAGGAGGCAAAAAAACCTGCTACTAGAAAATCATATTTTAGTAAATGAAACATAGTTGCTGCCACGAGAGGATGCAACACACATTCAGGGCTACTGTTTCTTTGCTTCTGCATTATTTGTATCAGTTACTATCCTCTGGCTTGTCTTATTCCCCTATCAAGCTTCATTTGTCAGCCATTTCACCACGCCTGTCCATTGATCTCCCTCTTCAAAGCAGTCTCACTCAAAAATGTTTTTGAAAGGGGTGCTGCATACTTAGCCTCCTAGAAATCAAGATGACTTGAGGTTCTTGACATGGAATCAGTGTTACTCATTGCTGTGGCTTCTGGGAGAAGAGTATCTGAGTTACAAGCTCTTGCTGTAGGTCAGCCCTGTCTCATTTCCCACAAAGATAGGGTTGGCTTGAGAACTATATGCGTAAAATGGTGTTAGAGTTTACTTTAAGCCAAGCTGTCCATCTCCCTGGCTTCTTTCCAGAACCCGAAAACTAAGGGAAAAGCCCCTCCATGCCTTGTATGCCACATACATTTCAGGTACCATCTTGATAGAATAAAATCGTTAAGAACTCTGTTCAATTGTTTATTTCTTGTGAAGATAAGAATAATGGACAGCCCACTTCAAAGCAGATTATTTCCAACTTGTTGTCTTTTGCTATTACTTTTTGTTATACCTTCCACAACAAGGAAATTCCAAACAGAATTAAGGCTCATTCTATCAGGATCTTGCTGCATTGATGGCTTCTTGGAAAGGGTGGGATTCTAGAAGTATTCTAGAAGCAGCAACTTAGTTCTTTGTGCATACGTTTACAAAGAATTATAAACTAGATTCCTTTTCCAGGTGTAGGACAGGCTTTGCTAGGACCATTCTCTATGGGCTCCTGGGCCCTTGTCTTCAATTTCCCAGTCAATCTAAGCTATGGTAATCTACCTATATAGTAAAGGCTACTGCAACAGTGATCTTAATGATGAACATAGTACATTTGTGTAAGTAAACTTAACATAACATTAGAAGCTCAAATGATCACTGCAATGGCTACTCCCTCCCTCCCTCCTTCCTCCCTATTGTTGTATGTTTTTGTTACCAGGGTGAAGACCCTTTCTTTATTTTCCTAGCATTGTCCTTGTGAGGGCTTTAGGCTCCTTCTCTCTGATGGCATGAAAGCTCTGAAAGGCTTGGCACCCAAACCTGCCTTTTTAGTCAACTCAGCTTGAGCTTACCAATGGTTTGGGAGTGTAGAAGGTACCTTTAAACTTTGGAAACTGGCTGGCTGTTCTCTTCTTAGTAGCATATAAGCCATATAGCTAGAATTACTTCAGCAGTTATCATTTGAACACCTATTGTTATGGTAAATTTACTTAGACACCTGTATGTTATGGTAAGTGTACTTACACAACTGTACTTTACTGTATAACGGAGACCAGTCACTGATATCAGATTGTGGAGATCAGCTTCTTTAGACTCTGAAACTGACCTGCCTGTGACTATTAGAGGTGTTAATCTTTGTGTTTTAATAGACTGCTAGAGAAAACCATGCAGTGATCGCTGAGATTATTTGGAAGAACATTAACTAATTTGCGCCTGAATACTGTTGTTGAGATAGGGTTAAATCTCCTGAAGTCTTTGAGAGACTGTATTAACTGAAATTTGAATTCCCTATGACTTTCATCATGGAGGCACCTAGTGTAATGGTATTTTTGGGATACTTTTAAGGAATAAGTAATTTATTACATTGTCTTGTTTTATGGCTTGAGAAGGGTGAAGGTGTATCAACTGCACTAATATTTCTCCATTACATCTGAGTGACGCCTCCAAGCTCATCTGCAGTTAACTCCTGCTGAAGCCTCTAGCCGTCAAATATTGCCTGTTCATATTTGCATCAATAACTCCAAAGCCATGCCATGTACAAAGTTTTAAAATGTTTCATCTTAAAGCTTACCCAATGGAAACTCAACTGCATTAATATCTGACCTCTGTCCAATGCAGGTAAAGAGATATTAACTGTTTTTATTATATTAATTTGTATAGATATAATTTTCACATTTTTCTAAATAACTCAACAACGAAGTAATAGACAGAACTACTTAGCCTCATATGAAAGATCTCAGCTACATAAATAAAATGCTGCTGACAGTATGTGTATAACTTGAGTGGTTATTGAGCTATTGTAAGTTGTTTACAAAATATTATAAACGTAATAGTTACTGTGTTTACTGTGAGTTATAATATTCAGTTTAAGACCTAGAACCTAAAGAATACTACCACTATAAAATAATTTGTGCTGAAGGGTTTGCCATTTATACTTCTTTCATAACCCCTATGGTTCTAGAAATGTGAACATTTGTTTGAAATGTGAGGACATAGTTTGATTCTGTCAAAAGGCTTAGGCTCCGCCCATTGGAAGTTAAAGTGCAAACTTCCTGAGCTCCATTGGAGTGAATGAGTCATGTCCCCCATAGCTGGACTTTAATCCATTTGGAGGCTGTAATGTAGATGAGGTTTGCCAGAGAGTTGTGCTGCACAGCTAGTCTTATATTGCTTTTAATAACATAAAAAGGATTTCTCTTCCTCATGTCCTTTTGACAGGCCTGACATCAGTATGAATTTTGTAGTTTGAGCTAATGTAGGTTGAAGGGCAGAATGGGCATTTGAAGAAGATGGACAAGATCACCATTGATTTGAACGTTGCATACTTACTATAAGAATAGATCTAAGAATGACCTTGCTTGATCCTTTTCAGCATACTGTGACCTACTGTACCCATGCCAAGGATTGGGGACTTGCTGGATGATTGCTTAGTGTGTATATTTTTTTTTTTTTTTTTTTATGGCAATGATTGTTGCACAGAAGTGTTGGCATCTTTGGCTTGCAGCCTGAGGGTAAGCACAGAGCATTATGCAGTTGGGGTATCTGGAATCTTGGGAAAATATCAGTGCTGATCTGATATGATCCTGTGGCTAAGTCCTGCATTTGAAATGAATAGACACTGATTGTCCACAAAACTTTATTTTTTTTTACATTAACTTGAGCTGTCACCATCTCAGGCTGATGGGACCCCTGTTTAATATTTGATCTGACAGACAGCATCTCAGGAGTGCCACATCTCCATTTATTCTTTATTGCAGTCTCAGCACTCGAATATTAACTCTGGCACTTGGTGTAGAGCTAGAACCCACAACTTTCTCTGATCTTCTGCCATCGGAAGTAAAATGTGCTGCCTGTTTTAAGTGATATTGTAGTTTTATGTTAGAAAACAATAGCGTGCAAGATGTCTCAACAACTTTAGTTGTAGAGGTTGGTGACAGGGTAGAAATGGGGCAAGCCCTAGTGTTGATTTTTGCACAGTTGTTTATGTTATGTACACAAAATACCCCACCTAGGTCACGTTGAGTTTTATTTCACAGTTTGTTCATGACACTGTAATTTAGTTTTCTGTTAGTGAAAAGAAGAGGTAAATATGCTGTCAAGCAGATTTTCTTGGTACAGATCCCTTTCATTCCTAAATAAATTCAGCTGTGTTCTGAATTATCTACATTTTCTGCATTTCTGCTGGTTCTGTCCATCTGGAGAATTATTTCTTCTTGTCCATTGTCTTATAAAATTGCTTTGTCAAATAAGAATGTAAGGCTTTAAGTCAACTTAATTTGGTAGCCTTCTTAAATTTAACACAGTTCTTACAATCCTGAACATTGTGGTTTGGGCTCGACCAAACAAGCATGATGTATTCTAGTCTTTAGTGCTGTTTTCATGTTTACAGCATGCAAACTCAGACTCCCTTTATTGACTTCTTGGAAGTGTCTCAGTCTTTCATTAATATTTCAAAATTATTTTCAGTTGATGACGGGCAGTGACAAAACTTACTTATTTTATTTATTTTATTTTATTTTATTTTTATTTTACATTTGTTTACCGGGAAAGTCCAACTGGACACAGGTCCACTTTTAGCGGAGGCCCGGGGAGAAAAGGTCCACATTACAATACATTACATGAGACTAAAATGAAGTAGAACATACATACATATGGCATGTATACACATCAGGACAACATGCTGGTGATTAACAAACATACATATAGCATCTATGTGTGTATATATATATATATATATATATATATATATATATATATATATATATATATTATATATATATATATATATATATATATATATATATATATATATATATTCACACAACAGGACATCATGCTAGTGATTAATATTTCTTACAGTAGACAATCAGAGGTACATTTTGTTTTCTTTTGCAGTTATAAGTTTTGTAAGGTAAATGTATACAGGTTTGGAATCTTTCAGGGGAGAAAGTGTTTATACATAGCTGTACCCTGACAAATTCTCTTGGTATGGATTAGCCTGCTGAGTGGCAGGAGCATAGCCAGTTACTTATGTAGTTGGTTTTCAGGAGTTTTTTGAATTGACTAAAGGAGGTGGTAGAAGTTATTTGGCTTGGTAGTGTGTTCCAGGTTTTGGCAATGTGATGGCAAAGAGGGAATTAACAGCTTCGCTTTTATGTTTGATGACAGTTATAAGGTTCTGGTTACTAGATCTTAAGGCACTGGAGGGAATATGGGGCTGAATTAGGTGCTGAAGTGCTGGAGTTATCTCAGGAAGGTAGTAGAGTTTGTGCGCTATAGAGAGTTGATTGAGTAGAAGTATATGAGGCAATTCAAGCCATTTGAGTTGCTTAAGGGATAGACACTGGTGGTACCTATATGAAGCTTCAGTAGCAAACTTGGCAGTCTTGGTGTAGCAAGATTCCATTTTATTTAGATCAGTTTGGCAGAGATTGGTCAAGATGGGAGAGGCATAGAGGAGGGAGGATAGAAGATGAATCCTTGCGATGGTTACTTTGGTGCTTTTTGTCATAAACTGTTTGTTTCTGTAGAGGAGACCAAGTTTTTTATTAGCTTTTTTAATGGTTTGTGCTATGTGGATGTCGAACCTCAGGTTATTGTCTATTTCTACGCCTAGCAGTTTAGTGTGTGTGGTTGGACTGATTTGAATGCTTTCTTTGGAGTTAATGGTGAAATTATTATTTAGGGGAGGAGCTCTGCCAGGGCTGAAAAGAATTAGTTTTTTTTGGGGGGGATTAAGAAGAAGTTTGATGTTGGTGAACGAAGTTTCGGTTAGGGTGAAGTTATTTTGGGTAAGAGCTTGCAGTTCACTAAGGGTAGGGGCAGCACATATGAGGGTAGTGTCATCTGCATATTGTACTATTGAGGCAGTGGGAGAAGATGAAGAGATCTGATTTGTAAGTAGAGAGAACAGCAATGGGACAAGGATGGATCCTTGAGGGACTCCTATGGTTACTGGTAACAGGGGACAATTGGTCCTGCCATAGGACTGCTTGCTAACGGGCAGATAAGTAGCTATTGAACCATGATATAGAGGAAGGATTTATATTTAGGGTGGATAAGGGTGTCAAGAAGCACACTGTGGTTTACCATGTCAAAGGCTTTTGATAGGTCTAGGAATATGGAAGAAACAAATAGACCCTTGTTTCTGTGGTAGTTAACTATGTTGGTGAATGATAGTAGTGCCGTCGTGGTGCTATGGGAAGGTCTAAAGCCATGCTGGGATATGGAGAGTAGGTTGTTATTCCAGCGGTACTGTATTAGCTGAGTATGAACAACTCTTTCTAATATTTTGGATAAAGGTGATAGGATTGCTATTCGGCGATAGTTTACAAAGCAAACAAAAAAAAAAAAACATGAGACACTTCAAGCTAGATTTTTCTGGAATGACTGAGGGAATCAATGGCACTCCGAAATGGTGAGGAAATACTGAAGACAAAAATGAAGTTTGGAGTAAACAAGGAAACCTCACACCACCTGCATCAGTGCCTTGTGCTTAGTGCAAGGTTCTGTAATACTCTCATGGGGAAGATGGACGTTATTTAGAAAAAAAAAAAAACAGAAAAGAAGGCATAGAAGTTGAATAAGCCTTAATCTTATGATTTATTGGTACATCAACCTGAAGAAATGTGCTTAATCAGACTGCAGAAAACTGTCAGTGTTTTAATTTATGCCAAACATGTAAGATCAAAAAAAGCCTGTGTTTTACTTTGCTGTTTTCTGATGCTCAAGCATTTTTGAATTGCTACCATCTACCAGACAGAATATTTAGGATTCATTTTGGGTGTGAATTCACAGGACTGGGGTGTAGTGTGGTAATGAGGTTGAAAAAGGAAGAGGGGAGACATTTATTTAAGCTTTTTTTTTTCAATTCTTTGTTTTTAGTTTCTGTTGGGGGTGCTTAAAACATCCAGAATGCACAGTCTTGACAGTAGTGAACTGTTTTGCTTACCTCCCTTTTAGCTAATCACATTTGGCATAGTACTGATGTCAAGTCTCACTCTGGCGTTTGTGTCTCTTCCCTATTCATTGTGTCTTAGCTCTGTTTAACACAACTTTATTTAACTTCTGAACTTTCCCATCTTACCTTCCTTTCTCTTGTTGTCCCACAACTTGGAGTTTTGAAGATGTAATGCTTTTGGTGATATTTCTTAAATAAACCTGAAAGGTTGTCTTGTTTTATTTTATAATGTACATGATAGGGCATTGTGATTATTCATTAGTTAGTTATGAGGCTTTTTCATGAAAAATCTGTGAAAAGCAAGTGCTGTTTTTTTTTTCATGCAGGTTAGTATTTTTTGTACTTTGCACATGCACGACTTGTATCCTCAGTGTTGAAAATCCTGTTGAAAATACGGTTTCTGAAAAGCAATTATGCCACCCCCATATAATCCATCAGAGAGAGGAAATACTATAGTTAAACATAAAAGCTGAGAATTAGTTGAAAGTTTTCACTTATTAATCATTTTCCACTGTGTTCACATTTGTTTCAGAAATTTTGTCAACCTGTACAAGATCGATATTCAGAACAAGGAGATCGGCAGAAAGCATTTGATGAGCTGGGAAGGAAGATACAAGTTTTTATGAAGACTGTGGAGGCTTACAAAAACAAGGTAGCTATTACGCAGCTTGATTATGTGAAACTGTAAACTTAGAGGTATGGGCTCAGATCTGAACACTGCTTAAGTTGGTGTATGGCTCAGACTCGGTTCTCGGTATATATAATTCAAGTTTTCAAAACTGAATGGGTAGTGCAGCAAACCTAATACCTGCCTTTGAGCTCATAGTTGGCAAAAGGAAAGCAGCTTGTGCCGAAATAAAAAAAACTGCTGACTTGAAGTAATAGATTTAAAAAAGAAACAGTGCAACCAGTAGTTTTGTTTAACTAACAAATTTCAAATTATTGAATACTTTGGATAGTTTCTCTTGAGCATTAGTTGCAAAGATATTACATGATTGTGTTGGCATAGGTTTGCCCTATTAGTCTGAGTTAGCATAATGCAGCAAGGAAATTAACGGTGCTCTAAAGTTGTGCATTTGGAATTGGTACCACTGGTTACTGCAAGCCAGATTTCCACAGATCTTAGTATTAGTCAGCAGTATATAGACATCTTAAAATGTTGTTGTCTTTGTGAAATTAAAATATATAGTATTCTAGGACATATTTAATAACACTTATTTAATACTGCGATTATCAGACTTGAGCTTAGTTTACTTTGGGAGAGCTGCATCACTTACTTAAAGGTAGTTCTTGTAGCGCACAAGGTTGTGTTTACGTTTGCTCTTCACTTTCCTTTTCTCCCCATAACCTTTATTAGAGAAATGCAGCCAGCCCAGATCAGTACAGGTTAAAGGCTACCCTGTTTCTAAACAGGTCCGTAGGTGTTTACTAGGCTAACAACCTCAAGGGCCTTGTTAAGCCTGGCCATGCATCCCAAATCTCTGACAAGTTCTGATACCCTTGATGAGTGTAAGCAGGGGCTTGGGAGATGCCTAGGAGATGAACCATTTACAGGTTGCCTGTGTTCATTAGAGACATAGGTGCTACACCAGGGATGAATTTCCTGTTCCCCATTCAATTATCCAAGTTGCACTTGAATTGCGTTAGGGAGTAACTGTGCTTCACCTGGATGGGGAGCCTGTTCCACAGATGGGGTAGTCTCTGGGATACATACCTGTCTCTCCAGCAGGTCCTGTTTATATCACAGGTAAGGTTTAAGTCTTTGCAACAGGTAATTCTAGTGCTGTTTATTTTGTGGATATGCATGAGGTCCATCAGAGTGGGGGCTGACAAAGCCGTGTATGCCAGGCATAGATCTCCTCAAAAGCTTGTAGGAGACAATACAGGGATAGGGCCTTGAAGCGGTTTGCATAGGGCGTTTTAGTTACGCCCTATATTCTTTTAGTGAGGAACCTTTGTAGACATTCCAGCTGTTGGATATGCCTGGTTAAGTACATACCAAGGGGGATATTGTACTCCATGATAGGTCTGATGAATGCCAAGTACACCAGAACAACAACTTCCTTGGACTTGCATGCCATACCTTTGTTTATAAGTTACACAACATAGAATTATTTCCTCACTACTGTAGACATGTGGTGGTCAAGGACTATATTACTGTCTGTGTGTGACCCTAGGTCCCTGACTACTGGGTCAACTCTAAGAGGTGTGTTGTCAATGTGATAGTTACCAGGGGTGGATGACTTCATGAAGGATACTATTATGCATTCCTTGGCATTTAGTTTTAGTCCATGGCTCTGACACCAGTTATTTGCCTGTGTCAGCCCTTGTTGGAGAACATTTGTGTTAGTATAAGAATCAGTGACAGCTCCAAATTTGCACTCATCTGCAAATGTATTCAAACAGAGACCAGTAACATTGGTCTTGGCTTCCGAGAAGAAAGTGCCAAAAAGGAACAGTCCAAGAAGAACTGATCCCTGAGGGACTCCACTTATGACTGGCCTCTTTGTAGAGGTGGAATCCCCAATTTTAACTTCCTGGGGTCCTGTCTGTGAGCCATTTGGCTATCTACTAGGTGACATACAGGTTTGTACCTACCTTCTTGAGTTTGTCAGCAATGCCCAAGTGGGGTATTGCGTTAATGCCTTGGCCAGATCAAGGTAGGCAGTTTGAACCATTTTGCCCTCATCCATTGCTTTGGTGACCTTCTCAGAGAAGTCCACTAGGTTACGTAGGCATGAGCTGCCCTTGACGAAACCAAACTGAGTTGATCTATGGATCGGTAGTTTGCAGGGACTATAGATGGGCCACCTTAGTGCAAAGGGATGACTATTGCTGTTTTCCATTCATGAGGCATGAAGCCTGTTTGGAGTCTACATTTAAATAGCAACTCCAGAGGGCCTGATAGGTCATGTTTCATGCTATTTAGAAGGCATCCTGAGGTATTGTCTGGGCCCTTTGATGTGGTGTTCTTGGCCCTAGTGATAGCAGGGGGAGTTATATTTGATTGGTATTTCCTGATGGAAGATTGAGTGGTAGAGAGGGGTAAAGTTGCAGCTGAATTTATTGGCCAGTAGGTTTGCTTTATCTTATGGCTCAGTATAGATGGCTCCATTTACAGAGAGCTTTGCACACAACTGTGTATTGCTTTTGAGGTTGCAGACATAGCTAAAGAATGCCTTGTGGTTGTACTTGGCCTGGGAGGCCAAATTTAACTCAAATTTGGCTTTGGTAGACTTCATTTGTCCTCTGAATTGTTTGTTTGATGAGAGTGCTTTTATCCTCCTGGTTGCTGCACCTCCTAATTTTTGCCATGATTTTCTTCCTTCCATTGTACATTCTGTTGATTTTGATTCCATCAGGGGGGCGTGTTTTCTGAGTCTTGTACTTCTTCCTGGTGGGTACAGCTGCCTCTGTGCAGCTGTTAACATGCTTGTATAGAGTTACTGTTAACAGTTCTACATAGACATTAGTGTTCTTAGGGTTTATGGGGGCTTGGAATTTTGCCAGGTTATCACTTAATAGCAAGAAGTTAGTCTTAGAGTAGTTCCTGAATATTCCATGTTTAGCTGGGGGCCCAGATTTTATTTTTACTTCAAAGGAGACCATTTTGTGGTTTGACCTTACTAGGGAAGACATTACATTAGAGGGTGTGCAGCACTCTCAAATATTATTGAGGACCAGATCCAGTATGGTTGTACCTCTTATTGGTGTATTGACAATCTGGTCCAGGGAGTTTGTGTTTACAAAATCCAGGAATCTCTGTGCTTGTACATTTGGTGTTGTATAGGATTCCCAGTTAATAGTGGGTTGATTAAAGTCACGCATGAATGTGGTTTTGGGTTGGAGGATCAGTATTTTCAGTAAGTTTAAATACATGGTATGGGTTTCCTGGGTCATAGAGAGGGGACCTATATGCTTTGGTAAAAGGTAATATAAACACCTGCTGATAAGAAGAAAGCTAATTAAACAGTCTGATGTTGTCAGTCTTCATTCATTCTTGACAGAAGGGGGGGGGGTTCGATTCTAGCTCATGCCAGCCAAAATCTCTCGAGCTAAGGCTGTACCCACAATACCCCTCTTCCCATTACCTCACATCTCGTTTGCCGCTCTGAAAATTGGACACATCAGCTGATACTGTCCAAGTGCTCCATTTTTTTGTACTTTATTAGTGCTTTCTCTAGTGATTTTACTAAAAAGCCTTTTCTGTTTCTTCTTGAATACTTTTCCGTTCCTTTTTGTGAGTGTTTGTTTATTTTCTGCTGTTTCTACCCACCCCTTTACCTAAAGGTATTTCTACTTACCATTGTTGGTAACAGGCCTTCCCTCCTTTTCCTTTCCTATCATTGGTAGTCTTTGGATACCATTGTTGGTATCTTTTTCCTTTCACTTTCTTTACCCTTTGGGTATTTCTACTGTACCATTGTTGGTAGACTTTGTTAAAAAAAAAAAAAGCTCCTTTCCTTTTATCTCCTTTCTACCCGTGTGCATGAGTGTATGTGCGTGTTTGAACTAAATGTGGCAGAAAAACAAAAGGGGACATCTGGTTTCAAGCAATGTCAGGACGATGATAAAAAGATGCCCAATTCAGATGGGCATCTTTCTTGCATGTACTGTTTGGGTGCCCCTCATTTGGCATTACTTGTAAAATTTTCAGGGCTTTAGCGTCCATACTTTAGCAGAGAGGCGTAACAAACCCATCTTAAAAGGCTTGTTGAAATGTTCTTTTAGTGAAGCCCTCTCTAAGTCGGAGACTTCAAAATCTTCTAAGCCAGATATCAGGAAAAGAAGCCATTCTGTGCTGACATCACCATCAGCACATGAGGTAAAGTCGCAGGTTCCAACTGTTTCCTCAGAACCGAAAGCCAAAGAACCAAACGTGACAATATCAGCACCTTTGGCACCGACAGTGGCTCAGTCTCCATCAGTGCCGATGGTTATTGAACAGATTCAGACTTCTTCAGCACCGACCACTGTTTTGGCACCTACAACGTCTTTGGCACCGACAACAGTTTCTGCAGCACCAGCACTTTCTTCTCATTCGGTCCCGGCTTCCCCTTCTGCACAGCAACCTATGGTGCTGAAAGTCAATCCAGTAATAATTCCCAAGACTAGATATTCCCCTTCAGTGGACCCGTTCTTGGGTCAACTCCCCAGCCCCTTTCTGGATAGGGCTGAGTCCCCTTCGGGAATGTTGAGCCATTCTTCTAGGAGTCTTTCCGAACTCGACATAGGTTGGTGGACCAGCTTTTGGCAGCCAGGTGTCTCCCCACACCTATGCAGACCTCTCTCCCTCCTGGAGCCAAGACTTCCTCTCCAAGGACTCCACCAGTTTATCCTCCATCAACCTCCTTCCAAGGTTTAGAGACCTCCACTTTGCCGCTCCTGGTACCAGCTACTTCTGTGCCAACAGTGGACCTCACCTCGGCTCCAGGGCCGGCTCTGTTGTCTTTGCCCCTTTCAGATCCATTGCACACCTGGGACCATGGTTTGGCTGTTGGTTCCTAGACCCTTAATATGGTTCTGGTTGTTTCCACAGCGTTGTCTTCAGCTCTCGGAACCATGGTGGTTTCAAGTCCTCTCCCAGCTCCTGCGCTGGGTGACGGCTTATTAGAGAAGGTGTGATCCCAGTTCTGAGGTTGTCTTTCTCAGTTCTGGGTTCTCATCCCTCTTCAGGCAAGTCTGCCTTCCAGATTATGGAGAAAGCTTTGGCCTCAGCAGGCTCCCAGCTGGCTCTATCCTCATTGGAGTGCCATATTTTCATTTACTCTGGTTCGCAGCTGTCGCAGTGTGACAATCTGGACAGCAGGGACAGGAGCTGCAAGACACCCTGATTCAGGATCTCTCCTCTTCGAGTCTTCTTCAGAATTTCCCCCAAGGAACCACCCCGTAAGAGGACATGCAAGGGGAAGCACCTTGATTCTCCAGAAGAATCAGTCACAGAAGACACAGATTACAGTGAAGGGGAAGGTTCCCCCCGGTCATCCCCTGAAGATGTCTCCTTTGAAGACATCTTGGAAATACTGAAGCAGAGGGGTAATTGCAATCTCTCAAACCCATCCTCTGATGAGTCTGTGTTCTTGCAAGCTTTTTGTGCCTGCCCATCTACTTCCTGGGTGACCCCACCCACAGATGACCTAATTAAGCTGGTTGTTCAGTGGGCATGAAAGGCTCCTGATTCCATAGAGCCCATTCCCCAGAGGCCAGAACAGCCCCAGAAGATCAGCCCCATTGGTCAAAGGGTCTAGCAGTGGATGCTATGGTGGTGGCGGCGGCCACCAAGAAGGAACTCGCTGGGGAGATTTTCACTGTGCATCCACCTAACCGGGACACTAGGACGATGGACAGATTTGGGAAACAGGTTTTTGCCTCATCAACATTCGCTATTAGGCCTTAAACTTCTTGGCACATTTTACTAGAATGCAAAGGGATCTGATAACTTAGCTGTCAGACACCCTTACAGGAGCTCTGTCTGACAAGGTTGCCTCGTAGCTTGCCACCCTTGAGTCTGTCTCAAATTCGTCCATGCAGCTCATTGCCCACGCAGCCAAAGGGGTGTCTAGGACAGCAGGTACAGGCGTTGTCATAAGGCGACATGCCTGGATGCACTTGTGTGACTTAGCAGAACCCTGCAAGTCTTCCTTAGTCAGATTTCTGGTTGATGCATCATCATTGTTTGCCCCAAAAGTTAGACACGCTAGCCAGGTGTGAGAAGGACAGAAAGACCCTTTCTGCCGTGGGCATTCATGTTTATACTCCTCAACAATCCTATTCTAGGAATCAAAGGAGTGGGAAAATGTGGTTCAGAAAATCCCAAGGGCCTTTTCATGACACACATGGTGAGTACTCTCCCCGGGGTAGAGGGGGAGGGCTCTACTGGAATACGTCCACCCTGTGGCAGAGGGGGTCTGCTTAATCAGAACTCTAGAGATTCCTTCTCCAGACAACCCTACCAGTGCTACTGAATGGAAGCCCGATTGCTTACCTCTGGAAGCAGTCGGGGGAAGATTTTCAGTACACCAATCTGCCTGGCTTATGATAACTTCAGATACCTGGGTGCAAAAAATTATCACCGGAGGTTATCATATACCATTCAATCTTTTTCCAAGACATCAAAAGCAAATCTTCAATGCTCCACCCAGTCAGACGGATCTAGCAGCAGTAGAAATCCAAAAACTGCTTCTAAAATGGGTCATCCAAGAAGTCCCACGAGACCAAAGAGGATCCGGATTTTACTCAAGATTCTTTTTAGTGCCAAAAAAGTCAGGGTACTGGAGACCAATTCTAGATCTCAGCCTATTGAAAAATTTGTACAACAGACAAAATTCCAGGTGGTCATGGTTCAGTCCATCCTTCCCTTTCTGGAGAAGGACTATTGGATGTGCTGTATAGATCTTCAGGATGGGTATTACCACATAAAGATGAACAAGCGCTTCATCTATCTCCACCTCTAGCTAGGTGCCAGTCATTACCAATTTTGAGCACTGCCCTTCAGTCTCACCACAGCCCCCAGGGTGTTCACCAAATGCATGGCAGTTGTAGCAGCTCACTTGAGACTGCAAGGATTCTGAGTGTTTCCATACCTAGAGGACTGGCTCCTCACCGCCCCTCCAGGCATCTGCTGCTTTATACAACATACTTTGTGCTACAACTCGTAGAGACTCTAGGCATTTCCATAAACAAGGAGAAGTCACATTTGACTCCTGCACAAAACCTAGAGTTCATAGGAGCAAGACTGAATATGATTTCTTGTGTAGATTCTCTTCCCCTCCACAGGCTGATGAAGCTAAGGTCACAAGTTCAAGCGATCATTTCCCGAAACAAAGTTTCTGCTTGCCTGGTACTGCAAACTCTGGGGTCCATGGCAGCAGGTATAACCTTAGTACCCCTAGCTAGATATCACATGAGACTTTTTCAATGGTTCTTGGCATCGCAATGGTCAATTCTAACACATCCCATGTCCCACCTAAGCCTGATAAATCACTGCAAAAGGATTTATCTTGGTGGATGAAGCTAGAAGAAAATCTCTGGGATCACTCCTTTTCTCCCCCTTCGCCCAAAGCCATAGTGGCCACGGACACTTCCCAGATCAGGTGGGAGGGCATTATTTGGGGAAGACTGTCCAAGGCACTTGGTCCTGGCAAGAGGCCAATTTGCATAGCAACGTCCTGGAATTAAGGGCAGTGCTTTTAGCTACTTTGCCCTAATTCCCCCTCACTGGGAAGCCCCCGAGAGATGCACTTCTCCTTGGGTGTCCCATGGGCGTCTATATTAGAACACCAAACGTATAAAATTTCGAGTGTTCTAATATTGAACCCTATGAATCGAAAATTTAAAACATCGAACATACAGCACAGCAATTGTTTTCCTAGGGAAAAAATTTGCTGTTCCAAAACACATACACACACAACACAAGTACACCAAACAAACAGCAATCCACACACACACACCTAAACTCTTACTCCTAACCCTACACTAAACTATACATACACTACTAACTATCCACTTACCTTAACCCAAACCCTAACCCTAAGGTCCGTCACTATCGCGCAGTCACCTCAACCGTGCCCTAACCCTAACTCACCTACCCTGCCCTAACCCTCACGTCCACACAATCGCACACTTACCTGACCCATGCCCTAACCCTAACTCACCTAACCCGCCCTAACCCTCACGTCCACACAATCGCAGACTTACCTGAACCCGACCTGTAACTTTCCACCACAGCGCTGAAAATACCGAAGCAACAGAAACGGACAACCAAATTCTTTCCCTAGGAAAAAATTTGTTTTTCTGTTTCTTTAGTATTATAGTATTATATTATATTAGTATATAAACGGGTCGATATTAGAACACTCGAAATTTTGAACATTCGGTGTTCTAATATAGACTGATAGATATGGGACTTCTTTATGTCTTTCCCCCTATTCCACTAATTCCCCAGTTTTTGAGGAAAGCCCAAAGCTCATTGCACCCTATTGGCCCTGTCAAGTCTGGTTCCCCTTTCTTTGGCCTCATCGGGTTCACCACCCTTGGATTCTGGACCTGAATCCAGTCCTGTTATCTCACCCTCAGGGCTTGGTGCATCCCAATCTCCAAAACCTCAAGCTGACGGCTTGATATCTCCAATTCTGGTAATTGCCAGGCAGAATAATGTATCCTCTTTGGTACAAAGGATTCTTCAGGGTTACCATAAACCATCCACCAAAAAGCTTTACCAAAGTAAAAGGACAAAATTTTCGATTTGGGCCTGTTCCAACAACATACAGTGGATATAAAAAGTTTACACACCCCTGTTAAATTGCCAGGTTTTTGTGATATAAAAAAATGAGACCACAATAAATCATTTCAAAACCTTTCCCACCTTTAATGTGACCTATAACCTGTACAATTCAATTGAAAAACAAACAAATCTGTTAGGGGAAATATATAAAAAATAAAAAATGTACAGTAAGCTGGTTGCATAAGTGTGCACACCCTTAAACTAATACTTTGTTGAAGAACCTTTTGCTTTAATTACAGCATTCAGTCTTCTTGGGTAGGACTCTATCAGCATGGCACATCTTGACTTGACAATATTTGCCCACTCTTCCGTGCAAAAGTCGTCCGAATCTGTCAGATTGTGAGGGCATCTCTTGTGCACAGCCCTCATCAGGTCACCCCACAGATTTTCTATTGGATTTAGGTCTGTGCTCTGGCTCGCCCATTCCAAAACTTTAAATGTCAAGTTGTTCTGTCTTGGCTTCATTCTTACTGATGGGTTCGGAGCCAGTCCTCTGCTCTGACTTAGCCAAATATAAAAGCTCGAGGTCTTCAACCAGCTCGTGGCCTACTCCCTATCCCATGATGCAGTGGTGATTCCCTCAGGTCTTGTTTGCCACTGCAACAGATCGGGCTTTTCACTAGCTCTGGCCAGTGAATTTTGAGTATTACTTTTTTTTTCTTCTATTGTTTACATTATTATTAGTATTAGAGTTAGGATTGTAGTTGTATAGTCTTTAACTAAGTTTAGGAGCGTTAGTCAAGGTGCTTGTGCACTTTTTTTCTTGTCAGCTTTTTCTTCGCGGACATTTTATTAGGCCTCGCTTTTTTTCTCCCCCCATTGTGTGAATTTATAATATATATATATACATGCATACATATATTAGTGTGGTTTTTGATATAGCCTGGTTATTAGAAAGCTAGTTTCCTTTCTGCTTAAGCCCGTGTTTATTAGGGCATCGTTCCCTTTAGTGTGTTACAGTTTAGCCTGTTTAAATTAGAAAACTCTATCTTTCTATTTATATATGTTTATTTCAGTTTGTCACTTGATATAGCCTAGCTAGTTAAAAATATAATTTCTTTCCTTTCTTAAGCCCTTGTTGTTTTTTTTAGGGCATCTTTATCTTACTATAGATATATAGTTATTCTCTGTGAAAATTTGTGGAATTGTGGATTGTGACTTTTTGTAGGTTGTTATGTCTCAGCAGGACAAAGAGAAGTCCAAATCTGGATTTAAAAAGTGTCCAAAATGTGGGCAAAAGATGTCCATCACAAATGGACACTCTGAATGCATTTACTGTTTGGGTGAGGTTCACCTTCAGGAAGACTGCTCAATATGCCACTCCTTTAGTTCTAGGGTGCTGTCTGAAAGAAAGAGCAAACTCTCATAGCAAGAGGTTTGGTAAAATCTTCTTTTCAGGAATCACTGGATAAGGACAGTGCACATGACAAACAGTCATAATCTTCTAAGACATCCTCTGGCTTATCGGAGCTGAAGAAAAGTCCATCAACCACTAAACCAAGGATTGAAAACCCATCGAACTTGGTGCCACTATCTTTGGAGCCAACGGTTGTTCTGGTTGGCAGGAGCCAATCCCCAGTTTTGGAGCCGGTATGTCCTTCCTTGAAATCTTCCATACTGCAATCAGTAGCCTCTTCAGTCTCATCTTCTCTGTCTTCAAGACTTTCAGACATGGATGTGGATCATGTGGTGCAGAGGCTTCTACAGACAACCAGCACTGGCCAAGCTTTTGTCAGAGCCGACCCTTGGGGCTTTGAACCATCCAAAACCCTCCCTGTTTCTTCCATTCCTCCTCTGACCCAACTCAAGGTTTCATAGCCAGAGTGTTCGGAGCTGATAATTATGGAACCATCGAAGCCAATACCTGTTCCAGGCCTGTCGGTTCTGACAGCCCAGACTTCCTCGGTGCCGAACGTGGAGTCTAGGAACCGACACTCACCAGTTGGGTCTGCTGAGGATAGTCAAACCGACCTTTTGGTTCCGACTTTACCTCTCAGGGCCTCGGCTCAGATGAGTGCGGAGCCTACCTCAGGCTCGGAGCCCACTACTTCAGTGCGGAGGGAGTCACCTGCCTCTTCAGATTCAGGGGTTCCTTCTCATCAGATCTGGGGTGCTTTCGATGCCATGAGGAGAGTATTGTCCCCTCGGGACTCCACATCACCAGTAACCTCCTCCCCTAAAGCGCTTGTGTTTATCTCTGCTGCACAGATCTCACAAAAGCGTAGAGACCAAGAGACCCAGGATCCTCCACTGGGCTAATCCTGCTCTTCTGAAACCTCACCAGAAGCCCCCTCTGATGAGGTTCCCAAGAAGAGTGTTCAGAGCTGATGATCATGGAAGTTACTTTATCTGATACCCCTGCAACTACTGAACACTGTACCAGACCTCTTGCTATGAGCATTTGCTCTTTACAGAGGCACAGTAGGCTAATCTAATAGGGAGGCGGAAGCCAAATATACTCTGGCTAGGCTTGTAAATGCCCTAGGTCAGATAGCCTAGTATCTACCTATGAACCTATGAACCTAAGAGGTTATGCAAGAGGAAGCATCTGGATTCCCCACAGGAATCCGTCACTTCAGACACTGACTTAGATGAGTCAGAAGAGTCCCCACAGTCCCCCTCGGAGGATATCTCCTTCGCAGATATCTTGGAAATTCTTAAACAGAGGGGTGCCTGGAAGCCCGTTAACCCTACTGATGATGAGTCGGTCCTCCTGAAGGCTTTCGGGTCCCACCCTCTGCCACTTGGGTGTCTCTGCCTTTTGATGAGCTGATAGAGCTGGTCTCTCGAAAGGCGTGGGAGCCCCCCCCCCCCCCCCCCCCCAGGACAAGGTCTTTCTAACAAAAGGAGTACCTGTTGATGCCATGGTGGTGGCTGCAGCCACAAAGAAGGAATTGTCAGAAACCTCTGTGCCTGTCCATCCTCCTAATAAGGATTCTGGGATCATGAACAGATATGGAAAACGCATGATGTAATGTGATCCTATCTCGCCTACATTCTCTACAGATGGGTTCGGAGCCTATCCTCGGCTCCGACTCGGTATATACTATAGAGCATGATCTCTTATTGGCTGAGTTACCTCATATCCCAGGATGCACCACCACTACCTCCCCAGATCTCGTTTGCCGCTTTCCAGCATAGACGTGGTCTCGGACTTGGCTGAGCTAAGTACCTCTAGTTAGAAATCTTTTCTGTCAGATTTTTTTCTGAAATTCACCCAAAAGCTGTTTTAACAGCTATTGTTGTTGTACGTTTGTGATTCGATAATTTTTTGTGGTAAATTGTGTTTGTTTGTTGAGTAGGAAGGTTCCGTTTAAGTTAGAGGGGCCTAGCCCTACTTTAGGCGTTTGAGTTAGAGCCTAGTTGTTGTCATTGTTTTTCTTGTTAGTCTGTATTTGTTAACTGTCGAAACCATGTCTAAGGAACATAGACCCTCTGGTTTCAAAAAAATGTGTCAAGTGTAGCTATAAGATGTCAATCACAGATGATCATTCCCTGTGTGTCTATTGTCTATGTCCTAAACACCTGCAGGAGTCTTGTAGCGTTTGCCACACTTTTTCCTCTCGAGTCCTCCAAGAGAGGAAAAACAAATTGATTTTAAAAGGGCTCATTGCCCCTTCGTTTGAGGAAGCCTTGTCCTCTTCTTCTTCCCCTTCTGGCAAGAAGAAAAAATCGTCGGCTCCGACCAGCCCGTCGGAACCGATAGCCAAAAAGTCTAGGCAGGCTTCTCCGTCGGCTCCACGGACTTGGGCCGAGGCGGGCGGTCTGCCTCGATGCCTCCAGCCTTGACTCCCTGACCTTGGAGTGAGCTCGGACATCGAGAGGTGGGTCACCTTCATCGGCTCCACTGACTTGGGCCGATGAGGATGCCAGCTCAGACACTTCCGCCGGGCGAAGTCCACGCCGGCTCGAGGAGATGCAATAGTGGAATCTCCCTTGGCGCCCGATCGTCTCGAGCCTTTCGGGCGGTCCCCTACTCTTTCGGAGCGGAGAAGTCGACTCGGACCCGATCGGTCTCTTCCACGTTCTTCAAGGATGTCCGATTCGGACGTAGACAGGGTGCTTCAGAAGCTCTTCCAGTCACGGTCTTTGCTAAATTGATCTCGACTCCTGCCCAGTTGGCTTTGGAGCGATCCCTTATCCTTCTACTACCATTCCTCCTCCGACAGCCTCGGCGCCCGTTGGAGTCGGTGTTAGTGGACCTGGTGAAGTTATCGAGTCGGCTCCGACTTTAACTTCAACTCCGTCCCTTGGGTGGGGTTGATTACCGAACTTCCTCAGTCGGCCCTGGGGAGGCTTCGGATCCGACCCTTTCGGTTCCGAGCCTCTCTCTCGGTGCGTCGGCTGCGGGGGCTCCTGTTGCTGTTGTGGCCTCGGGGATAGCACCTTCCCAGGATTCTGGGGGTCCTGCCTTCGATGCCATGAGAAGTGCCTTAGCCAAATCCTCTTTGGCCGCCGACCTTTCCACCACCCCCTTCCTTGGATGTGGTGACTGGCGTTTCTGGAGTCCCCCTGTCTCGTGACAGCGGAGCCCCTGGGCCTGAGGTTACCCCCATTGGTGGTTCCCTTCTTCCTGGAGGTTCCTCCGACACTCCTTGGAGGAACCACCCAGGAAGAGACTGTGTAAGAGGAAGCCGTCGACTCCCCTGGAGTCCCTCACGTCAGATACCGACCTCGATGATGCGGAGGGTCCCCAAAGTCGTCATCGGAAGATGTCTCCTTTGCTGACATTTTAGAAATCCTTAAACACCGGCGATTGGCAATCCAAACCCCCTGCCGCTGAGGTCGGTGTTCCTCAAGGCCTTGGGGCTCAGCCCTCCGCCTCCTGGGTGTCTCCGCCCTTGATGAGCTTCTGGATTTGATCTCTCGGGTGGGAACACCAGTTCTGTGGAACCGGTGCCAGCTCGTCCCAATAAGTTTCTTTCAGCACCCCGGACAAGGAGTTCTTATCTAAGCGTGTGGCTGTAGATGGTATGGTGGTGGCATCTACCGCACAACAAAATGTGGCAGGGGCTTCGGCGTCCATCCATCCACCTTACAAAGAGTCTAGGAGCATGGATCGATGCGGCAAGCGTACCCTTACTTCAGCGGCCCTTACGTTAAGGTCTGTGAATTACTTGGCACAGTTCACCAGACTACAGAGGGATCAGATGAAGGAGCTGACGGATGCCCTGTCGGGTAACTACCTCATCAATTAGCAGACAGTTAATTCTCAGTTGGCTACCCTATCCTCTTTATCTAATTCGTCCATGAGGCTCATTTCCTATGCGGCCGAAGGCGAATAAGCGGCGGGAAAAGGTGTTGCTCTTGGAGACAAGCCTGGATACGCCTGTGTCATTTTGCGGAGGCCTTTAAGTCTTCCTTTGCAGCGCCCCTTTGATGGGTCCTCTTTGTTTGGTCCCAAGGTAAAGGACACTTTGACTCGCTGCGAGCAGGAGGGTAAGACCTTGGCTGCCGTGGGGGCCAGCTTTTCCACTCCCGTCAGGCCTTATCCCAAGGCCGGAGGAGAAAATGTGGTTCGTAAGTCTCAGAAGCCTTACTCGCGCAGCAGAGCGATCCCCTTCTAGAGGCAGAGGAGGGAAATTTTTCAGGAGGCGCCGTCCCAGAGGCGGAGGCCCCGCAACACTGGAGACCGAGTCCTTTCGTGGCTCCTCCTCCTTCCAGCATCCCTGAAGGAGTGCCCGACTGTGCAGCTCCGGAGCCAGTGGGGGTCGTTTCTCGAAGCACCTAAAGGCCTGGGAAAATATTACTCAGGACCAATGGGTGCTTGAATCGTGCCGGAGGTTACTCCATCCCCTTTGTTCAACCACCCCACCAGTCCAAAGAATCCCGGACCCACCACCCAGTCAACTGGATCATGCAGCCGGAGTTTCAAAGCTGCTTCAAAAGTCATCCAACCTGTCCCAGACCAGGCGGATTAGGGACTTACTCAAGATTCTTTTGGTGCCAAAAAGACCGGGGACTTGAGACCCATTTTGGATCTCAGCAAACTGAACCGATTTGTAAAAAAGTCCAAATTCCGGATGGTCACTTTACAATCCATTCTCCCACTGTTGGAGAAAGGAGTTTGGATGTGCTCCATAGACCTCAAAGACGCCTACTATCACATTCTGATGGATCAGGCGTCGAGGAGACACTTACGCTTCAGCCTGGGAGACAGTCATTTTCAATTCCGAGTGCTGCCCTTTGGTCTCACCACAGCCCCCAGGGTGTTTACCAAATGTTTGGCAGTCGCGACTGCTCACTTGAGAAGTCTAGGATTCCAGGTGTTTCCATACCTAGACGACTGGCTCCTAACTGCCGCCTCCAGGCATCTACTCTTGCAAAATTTAGCAGCCACAGTAGCACTGGGCAAATCCTTAGGAATCACCTTCAATTGGTCAAAATCTGTATTGCAACCATCTCAGCGTATTCTGTTCATCGGTGCAGAAATAGATTCAAGGCAGATCTTGAGTCTATCTTCCTGCAGAAAGGATCCTGCTTCAGTCCCAAGTCCGAACTCTGCTCCTCAGGCGTCGAGCTCCAGCAAGAATGGTCCTGCAACTGTTGGGTTCCATGGCAGCCACCATTCTTCTGGTCCCCTTGGCAAGGTTGCACATGAGGATACTTCAGTGGCTCCTCTCGGTCCAGTGGTCTTATCAGGACCTTCCCCTCAGTCACCACATTCTGATCACGGACACGTGCAAACAGGATCTCCGTTGGTGGCTTATAACCTAACCTGAATCAAGGGCGACCCTTCGTTCCGCCACTCCCCTCTGCCACGCTGACTACGGACGCCTCCCAGACAGGGTGGGGGGGTCATTATCTGGACAGGTCGGTCCAAGGCACGTGGCACCCGATGAGAGTCTTCTTCATATCAATATCCTGGAGATGAGGCGGTGCTTTTAGCGTTGCAAGCACTGCGATCACCTCCCCAGGGTACAATTGCCATTCAATCCGACAGCATGTCGGTAGTCTGGTACCTAAACAAACAAGGAGGAACCAGGTCCTATCCCCTTTGCAGAGGCCATGAGAGTATGGGATTGGGCGATTGCTACCAAGCGTTTTCTAATGGCAGCACATTCCGGGAAGTCCAGCGTGTTAGCAGACAGACTGAGCAGAACTATTCTCTCCCCTCACGGTGGTCCTTGAACAACAGAGTGACAACACAGATTTTCACAAGATGGGGAGTCCCTGTTGCGATCTCTTGCAAACCCTTCAATGCAGTGTCATCACTTCTTCACTCTGACCCCAGTTTGGGATTCCCAAGGGCGCTCTTGTCCACGATTGGCCCTCCGGTCTGCTATCGCCTTTCCACGGTTCCCCTTCTCCCCAAGGTGATTCAGAAGGCGATTAAGCGAAAAGCAAGATGATATTAATCGCCCCATACTGGCCTCGACAAATCTGGTTCCCCTTTCTTCACAGATATGCATTGGAGGGTCCTTGGTTCCTGGACCAAGTTCGGACCTTTTGACTCACCAGTCAGGACAACTCCATCAGTCCCTCCATTCGTTGAAGTTGACAGCCTGGCTACTCCTCTTCCAACCATAATTAGGACCCACTCTTTGGCTCCTGAAGTCATACACATTTTGTCTTCAGCCCACAAGACTTCTACAAAGAAAATATATAGCAGTAAATGGAAGAGATTTGCTATTTGGGCCCAGCTCCGAGGATTAGACCCAATGACAGCCTCGGTATCAGAAGTACTCAAATTTTAGCCTCCCTGTTCCAGCAAGGCTGCTCAGTATCTACCATTAAGGTACAATTGGCTATTTCTAATTTTCATGAAAATGTGCAACCTCCTTAATGAGCAACAAGCTTTGTAAAGCCTTTATTAAAGGAGCTTGGCTTTTCGACCCCCATTTCGCAACCTGCACCTCCGTGGGATCTGAATGTGGTATTAGGTGCCTTAACCTCGCCACCCTTTGAGCCGGCAGCAACCTGTGATCTCAAATTCCTTTCTTGGAAAACTGCACTTCTAGTTGCTATTACTTCAGCAAGACGGGTTTCAGAGCTTCAGGCTCTATGTGTTAAACCACCTTACCTGGTGTTCCACAAGGATAGAGTATCTCTTAGGACAAACCCATCCTTTATACCAAAGGTTTGTTCTAGTTTCTGTCTACAGCAATCGATGGAGCTGCCGGTCTTCTTTCCTAAATATTCCAATAGAGCTGAATACACTTTTCACTGCTTAGATGTGCACAGGCAATTGCGCTTCTATTTGGATAGGACACACAAAGCTCGGAAATCAGATCAACTGTTTGTGTCCCTTTCAGATAACAGATTAGGCAAAGCCATCACTAAAGTCACTATTGCCAAGTGGATCAGGGACTGCATCACTCACGTTTATCTCATCTCAAACAAGGAGCTCATAGCTCCCGTAAAAGCTCATTCCACTAGAGCTATGGCCACTTCGGCAGCCTTTCATTCCAAGCTCTCTATTAGCGACATTTGTGCGGCTGCCACGTGGACATCTTCACACACCTTTGTTTCTCACTACAAATTAGATGTGGCATCCAGGGGTCGAGCTTCCTTGGTTCCACAGTACTCAGGAGTGTTTTCCAATGAGCCACCCGGGAATTAGGTGCTAGGGGCTGTCCCATCTGTAGAGAATGTAGGCGAGATAGGATCACATTACATCTTTTAGTTATGTACTTACCATAACTTTAGATGTATGGGATCCATCTCGCCATTCTAATAACCACCCTCCATCCCCCTGCCTTGTAGACCAGGAGAGACCGGACGGTCCAAAACTGTTTTCTTTCCTCTCTTGAAAGACCTGAGTATGTTATGACAATAGTATGTCTCTGTGGATATGAGTGCGAACAAACGAGATCTGGGGAGGTAGTGGTGGTGCATCCTGGGATATGAGGTAACTCAGCCAATAAGAGACTGCGTTCTATAGTATAGCGCCGAGTCGGAGCCGAGGATCGGCTCCGAACCCATCTGTAGAGAATGTAGGCGAGATGGATCCCATACATCTAAAGTTATGGTAAGTACATAACTAAAAGTTTAGTTCAGCGGCCTTTGCCCTCCGATCGCTAAACTATCTCACGCATTTTACTAGATTGCAGAGAGATCTCCTAAAGGAGCTGGAAGATATTCTACAGTGTTCAGTAGTTGCAGGGGTATCAGATAAAGTAACTTCCCAGCTTGCTCCCCTCAATTCCCTTGTTAAGTCTTCCATGCGTGTGGTCTCGTACACAGCTGATGGAATGAGCAGAGCAGCGGGTACAGGAATTGCTCTTAGGAGACCTTCCTGGATGCACTTATGTTCCTTTGTGGAGCCCTTTAAGTCATCCTTTGTTAACACCCCTTTCGAAGGTTTGTCCCTTTTTGGGCTCAAAGTGAAGGAAACTCTTACCAGGAGTGAACAAGACAGAAATACTCTGTCTGCTGTCAGAGTCCATTTTCCACACCTGCCAGACCTTATCCTAAAGATGAGAAGGGAGGAAAGATGTGGTTCCATAAAACTCAGGGAGCCTTTCATGACACTCAAGGTGAAACCCCACTCCAGAGGCAGGGGTGGGGGTAATAATGGAAGACGCCATCCACACGGCAGAGGGGGTCTGCAGAATCAGGGCATCAGAGATCAGATGTTCTTTGTGTGTCACTGTTGCAGTCATTACATTTGGGTTATTTGCCTGCAGGTAGCCCTCAGCCAGCCTGAATATCAAAGTCTTGGATTCCTGCATTGGATGCGGTCTCTCTTTCCATGACGTCAGGTCGTCAAGGGTATAAAACATGCAGCTGATGCCTTTACGTCAGTCTTTCTTGCCGCGCGGTGCCCAAAGCAGAAGCAGTTCACAAGTGCTGGTCGGCCGACTCTTGAAATTTTCGTTTTCGAGTTTCAGAATCCAAGTCTTCAAAAAAAGCTAAGTACCCCATTGGGGGTCCTTTTTCTTGTTCTTAACCAATGTCAGTAAAAGTTAACAATTGTCTTACCTGTGGAAAGCAAATACCTCGTAAAGATTTTCATTCGTACTGCATTCCTTGCTTAGGCCCAGACCATGACGTCCCTCGCTGTCTGTTTTGTATCTTATTCAACCTCCGAACTATTCATCGTGGGTCTGTTTTCTCGGTTTAACTATCCAGAAATAGCTTCGGTAAGCCATCCAACTGCTGATATTCTGAAAAAAACGTAAGAATAAAGATAGAGACAGACCACATAGATCCAAAACTGCTGACATCGCTTCCGTTAAGCTAGCCGCCAGTTCGCCGGTACTCAGTGAGGCACTTTCGCAGCCCCTGATACCCACTACTTTAGATTCACAGGCCTCTACTGAGACCCATTCGAAGTCCGGTATGCCGCGAGATGCTTTTTCGACTATGGAACCTGCGGATGTCTCTACCTTGGATGGGTCCGGAGCCGCTGTGCAGGCACCGACTTCTGTGGGTGTATTCAGGCCTACAGATTTGCATTTTAAACCGACGCCATATTCATCAAGGCATAAAACTCGACCCACACCTAGAAAACCAACGTCCAAACTGCATAGTCATGCCCATATTCCTAAAAAGCAAATGCTTAGAATGGCTGAAGACCTTATTACTTTAATTAGGGGAAGCCAGCCTTCCCCCTCTAAGAGACCTAGAACTGATTTTCCTTCTGATTCTTCTGATCAGGATTCTGAAATTTCTGTTTCTTCTGATTACCAGGATTTGCCCTTATCTACCTATGAGGATTCTGATGCAGAGGATTCCATTCCCTCTGCTTCCCCTCCAGAAGATTTTTCTTTTGGTGAAAGCACACTCATAGAGAGCATTTCTGCTGGGAAAGCCAGGATTACTCTGACTCCGAAAAGAGACTTGGGGAATTCCCTCAACACAGGCCTTTAGCTATCCCTCCTGTTCTGGACATTGTAGATGATGCCTTATTGGAATCTAGCCTGGCCCCAGACACCTTACCTTCAGCTCCCAGAAAACCAGACTACCTGACTCTCTCAAATTTCTCTTCAAGAATCCTACTGCGGATCCAGAGACCATTTCCCAAGGACCAAAGGGCATTAAGGCTACTGCTGCCAAAAACCCTACCCCCTCTGATAGAGATTTCAGGGCCTTGGACAGATGGGTTAAGAAGGTATACACTTCTGCTACTTTGGCCATTAGAGCCTTAAATTGCCAGTTTCATATGTTAAAGTATCAGCAGCATATTTTGGGACTACTTAAACAGAAGATGATGTTGATTCCTGACTGTGCTGAACATAAAGAATTACAGGATTTAAAGCATTCTGCTGAACTGCGGTGGTGGTGCTGTGGTAGCGTTGTTGCCTCACAGTTAGACGTTGCCCGTTCGATTCTCAGAGCGTCTTCTGTGTAGCGACATGCGTGAATGGGTGTTCCTTCGTTGAAGGTTGTGCGTTAGGCCCGGCAAGCCAGTATGTAAAAATCTACTGCCAATCATTAGTGGACCGGAGTTCCACTGTGGCGACCCCTAACCGGGAAAAGCCGAAAGACACAAACAATGCATTCTGCTGAACAAGTTGGTAAACATACTTTGCAATGTGGTTTTGACTCTTTAGAAGCATCTTGCAGGGCTGCTGTCACTGGGTCTGCACTTAGAAGGCAGGCCTGGTTTAAGGAGCAAAACTTGCCAGATCATGTTAAAGCTAAATTACTGGATGCTGCCTTAAACCAAGACTGCCTGTTTGGCAACAAAGCAGAAGAAGCTCTTAAAAAGATGGAGGAAAAAGCTAAATCTATGCAAACTGTTAAAAGATTTCCTGCAAGTACAGCCTCCCAGATTTAGTAGGCATTGGCCTTCTAAGAATTGGTCCTTTCCAGTCTCTTCCAGGCCTTCTCAGTCCAAACCCAGGAACAGCAGACCACGTAGGTTACAGTCTCAGGCTACACACAGGCCTAAGCATTGGGGGGATCCCACTTCCAAAGCTGGAAGTAGTAAGACACCCCCCTATGGAAAAATGTCACAATGACTTAACCTTAACACTTCCAAGCACTGCTCAACTGCCTATTCCCTTAGGAGGAAAGCTCACCCTACGTGCAAAAAACTCGGAACTCATTACCCAGGACAAATGGGTTTTAAATATAGTTTTACAAGGATACAGATTCCACTTCCACACCTTACCAACCCCAAACGGTTGGCCAGACCTACCCCCAAATCAGTGGGCAGAGGCTCAACAGCAGGTTCTCTCTCTTCTAAGTATCAGGGCTATTCAACCTGTCCCAGCAGGAGAAAGGGGACAAGGTTTTTCTTCAAGATTTTTCCTGGTACCCAGAAAAGACAGCTCTTGGCGTCCTATCCTGGACCTCTCTATTCTAAACACCTTTTTGGTAATCCCAAAATTCAAAATGCTAACACTTCAACAGCTGCTCCCTATGCTGGGCAAAGATGCCTGGTTGGCAACCTTAGACATAAAGGAAGCTTACCCGCACATTCCAATAAGGGAATCTTGTAGGAAATACCTACGCTTCAGAGCAGACTCCATGCACTATCAGGTCTCTGCACTTCCCTTTGGCTTATCTTCTGCGCCCAGGGTATTCACAAAGTGTCTAGCTCCAGCCATTGCATTTTGCAGGCAGAAAAATATTCAAATATACCCATACCTGGATGATTGTCTGAGTCAGGCAGAAAGCCAGGCCTTGCTATTAAAACATCGGGTCTATATCAATTCATCGAAACGTCTGAAGTTCGAACACCATAAGTTCGAACTTCAAACCTCGAACTGCAAAAACATCAAAGTCTTAGAACAGCGATTTTTTTCCCCAGGGAAAAAAATCACTGTTCCAAGAAACACACACAACACAAGCACACCAAAAAAACATCAATCCACACACATACAGTGAAAATCCTACATCTAACCCTACACTAAACTGTACATACACTACTACCTATCGACTTACCTTAACCCAAACCCTAACCCTAAGGTCCGTCCCTATCGCCCACTCACCTGACCCACGCCCTAACCCACCTATCCCGCCCTAACCCTAAAGTCTTTCACTATCGCACACCCACCTCACCCGCGCCTTAACCCTAACTCACCTAACCCGTGCCCTAACGTCCACACAATCACACACTTGCCTGACTCGTCCCGTAACTTCCCACCACAGTCCTGCTAATCGCGAAACCACTGAAACGGGCCACCAAATTCTTTTCCTGGGAAAGAATTCGGTGTTCCACGGCTTCGCTATTACCAGTGTTTGAACTTTACAGTTCGAACATCTGGTATTCCATATTCAGCTGTTTCGATGGACTGATATAGACCCAATGCATCTGGCATTTGTAAAGAAACTTCTAACCTCGCTGGGATACACCATAAACAAAAAGAAATCTCACCTAGTACCCTGTCAACAGATTGTATTCCTGGGAGCAAGCTTGAACACAACTTCCTAGATGACTTTCCTCACGCCAGAGAAACAAGTTTATTTGACAGCCTACTTCAAAGACCCAACTATCTGCAAGGAAAATTCTGCAAACCCTGGTGTTCATGGACTGTTGCATTTTACTAATTCCATATGCAAGACTGCATATGATGAAACTACAATGGTATCTAAAAAAGCCTATGGTGCCAACATTCTCAGGACCTGGAAACAATGATTCCTATCATTCATTGTATAAAGACAGAGTTCATTTGGTGGGCAGAGGCCTGCCACCTCAACAACGGGCTCCCTTTCAGTCTACCCCCTGCCGCCCAAACCCTAACAACAGACGCATCAGACTATGCATGGGGGGCTCACTTGGCAGGGCAGTGCATTCAGGGCAAATGGAACCCGAGTCAGATGCACCTGCATATCAACCAAAAAGAAATGCTAACGTTACAGAATTCCCTGACAGCCTTCAAGGACCACATCCTTCCAGGACAATTATTGGTAAAAACAGACAACACCACAGTTATGTGGTACTTAAACAAGCAGGGGGGAACCCACTCATACCCTCTCTGCAGACAAGCCATGGCTCTGTGGAACACAACCTTGAGCTACCAAGTGCACCTACAAGCTCAGTTCCTGCCAGGCAATCTAAATTCACTGGCAGATGACCTAAGCAGAAATCTCATGGACCCATATGAATGGAAACTGGAACCAAAAATATTCAACCTCTTGAGGAACAAATGGGGGACTCCAGAAAAAGACCTGTTTGCCTCTCCCCAGATCTACCAATTGGACAAATTCTGCACAAGGACTCCCCAGAGTCAAGCTTAGAAAGTGGATGCCCTGTCTTTTACCTGGGAAAGCCTCTCGGTTTATGCCTTTCCCCCTCTGCCTCTCCTCTCGAAGGTTCTGCTAAAGATTAAACAGGACAAACCAAGGACAATACTGATTGCACCAGACTGGCCACGCCAGCATTGGTACCCCCTCTTGCGCAGTATGATACTACTGGAGCCATGGCACCTACCTCAGACACCTTCCCTGCTGTCCCAGCAGGCAGGCCAGATTCTGCACCCTCAGCTTCAAACCCTGAACCTTGCTAATCCCTTGAGCTCTCCAATAGCATCCCTCAGTAAGCAGGTGTTAGATGTTATTTTGGAAGCAAGGAGGCCTAGCACTAGAAAATCTTATGCTGAAAAGTGGAAAAGATACTGTTCCTGGAGCCAAACTCAGGGGATGGGCACAACAGTGCCCAGCTTACCTCGTAGTCTTCAGTACTTAACAGAAATGCTCAACAAGGGCCTGTCCTTCTTGTCAATTAAAATTCATACCTCTGTCATTTCAGCACATTGTAATACTGAACCACCCATCTTCTCTCACCCCCTGCTAAAGCAGTTCCTCAGAGGAGCCAAAAGTTTAAGACCCCCCCCCCAGGCGAGCCCCTACTCCAGCCTGGGACTTTAACTTTGTATTGGAAAAGCTCCCTCTACATCCTTTTGAACTAGCTTCAACTGCAGAGTTGAAATTCCTTTCTTGGAAAACAGCCTTCCTTCTAGCGATCACTTCAGCAAGAAGAGTGTCTGAATTACAGGCCCTCATGGCAGTGGAGTCCTTCATTATCTTCCATGCAGACAGGGTTTCCCTCAGGACCAATCCTTCCTGTATGCCCAAGGTAGTGATTAGTGTGGCCCTAAATCAATCCATTCATTTGCCTATTTTTTCCCGAACCCACAAAACAAAGGTGAACGAATACTGCACTCTTTGGACGTGCACAGACAACTTAGATTTTATTTGGACAGGACCAAGCCTCTTAGAAAATCTGAACAGCTGCTAGTTGGCTTTGCTGCAGGGGCAAAGGGGAAGGCCATTTCAAAGCAAACCATTTCTAAATGGATAGCCCATTACATTCATTTCTGCTATAAGCACCATGGAAAAGCTACCCTACATGGGATAAGATCACATTCCACTAGGGCTGCATCTACCTCTACAGCCTTCCTCAGAGGGGTCCCTACCAGGGACATCCTAGAAGCTGCTACCTGGAGCTCTGTACATACCTTCACCAAGCATTACCACTTGTCTATTTTTTCTAAATCCAGAGCTGGTTTTGCCACTGCAGTCTTGCAAGGCTTATTAGCTGGTCCTAATGCTCTCTAAATTCCTCCTCCCTTCCTTAGCTTTGGGAATCAACCCAAATGTAATGAAACATGAAGAACATAATAGAGTTGTTTACACTTACCATAAATGTAGATGTTCAAGTGTATTCACTGTTGCAGTCCTGGTTACCCCTCCTACAGCCCCCTGACTTCTCTTGGCTCTACCTTCCTTCTTGTTTGGTGTATTTAAGCTTTCTGGTGTATTTGCTTTTTGTTGGAGGTGTAACCTAACATATAATTGCTTCCCATTATGGGGGCACCTGATATCTGGGGCAAGAAAAAACTGATGTAATGGCGTTGGCTGCATGTTTTATAGCCCTGACGGCCTGACGACATGGAAGAAGAGACAGCATCCAACGCAGGAATCCAAGACTTTGATATTCAGGCCAGCTGACGGTTACCTGCAGGCTGATAACCTAAATGTAATGACTGCAACAGTGAATACACTCGAACATCTACATTTATGGTAAGTGTACACAACCGTACTTTCTTTGGGAAGCCCTATCAGCACTCCTGAAAGGAGGCCCGCATGTCCATCTCTGGAGGCAGTCGGGGGACACTTATCTGTACCCAGACACCTGGCTAAAAATAACAAAAGACTGCGGGTACAAAGCATCATATCCAGAGGATTCTCCATTCCCTTTGCCACCCCCCCCCCCCGCCCCATCAGAAAAATCCCGGATGTTCCACCCAGTCACAGGGAATAGGCAACCATAGAGATTCAAAGGTTGCTGGAAAAAATAGTCATCCAACCAGTCCCAGCAGATCAGAGAAGATCCGGAACTTACTCAAGGTTCTTTTATTTCCAAAAAAAAAAAAAACAGGGGACTGGAGACCCATTTTGGATCTCAGCAGACTAAACAAATCTGTCAAGAAAACAAAGTTCCAGATGGTCACACTACAGTCAATACTTCCCTTTCTAGGAAAAGACAATTGGATGTGCTCAGTAGATCTCCAGGATGCGTACTACACATCAAAATGGCCAGACCATCCAGATATCATCTGAGCTTTCGGCTGGGGGCCAGTCACTACCAGTTTCAAGCTCTGCCCTTTGGACTCGCTACAGTCCCCAGAGTGTTCACCAAATGCATGGCAGTAGTCACGGCTCACCTGAGACATTTAGGATTCCAGATGTTTCCATATCTAGATGACTGGCTCGTCATTGCCACCACCAGGCATTAACTCATACAACCAAGGAACGCAACTTTGAACCTCTCCAGTCAGTTGGGGATTACGATAAATTCAGAAAAAACTGCATTGTCGCCTTCGCAGCATACTACCTTTATAGGAGCAGATCTATTCACCATTGCCATGACTGTAAAACTTCCACCAGAAAGGGTTTGTGCTATACGAAAGCAGGTCCTGAACCTTCTCTCAAAAGAAAAAGCAACAGCTTCAATGGTGCTCAAATTGTTGGGGACAATGGCTGCAGCGATCATTCTCTTTCCTCTAGGTCGAATGCATATGCGTATACTACAATGGCTCCTGTTCACACAGTGGTCCTTCCAAGAACTTCTAATGTCACACTAAATCATAATAATGAACTCATGCAAAAAGGACCTTCGGTGGTGGCTGACATCTCATCAAGTAACAGTGGGTTGTCCTTTTGTTCTACCCACTCCTATTGCCATGTTGACCACGGACGCTTCCCTGATAGGGTGGGGAGGGCATTATCAGGGAACAACAACCCAAGGCACATGGAAGGAACACGAGGCTCATCTGCATGTCGATGTCCTAGAGATGAGGGCAGTACTTCTGGCGTTGCAGTCCTTTCAAGACTCTCTTTCCCTCTAGGGACTACTGTAATTTAGACGGACAATATGTCAGTGGTCTGGTACATAAACAAACAAGGAGGAACCAGACCTTATCCCTTATGTCAAGAGTATGGCAGTGGGCAATTTCCACCCAGCACATCCCGGGGAGGTCCAATGTGATAGCAGACAAACTGAGCAGGGCAATTCTATTGTCTCACGAGTGGTCCCTGAAGAAAGAAGTAGCAGAAAGGATATTCCACAGATGGGGACACCCTTGCTGCGATCTCTTTGCAGCTCCAACAAACACGAAATGCAGCAGCTATTTTGCCCTAATTCCCCCTACGGGAGATCCCCCAAGGGATGCACTTGCACACAATTGGTCCTCGGGTCTCCTTCATGCCTTTCCACCCTTTCCAATGATGCCCAAAGTTTTACAGAAAGCCAAGGTTTTGGGAAGGACCATCATTTTAATAGCCCCTTACTGGCCTCGTCAAATTTGGTTCCCCTTTCTACAGCCTCATCTGTTGGAAGAACCTTGGATTCTGGACCCATTTCCAGATAATCTGATACATTCATCAGAGGCTCTACATCCCACACCTCACTCCCTCAAATTGACAGCTTGGCTGCTCCAATTCCAAGAATAGCCAGGTTTCAGAACCTCTTAGCTGCAACACAGCACATTCTAACATTCTCTCATAAATCATCTACCAGGAAGTTATACCTTAGTAAATGGAAAAGGTTTTCTATTTGGGCGTTTCAAAACAATGTTGACCCGTATCTGGCTCCTATTTCATCCATTTTAGAGTTTTTGACCAAACTTTTCAATGAGGGGGTAGCTGCAGCAAGCATTAGGGTTCAATTGGCAGCAATTTCTAATTTTCATCTTGGTGATCAGGGGTCTAACATCATGTCACATAAACTCTCTAAAGCCTTTCTCAAGGGTACTGTTCATTTGAGACCAACCATTAAATCTCCAGCTATGCCATGGAATTTTAATTTTGTTCTATCACGCATCATGTTACCCCCATTTGAACCAGCCTCAACTTGTGACCTGAAATATCTATCTTGGAAGACCATATTTCTAGTAGCTATTACTTCTGCTCAAAGGGTTTCAGTGTTACAGGCCTTATCCATTAAACCCCCATATTTGATTTTTCATAATGACAGAGTTTCACTTAGGACAAACCCATCATTTTTACCTAAGGTTTGTTCAGAGACAAACCTCAATCAGACTATACTATTACCTGTTTTTTTCCCCTAAATACACTAATAAGATGGAACATATGGTACACAAACTTGATGTCCACAGGCAGCTTCGATTCTATCTACACAGGACCAACGACATTATAAAATCAGAACAGCTCTTTGTTTCATTTTCAGATTCAAAGAAAGGTGCTGTAGTAATAAAAACTACCTTATCAAAATGGTTATCAGATTTGCATCTCTTTAGCATATAGTTCTGTCCATACCCCATTACATCATATGGTAAAGGCCCACTCAACTAGTGCTGTCTCCACATCTTCAGCTTTTTTGGCCAGACTTCCTGTAGACTCCATTTGTGCAGCAGCCACGTGGGCTAGGCCTCATACCTTCATCACTCATTACAAAATAGATAGGGCCTCCAGGGACAGGGCCTCCTTTGGTTCCACTGTCCTGAGGAATATACTCCCGTGAGCCACCGGAGAAAGATGGTGCTTGGGACTCTAACCCTTCAGTAAGAATGAAGGTGAAATAGAACAACTTCACATAGAGAAGTTATATACTCACCATAACGTTCCATGCAAGTTGTTCATCTTGCCTTCATTCTTACTTCCCTCCCGCCCCCATCTAGCTTGCTTGGGGACCAAGAATTTGAAACAAGTTATGACTGTATTTGTCCTTATCTGATATATGCTTTGCTTTTGTGTTTTTTTTGGGATTGGCTAGTTGCCTTAGTTGGCAGCAAACAAGATGTGAGGGAATCACCAGTGCATCACGGGATAGGGAGTAGGCCATGAGCTGGTTAAAGACCTCGAGCTTTTGCATTTGGCCGAGTCAAGAATGAAGGCGAGATGAACAACTCACATGCAATGTTATGGTGAGTACATAACTTCTCATCTGAAGTTGTTAATCTTCTTCCTATTCATCACTGATGGGTTCGGTTCCGAGCCCTCGGAACCAAGTCGGCCTAATGCCAAAAACTCTCGAGCTAAGCTACTACCCACAATGCCCTTCTCCCAGTTACCTCAGATCTCATTTGCAACGCAACCATATAGCAGCGTTTCACCAAGCTCTCCAGCTAAGTATTGTATTTTTCAATTTTGGCGGTATTTTGTAAGTTTTTCTCTCAAAACCCCTATATTTCTGGTTTTCTTAACTAGCTCTACCCACGGGTATTCTCTTTCTTACCATGGTGGTAAACACCCTCTTTCCCCCACACGGGGAGTCACCGAGAGATGCTTTGACTCACGATTGGCCCACGGGTCTCCTCTATGCTTATCCTCCGATACCTCTGATTCCCTTATTTCTAAGGAAAGCTATTTGGTTGAGAAGCAAGGTGATCCTCATTGCCCCTTTCTGGCCTCATCAAGTGTGGCTTCCCTTCCTCCGACCCCACCTGTTACAACCTCCTTGGATCCTGGACACTCATCAGGACCTAATATCTCACCCACAAGGGTTGACTCCCCAAATCTATCCACCCTCAAGCTGACAGCTTGGTTTCTCCACTTCCACTAGTCGCCAGGCAGGAAACTCTCTCCTCTTCTGTCCAGAATATTATTCTGGCCTCCCACAAACCATCCACCAGAAAACTCTACTGAGATAAGTGGAAAAGATTCACTATCTGGTCCAATAATCAGATGCTAGACCCCTTTTCACCTCCTACAGCCACCTTTCTTCATTATCTCTCTTGAGTTGTTTAACAATGGGGCGTCAGCCTCTACTATTCTAGTCCATTTAACAGCTATTTCCAATTTCCATAATGGTTCAGCTGGAGTTCCTCTTATCTCCACCCGACTCTGCAAAACCTTTCTCAAGGGAGTTTTCCATAGTAGATCTCCTATCAGGCAGCCTGTAGAGACATGTAATCTCTCCCAGGTTCTCCAATGTCTTTCTCTACCTCCCTTTGAGCCTGCCGCGACATGTGATCTAAAATTCCTGTCATGGAAGTCTTTGTTTTTGGTGGCGGCCACATCAGCCAGATGTATATCTGAGTTACAAGCCTTATGCATCAAGAGCCCATATTTAATCTTCCATAAGGACAGAGTATCCCTTCGTACTAACCCATCTTTTCTCCCTAAAGTGGTTTCTGACTTCTCTATTAACCAGTCCATTGAGCTCCCTGTATTTTTCCCAAACTGCTCAAACAAAGGGGAATACTGCCTTCGTTCATTGGATGTACATAGACAACTACATTTCTGTCTAGACAGGACTAAGCCTTTTCGCAAGTCGGACCAACTTTTCATTTCCTTTTCTGGTCCTAGACTGGGATGTGCTGTATCAAAAGTTACTTTATCAAAACGGCTCAGACATTGCATTACCTTTACATATTCCCTTATGAATGAATCCAAACCTGATCAAATCAAAGCTCATTCAACTAGGGCCATCGCAACTTCGGTTGCCTTCCATTCCAGTGCTTCCATGGATGCCATTTGTGCAGCAGCCATTTGGGCTAAACCCCATACCTTCATCAAGCATTACAAATTGGATCTGGTCTGCAGGGGAAGAGCGGCTTTCGGCTCAATGGTTCTCAGGAATGTTCTTCCATAAGGGCCACCCAGGTTCTCCAAGTAGCTTGGGATTCTGTCCCATCAGTGATGAATAGGAAGAAGATTAACAACTTCAGATAAAGAAGTTATGTCTTACCATAACGTTCCATCTGAGTTGTTGATCTTCTTCCAGTCATCACACCCTCCCACAGTCCCCCACCAAAGGCTCTTGGTGGATCTTCTGGGTCCTTGTGGTGTTTTAGGGTTTCTGCGCAGAGATGGCCTCTGTCTTTCTATTTCTTCTATATGTTGCATACAAACTCGATCTGAGGTAACTGGGAGAAGGACATTGTTGGTAGTAGCTTAGCTCGAGAGATTTTGGTGTACGCGAGCTTGGTATTAGGCCGACTCATAGGTTCATACTAGGCTATCTGCCCTAGGGCATTTATAAGCCTAGCCAGAGTGTGTTTGGCTTTCACCACCCATTTTAAATTAATTTTGCTATGCCCTTTTTCGAGGTTAGTATACTGTGCCTCTCTCTAACAGTGACACAGAAGTGATACCCAGGGTAAACCTACAATCTCCTATCCACACATCAAGATTCCTCTTGAAGAGAGTCAATGAGGGACTCTGCCTAACCTGGACTGGGATTTTATTCCAGAGTGAAGGGAGCCTCTGGGTTATGAATCTGTCCCTCCAGCATGTCCTATTTATTTCAGTGCTGAGGTTCAAGTCTCTCGAGCACGTAACTCAATGGGATTTGGATTTTCTGAGGTGTAGCATGTCCATTAATTCCAGGTTGGACATGGCTTTATATGTCAGGCACAGATTGCCTCTGAGCAGGCAGTATGCCACTGAGTAGAGCTGGAGTTTCTTTAACCGGGCAGCATATGGCATCTGTTTGAGCCCTTTGATCCTCTTGGTGACGTACTTTTGGGGTCTTTCCAGTTGCTGCAGGTGTTTAGTAAGGTACATCCCAAAAGGAGCATTGTACTCAATTATAGGCCTGATGAGGGATGAGTAAAGAGGCACGATGACCTCCTTTGATCTAGATGTGAATCCCTTCATGATTAGGTGGGCTATATAAAATGTTTTTCTAACCACTTTGGCCACGTGGTTGTCAAATGAGAGATTGCTGTCAGCTTGGGTCCCCAGGTCCCTAATTACTTCTTCTGTACTTAATGGATTACCACCTATGTGGTAATTTGTGGGCACTTTGTTTTTGCCAAAGGGGATGACTATACACTTTTTGGCGTTTAGCTTGAGGCCATGGCTCTGGCACCAGTTGTCTATTTCTATGAGGCCCTTTTGGAGGATGCTTGTGTCGGCTGGAGAGTCGATTATGGCACCCAGTTTGCAGTCATCTGCGAACTTGGTCAGCCACAGTCCTTCCATGTTGGCCTGTACCTCCGAGAAATATATACCAACAAGAGAGGTCCCAGGACTGAGCCTTGTGGGATGCCACTTGTAACTGGTTTGGAGTCTGACATGGCTCCAGCAATTCTAACCATGTGGGTTCTGTCCTTGAGCCAGTTTGCAGCCCATCTAGTGACATAGGGGTTTATATTTAAGCTGGTGAGCTTATCTATAATGCCCGAGTGGGGTATTGTATCGAAGGCTTTTGCGAGGTCCAGGTAGGCTGTGTGGACCACCTTCCCCTCGTCATTGTCCTTGGTGACTGTTTCAAAGAAATCGACCAGGTTTAAGAGGCAGGATCTGCCCTTAACAAAGCCGAACTGGGTAGGATCCAGTGTGTGTAGGTCCCCAATATCTTTATTTATGAGGTCCATGATGATCCTTTCCATAGCTTTGCAGACCAAGCTAGTCAGGCTTATGGGGCGATAGTTTCCAGGATCCGTTGAGGCACCACCTTTGTGGAGAGGGACCACTGTTGCTGTACCCCACTCTTTGGGTACATATCCTGTAGTAAGGCTGAGATTGAACAGTAATTTTATGTTTGGGTTTAGCTCTTCTTGGAGTTCATGTAGGATGCAGCCGGGACACTGTCTGGTCCCATTGATGCTGTGTTTTTTGCTTTGGAGAGGGCGGCTCTTACCTGAGCATCTGAGATGTCAGGGGGCAGCACTCTGCTGGGATAGATATTTGCCCTTTTGGTGGGAGGGGGGAGAAGTTTGCGCTGAACCTGTCAGCTAGGATGTTGGCAATGTCTGTGGGTTTGGTGTATTTTTTGTCATTTTGGACTAATTCTGAGCATATCTGGGAATTCCCACCCAGGTTCCTAACATAACTAAAGAAAGCCTTGTGATATTATCCTTAGTGTCCTGTGCAATTTTTCTCTCGAAGCTGGCCTTAGACGATTTTATGAGTGCCAATAGTTTTTTGCTAATACTGATCAGAGATGCCTTCCCTTTTTGGGATTTTGCTCTATCATGTAGTAGCTTCCTCCTTCTATTGTATAGTTTGTTTATGGCTGGGGTCCACCAGACAGGACGTCTGCCTTTGGAGGATTGGGTCTTGGTTTTATTTGGGATTGCATGATCCATGCATTCCTGAAGGTGTTCATAGAATGCGTTTATAAAGGATTCTGTGGTCTGGGCCGTATTTTCCACAGGCCGGGGCTTTGAAGGATTCCACCTTGGTTTTGAGGAGTGTGAAATTTGCTTTAGAGAAGTTTTTCACTGTGGTTTTCTGGACAGGGGTGGGGTCGGGATGTGAATATCCAGTGAGATTAGTTTATGGTCTGATCTTACCAGTGAGGGATACACTTCTGGTCTGGAGCATAGAGTCCCCATGTTGGTGATGATCAGGTCCAATATGTTTTCCCCTCTTGTGGGAGTGGTAACAAGTTGTTCCATAGCATTTGAGTTTATAAATTCTAGGAACCTTTGGGCTAGGGTGTTGGAGCTAGAGTAATGCTCCCAGTCTATGTTTGGGTAGTTGAAGTCGCCCAATATAATGGTGTTTGGAGAGACCTTCATGTTTTCCAGTGTTCTCAGGAAGGCCAAGTGGGGTTCCTGGGTTTGGGAGGGTGGTCTGTAGCAGGCTATAAACTGGAAGGCAGTTTTACCCACTGTTAGTTGCACATGGATAGTCTCTGATGCTTCATGCTGTGCCACCAACCTGGAGGTGTGGGTATCTTTGAAGAATATTGATACTCCCCCTCTGTTTGTGGTGCGGTCCAAGTTTTGGGGCCGAAAAGCATGGTATGAGGTATAACCTGGTAGTGCTGGGGTGCTCGAAGCCTTGAACCAGGTTTCTGTTACTGCACAGATATCGATGTTCTCCATGCTAAGGAGAGTTTCGGTGCATGCATCTTGAGGTTTAGACTTCTGGCGTTGAGTAGCATTACTCTTAGTTTCTTATCCCTTGTGATACCTATGGAGGTGGGTTTGTCTTTTGAGCCTTGCCTAAAAAAGGCACTATGGGGGTAGCAAGAGCCTTTGCCAATATCCAAAAGCCCAGGGGTGACAGGTGCAAGCCGTCCCTAGCGAAACATCGTGGCTTGTCGAGCATGTTCTGAGGGCTCGGAACCGAACCCATCAGTGATGACTGGAAGAAGATCAACAACTCAGATGGAACATTATGGTAAGACATAACTTCTTTTTTTTTCTGGTGAAGCCATACTTTTGTTGATTTGGAGGTATGCTTGGGGTCATTTTCATGTTGAAAGGTAAAATTCCTCTTCATCTTCAACTTTCTAGCAGACACCTGAAGGTTTTGGGCCAAAAGTGACAGGTATTTGGAACTGTTCATAATTCCCTCCACCTTGAATTAAGCCTCAGTTCCAGCTGAAGAGCATCGACCCCAAAACATGGTACTGACACCACCATGCTTCACCGTGGGGATGTTCTTTTGGTGGTGCGAAGTGTTGTTTTTGCGCCAAACATACCTTTTAGAATTGTAGCCAGAAAGTTCAACCGTGGTCTCATCAGACCATAACACATTTTCCCACATGCTTTTGGGAGACTTGATCTATTGTTTTGCAAATTTTAGCTGGGCCTGGATGTTTTTCTGTGTAAGAAAAGGCTTCCGTCTTGCAACCCTGCCCCATAGCCCAGACACATGGAGAATACGGGAGATTGTTGTCACATGTAGTACAGGCCAGAAATTCCCGCAGCTCCTTCAGTGTTGCTGTAGGTCTCTTGGCAGCTTCCCTGACCAGTTTTCGTCTTGTCTTTTCATCAGTTTTGGAGGAACATCCAGTTCTTTGCAATGTCACTGTTGTCCCATATTTTCTCCACTTTTTGATGACTGTCTTCACTGTGTTCCATGGTATATCGAATGCTGTGGAAATTTTTTTCTACCCTTTTCCTGACTGATACCTTTCAACAGTGGGATCCGTTTGATGCTTTGTAAGCTCTCTGTAAAGCATGGCTTTTGCAGTAGCAGGCAACTGAGTAAATGTCAGGAAAATCCTACTAGGACAGCTGAACTTTATTTGGGGTTAATCAGAGTCTCTTTAATTTACGGCAGGTGTGTACCCAAGAAGAGTAAATGCTGTAATTAAATCAAAAGGTGCTTAAACAAAGTATTAATTTAAGGGTGTGCACACTTTGCATCTAGCTTATTGTACATTTTTTATTTTTTATATTTTTCCCCTAACAGATTTGTTTGTTTTTCAAGTGAATTGTACAGGTTAAAGGTGATATTAAATGTGGGAAAAGTTTTGAAATGATTTATTGTGGTCTCATGTTTTATATCACAAAAACCTGGCATTTTACCAGGGGTGTGTGCACTTTTTATATCTACTGTAGATCCATTCTCAGCACCAGTGGATAAGGTCCTAGAATATTTAGCAGTCTTATTTGATTTAGGAACCTCTACTTCCACAATTAAAGTTCATGCTATTTCCAATTTTCATGACAGACTTGATGAACATTCCCCAGTGTCTCAATATTTGTGCAAAATTTTTCTTAAAGGCGCCTTACATTTATAATCTCCCATTCAGAGACCCGGTAGTGCCATGGGATTTCACCTTAGTCTTAGAAAGCCTAGTTCGACAGCCATTTGAGCCAGCAGCTGCTTGTGACCTCATGGTTTTGTCTTGGAAACCCTTTTCCTAGTAGCTATCACATCGGCTAGGAGAATTTCTGAATTACAAGCTTTATGTGTAAAGCATCCTTACATCATTTTTCAGAAGGAGAGAGTGTCATTAAGAACCAACATGACCTTTCTCCCTAAAGTGGTTAGAATTTAATATTAACCAGTCCATAGACTTGCCAGTCTTCTTTCCAAATTTTTCAAACAAAGGTGAACACTGCATACACCTGCCAGACGTCCGTAGACCATTACATTTTTACCTGGATAGAACAAAATCTTCTAGATAATCAGACCAGTTATGTATCCTTTTCAGATCCCAGATTGGGTAAACCGGTATCAAAAGTTCTCTTATCAAGATGGTTTAGAGATTGTATTACCTTTGTCTACAGCCGGAATAAACTCAGACTACCTAGAAAGCATTCCACTAGATTTGTTTCCACTTCAGCAGTCTTTCATTCCAAGGCCTCCATAGGAAGAAATATGTGCAGCTGCAACATGGGCTACTCCTCATACTTTTGTCACTCATTGCAAATTAGATAAGGACGTAAGTTATTTTTTGGGATATTTAAATGCAAGTAGGATTCTGCAACAGCACTGTGGCATAGTAAGTAGCATTCCCTTCTCACTACAAGACGTTCTGTGCTTCGGATCATTGCTGGGATGCTTTCTCTATAGAAGTCAGCATATCTTTTCTGTGCCTTTGTGATTTTTATCTGTCTGATCCAGTTTTCTCCCACATTCCAAAGACGCAGTAGGTTAACTGGTGATGTGATGTCATTCTCACCTTTATTTTCACTGGTGGGTCGGATCCAATCCATTGGATCTGTCTTAGCCATTTCAAAAGCTCAAGGCCTTCAGCAAAGCTCATGGGTATTCTTCCTTACCCATAATGCAAGTCCCTAACCTCCCCAGATCTCATTTGCTGCTCTGCAAAGGAGGCTCTGAAACAAGCTCTGGGCCAAGTGCTTTACTTTTCAAAATTTATCTTTGTGTTATTAGACAGTTTATTATAGCTTAACTAGTTTATTATAGTTTTATATAGTTTAATATACTTATGAATGTGTTTCCTTACCCAGTTTTTGTTACTATAGAGTGAGTGTTGGCTCCTTTACTTTCCTTTTAGCAGCCGTTTAAGTTACAGGACGTTTTTTCCCTCTGTTTCCTAATCCTTTCCTCTTTTTTTCATCTGTTTTAATTGTTTTAATTAGAGGACGATTTTTTTTTTTTTTTTAATGAGTGTCTTACTATGTTTACCTTTTAAAGTATATCTTTCTCTATCTGTTTAAATTAGAGGACTTTTCTAGTGTGCCCTTTTCTCTGTGTGTTAATTCTGTTAGTTGTTAAGAATGTCTCAAAAGCAAGAAGGGAAACCTCTTGGTTTCAAGAAACACAGTGTGGAAAAAAGATGCCCCTTAGTAATTCACACAGTTTGTGTGTGCATTGCTTGGGGCCTGTTCACCTCCGAGAGTCTTGCTCCACATGCCATGGTTTTAATCAAAAGGCTGTTATGGAGATCAAAAATAAACTTATTTTGAAGGGACTGCTGAAAACTCCTTTCTCTGAGGCCATCTCACTGGAGTCCACCACCAAGCTTGACAAATCTGAAAAATCTCAAAAATGTGCTTCCGAAGTCTTCCTCAGTGCCAAAGCAAGAAGCTCCTGGACTGTTTGCTCCAGCAGAACCCTCGGAGCAGACAGTCGTTGCTGGATCCAAGAGTTCATTGGAGCAGCTAGAACCCATGTCTTCGATCTCTTCAGCACCCACAGAATTTAGATATTGGAGCCATTCGTCTTCATTGAAACCCAATACCATCTTGGCTCTCATCTCCCTTTTTGACAAAGTCAAGGTCTCCAACCCTTTCTACTCGGTCTACCAGGAGTTTTCCCAACAAAGATGTGGATAGGGTAGTGCAGAAGCTGCTAAAGACACCGGCCTTGGCTGAGTTGTTATTGGATCCAAATCCAAAGGAATCGGATCAGACACAGTCCTCCCCTTCGGTGCCTGCTCCTCCTCCGATCCTTCCCCTGGTTTCTGAGCTGGAAGCTTCCGACTTCCAACTTGTGTCTGTATCGGATACTGGACCAATAGGTTCTTCGAATCCAGTGTCTGCCCCAAGCAAGAAACTTTCTAGGAGCCGACACTCCCCAATCACGTCTGCTGAGTCGGTACAGATCTCTCCACATCCGACCTTGCCATTGGGGGCTTCAGTGTGTGTGAGTTCGGCTCCCATTTTACCAGATTACAGAGAGATCTGTTGAAGGAACTTTCAGACTCCCTCCAAGGAGCTGTAGCTGACGCGGCGGCAGATAAAGTCACTGCTCACCTCGCCACCATCAATTCAGTTGTAAACTCTTCCATGAGACTCATATCTTATGCAACAGATGGAACAAGTAGGGCTGCTGGTTCAGGTATCTCTCTCGGGAGGCAGGCTTGGATGCGCTTTTACTATTTCCTGGAGCCCTTCAAGTCTTCCTTCATTAATGTCCCTTTTGATGGCTCTTCTCTTTTTGGGCCTAAGGTAAAAAAGATGCTTACCAGGGAAGGCAAGACCTTGTCTGCCTTTGGAGTACGTATTTCCATACCTACCAGACCCTTTCCCAAAGGTCAGAGAGGTAGTGGGAAGATATGGTTCTGAATATCACAAAGGTCTTTCCAGGACACACAGGGTGAAATTTCCCCTAGAGGGAGAGAGGGGCACAATAATGGAAGATGCCGCCCTTGCAGCAGGGGAGGCCCAGAAAACCAGGGCTCCAGAGAATCTTTCTTTGGTTGGCCTTTTCAACACTCTTGAAGGGGTGCCCGATTGCTCACCTCTGGAGGCAGTCAGGGGCGATTGTCTCTGCACAGCGAAACCTGGCAGAAGATTACAAATGACAAATGGGTGCAAGACATAATATCCAGAGGATATATTATTCCCGTCTTCTTCCCACACCTGCAAACAAATCAGTAATGGACATTCCACCCAGTCAGAAGGAACAAGCAACATTAGAAATTCAAACGTTGCTCACAAAAAGAGTCATGCAAGAAGTCCCCGCAGACCAAAGACTATCCGCAACTTACTCAAGATTCTTTTTAGTTCCAAAGAAGACAGGGGACTAGAGACACATCTTGGATCTCAGCAATCTGAACATATCTGTGAAAAAGACCAAGTTCCGGATGGTGACACTGCAGTCGATAATTCCATTTCTGAAAAAAGATAATTGGATGTGCTCTATAGACATTCAGAATGCGTACTACTACATACAAATAGAAAGGCAGTCCAGAAGGCACTTGTACTTCAGGCTAGGAGCCAGCCACTTACAGTTTCGAGCTTTGCCCTTTGGCTCACTACAGCCCCCAGAGTGTTCACCAAATGCATGGCAGTAGTGGCAGCTCACCTGAGACGCCGAGGATTCTGAATGGTTCCGTATCTGGATGACTGGCTCATAACCGCCCCGATCTGGCATCTTCTGTTACAAGACAGAGACTATACTCTACAACTCTGTTCCTCCCTAAGTGTTACCATAAATTATGAAAAATCTTCTCTAGAACCATGCCAGAGTTTGGTCTTCATAGAAGCAGAGATAAACCCAACTACAATAATAGCAAAACTTCCACAAGACAGAGTAGACGACCTTCGCCATTATGTAAGACTGTTAATCAGGAAGAAATGAGCTTCTGCAAAACTAGATGTCCTTCTACTCCCATGTTGCAATACTCATCACCATTGGGTTATCCTGTCCTTAGCTACCAGAACGTCCGGCCAGTATACAAATGCTTTAGTCACTAAAAGGTAAGTGGGATGTATGACATTAGCCATAGAGTGCATGGGCCATAACAGTGATGTCTACATGTACCTTTCCTCAGAACCTCTCTGCCATCAGTCGACCATCAGCTCTTTCTGCCATCAGATCTTTGAATTTAAGACCAAACAGGTTTAATTTATAGTAGGCATACTTATGACAATATACAAATAATTCTAACTCTTATTGATATATTGAATAGGGATAATCTAGAAGCTCTCATAATAACATTGGATATAGAAAAAGCTTTTGATTCAGTGAATTGAGATTATTTATTTAAAATCTTAGAACGTTTTGAGTTTCCTTTAAATTTTATTAATTTGATAAAGAATATATACAAAGATAATTTGGCCTATGTAAAGTTGGGTCCGTTCACATCAGAAGCCCTCAAAATAACTAAGGGTACTAAACAAGGTTACCCTATGTCTCCCATTCTATTTGCCCTATCAATAGAACTATTTGCGACAACAATACATAGAGATTCAAAAATTAAGGGATTAAATATATATAATCAGTTTAATTCTAAGATTATGTTATTCACTGATGATATATTACTCACTTTATCTGCAAATAAAGAATCCATACAGGACTTAGAAATACAATTGGGAATTTTTTTTTCTCAATTCTGGTCTTTGTTTTAATAAATCTAAGTCAAAGTATATCCTACTAAACAGAAATGGGGACTTCCACTTAAGCAAATGTCATATACTTGGTGAAAGAGTCTCTTCTTTAGAATATTTAGGAATTATTATAGCTGATAAAATTAACACTACCCTGACTCTAAATTATAATAAAATTTTAAACTGTACAAGAACTCATACAGAAAATTGGAATAAATTAAATTTAAAATTCGATGATAGACTACAGTTAATAAAAATGATATTACTTCCAAAAATAAATTATATAGTCCAAGCTATACCCATAATTCCAAATAAAAAAATTCTAAAAGAAATAAATAAAATTCTTTTAAATTTTCTTTGGTTTCCAAAAAAATAATAGAATTGCTTTTTTTCATCATATTAGGCCATGGAAATTAGGAGGAATTAATTTTCCAGATCTAGAGACATACATCAAAGCCTCTATCTTTAAAATAGTTTTGAACTGGATAAATCCAAACTTCTCCTCTGCCTGGAAAAATTTGCATATGGTTATTTTCTTAAATGAAAACAAATTAAAATAATTACCACTGAATAATCACAAGAATATGCTTTGGCACATATGTGTTAATTTTCAAAATAATACTTCAAAACCCACCAATCTAAATTACTTAAATTATATCTACAACTTATTTAGATCTTTCATAAACTCCAATGTTGACATAAAACTATGGTTTGAACTGCTAATTCCATTTAATATCTCAAAAAAATTTACAAATAAAATTCATGAAAGCACACTTATTAATTGGGAATCTAAAAACTTTATATGCTGTCTCCAATGTATAAACAACCACAACGTATTAAGTAGTCATCAAGTTATAAATGAATTCGATATAACAAATGTAGATTGGATAAATCTCCAAAGTATTTTACTTTATTCTAAAGATCTATGCAGAAATATTAATGATGCATCCTTTAAATCTAAACCAAAATTCATAAACTATGTATATGAATCGATCTATAACAATTATAACTGGTCAAATTCAATTTCTAAATTATATACAATTCTAATAGTCTATATGATTAAAACTGACCAGAACTTTTGGAATTTTATAACTAAAGGTTTATCAAAAAATCTTTCAAGTGATTGTAAAAATAACTTATTATATTCCATCAAACTAACTTCTAATATTCAAACCTGGAGAATTTTTACTTGGAAATTTCTGCATAGAACCTTCTACACTCCCAGCAAAATAGCTAAATTCAATTCTACACAAAATGTTATTTGTTGGAGATGTTCTTTAAGTTGTGAAGAAGATTGGTTACATATTTTTTATGACTGCATCAAAAAATATTGGGATGAAATTAGTAAATTTCTCCAAGCCATTTTTACTGATTCATTTGTCTTGACAAAGTCTCTAGTTTTTCTGAATGTTAATGAAATAGTGACAATGAATAAAAAAGATCAATATCTTTTGTGGGCTATTTTGGCTGTAGCTAGAAAGTGTATCACAAGGAAATGGAAATCCACTACATTTCCCTGCTTTGAACACTTTTTGTCCTTATTAAAAGAGACTGCACAGAAGGAGATAAAAGTCAAGGAAGACAGATTTTTTCCCAGAAGCTGGACAAATAACCCTTGGAACAAAATACTTTCACTTATTAAAATGACACAAATGGATACAGTCTCTACCATATGAGATCAAAGAGACATAGAATTTTGTTGGATTGTGAAAATTGTTTTTTCTCTTTTCATCTACTGAATGTCCTTTTTTCTTTTTTCTTTTCTTATTGGGCCACTTGTAAATATTGTAAATAATGTTATTATACTACTCATTATTGTTGAATTGTAATTTAAATTACTGTTTTTCTTCATAAATGAAATAAAAATTATTTGAGTAAAAAAAAAAGATCTTTGAATTTAAGATAAGTTCACCACTGGGGCCATTTTCTTCTTTTTCTCTTTTTGGTCACTAAATGCCTGCTTAGGTTCATGTCATCCAGGAAAGGAAAGTGTAGGTGCGGACGTCAGATCCCCCATAAAGACTCCCATGACCTCTGCCTTTTCTGCCTAGGGCCCTACCATGACCATAAAACCTGCAGGATTTGTCAGGCCTTTGTTCCTAAGACTCTTTGCAGCCATCTGCACTCCCTAAACATCTACGTACAAAACCAGCGTCTTAAATGCCTAGCTCTGGCAGTGGAAGGGCTATCTGGTCAGACCGTTGAGCCACCAAAAAAGAAGGCCAAAGTTTCCAGGTCTGAATCTACTGCTGCACCTCCCCCACCTGACATTCCCCCTGTGGTCGATGTTAGCCTGGAGGAACGTACAGAACCAGCCAAGTTAAGTATAGTGGGTACTGTTCGGGAGGCGGCAGAACCTAGGTCTGAAAGCAAATCTGTGGAGGTTTTGCAGACATCGGACACCAACTATGAGGGGGAACCTTGGCTCATAACAGATGTCCAGACCGGTCCTTCCACTGCTTTAGAACAGGTTGAACCTAGGTCCTCCTTAGGCCCTAGGCCCTACGCCCTCCAGGCCTACCTCATCCTTGAAAAGGAAACAAAAGACAAAACATGTGTCTCCTCCTTCAGAAAGCCTGCCTGATTGGCAAGCTTTCTCTCAAAGCTTAATTAATGCCTTCATGGCCGTTAAGCCTTCTTTGCCTGCTTCCTCTCTGGCTGCCCCTGCAGTTTTCAGTCCTAGGCCCCAGACTGAAGACACTGTTCTTTTTGAAGTTGAGGACTCCAGATTCCTCTTCAGAGGACTCTTTTTCCTATGCCTATCATATGCCTTCCCCTCTTGGGTCTGCCTCCCCAGAGGAGGACTCTGCTGAGGCAGACTCCTCAGGAAAGGACCTGACCTTTGGTGAAACTGTCTCTAAAATGAGAGAGTTTTTACATGGGATTCCTCTGAGATGTCCAAGGTTCAAAAGTGGTATTATGAACTCTTGCAAATGTACACCCCTTCACCTTCTGCCATCCCTCTTGTCTTACCAGCCTTTTTGAATGCCTTCAATCCAGCCTCTCAAAAACCTGAATCCCAGCCACCTGGCCCTAGAAGGCCCGGCAGGTTTTATAACGTCCCAGAATGGGCCAAATTCCTGATTAAATGCCCTGTTGCAGACCCTGGCACTGTTTCAGTCTCTGCAGACAAACCCTCCAGATTACTTCCCTCCACTTCTGTCCTTTCCACTGATTTGGACAGTAAGTCCATGGTGCACATTGGCAAAAAAGTTTACACCTCTGCCACTTTGGCATTTAGGGTGGTTAATTACTAGACACATTTGTCTAAGTATGCCCTGGCCCTTTTGACTCAGGTTTCCAAACTTTTGGCTGATCTCCCGGACTCGCGTTCTAAGGCTCAAATGTCTAGCCTCATCTCCTTGTCCTCTCAAGTGACAAGGCACTCGATCAGATGCAGCTGTGATGCTGCAGAGGCTTTGGCCAGATCTGCAGCCTTTGCTTCAATGCTTAGAAGGTATTCTTGGCTGGGACTCCAACCCCTACCTGATGATATCAGGGCTAAACTTCTGGATGCCCCCCTGGACAATTCTGCCCTTTTGGGGGCTAGAGTGACAGAGCTTTTCAAAACACTTCAGTAAAAAGGGAAGGAATTACAAGAGTTAAAACATTTGATCTGACTTAGTTAACTTAATTTGTGCAGCAACCTATGGGATTCGGATTCGAGCCGGCAGATTTCAGCAGCTTTAGATCCGAGCTCCAAACTCCTCCCCCTACCCATAATCCCCTGCCAACCCTAACTGACCTCAGATCTAGTTTGCCACGGTTTACTTCAGCAGTTTGATCCCGAGTTCCAGGCGTTTTTCGTCCATTTTGTGAGAAAATTTAACTTTTTTTCCTTAACTCTTGGTGTGACTGTGTTTTTCAGGTCCCTTATCCCTTAGAACCATCTTAGTTTAATTTATTTTGTTCCATATTCTAACCTCCCCCTTCCTTCGTGGTTCCGTCAGGGTTGTGTGTGTGTGTTTGGGGCCTAGTGTGTGTGGTTTTTACCTTCTAGTATGTCTGAGGCCCCAAAGTTAGTGTTTTCTAAGTGCACCGAGTCTGGCCATAAGCTGTCCCCAGCGGATGGCCACACTCGGTGTGTGATGTGCCTTGGGGTTGAACACCTGTCCTCTGGTTGTACCATCTGTGCAGCGTTCAACCCCAGGGCATTCAAGGACCGGAGGTCTAAGCTGATTCTGGCAGGTCTTCTGCCCCCGGACTCGGCTTCTACCTCCGGTCCTCCCGTGGCTCCCGCTGCGGCGGCTGCCACTCCTGCTTCCCTCCCCCCGGGCGGGACTCAACCTCCCGCCTTAGGCCCGGAGGAGAGGGAGGCTAGGAAAGAAAGGAGGAAGGAGAAGCACTACAAGCGGCGGGCCGAGGCCTCCGCTTCGAGCCCCCCCCCCCCCGGCTAAGTGGGCTTCTCCCTCCAGGACTTCTGGGTCTACTCCTTCTCGGATCCGGTCCCCGTGCTTTTCAACGGGTCCTGAGGAGGAGGAGACCCGATCTCCGTCGAGGTCATCGAGGTGACACTCCCGCCCCGCCTCGGTGGCCTCGTCGAGATCTACCCGAAGTCTCACCGATGCAGATTTGGACCGGATGATGAGATTCCTCCAGGCCCAAGTGCAGATGGGAGTGCTCCTGCCTCCCCCCTCTTTGAGGGGGGAGCTCGACCCCCTTCTTTGCCACGATAGCTCCTTCTCCGTCCCGTTTCCCGGGTTCGGAGTCATCGGAGCTGGGCAGCCTTGGAGTCGGGGGGGTGTCGGCGCTGATAGTCTCGGGTACTTTGGCGCCGACATTTCCCTCGAATCTGTTGGGTCCATTTTCTTCGGATCCGAGCTCTTGGAGCCGAGGGCTGAGCTTCGGATCCGGTAGTTTCGGTATGTCTTCGGCTCCGTCCAGGTCGGAGCATGCTGGTCTGTTGGATCCAATCGCTTCGGCACCGGCTCCGATCCGTCCGTCGGATCCGAGGGAGGGTCTGCTCTCGGATCCCAGAGAGAGCAGCTCTCCTTCGGCATTCGACGTGGTGGAGAGGGTTCTGTCGAGGGATTCCAGGCCCCCGGCCCTTGCCACGGCTCCACCCTGCACTCCTTCTCAGTTGGGTCTGACTTCCATCACCTGGCCCCAGGGACAGCCTGCTCTGATGTCCCAGGTAGTTCCATTGGAACAAGACGTTGCTGGTGAGACCTCCTCGGACAGCCCCCCCGAGGAGGTTCCTCACAAGCGAAGGTGCAAAAGGAGACACCTGGACTCCCCCGAGTCCTTGACTGAGGACACGAGTTTGGAGGAAGGGGAAGGCTCCCCAAGATCACCCCCCGAAGATGTCTCATTTGGTGACATCTTGGAGATGCTCAGAATAAGGGGGGGTGGTCTGCCCCAAAGCCTACCTTGGACGAATCCGTGTTCCTGGAGGCGTTTGAAGCAGGCCCGTCTACCTCTTAGGTGTCCCCTCCAGCCATCCCCCTGGTAGACATGATTACTACCAGGGCGTGGAAGGAGCCACTGTGGAGCCAGTCCCCAAGCGCCCGGACAAGATTCTCAGCCCACCCTCCGACAAATCCCACTGGAGCAAAGGCCCCCCTGTAGATGCCATGTTTGTGGCGGCAGCCACCAAGAGGGAACTTGCTCAGGAGAGTCCCTCGGTTCATCCCCCAAGCAAGGAGTCTTGGTCGATGGACCACCTAGGGAAGCGGGTGTTTAGTTCGGCTACCTTCTCTGTGAGGTCGCTGAACTACATGGCACATGTGCTCCGAATGCAGTGGGACCTTATCAAAGAGTACGCTGTGTCACCCCCCCCCGAGTCCATGTCGGCGGAGGACAAACAATTGCACTCCACCCGGATGGCCACTCTACGATCCATATCTAACACCTCTATGCAGCTACTGTCTCATGCCACGGAAGGAGCCGCTAGAGCCAGCGGAGCGGGCCTCGTTATGAGGCGTCAGGCCTGGCTCCGGCACTGTGATTTCGCGGAACCCTTTAAGGTGTCTTTCGCTAATGCCCCTTTTGATGGTTCTGCTCTCTTCGGCAAAACCGTGCGAGATACTTTGGTCCAGAGCGAAAAGGACGGGAAGACATTGTCGGCCGTCAGAGTCCGCTTCTCTGCCCCCCAGAGGTCCTTCTCTAAGAACCAAAAGGGACAGAAGAAGATGTGGTTCCGGAAGTCGCAACAGTCTCGTCCCGCTCCGGACTCCCAGCCCTTCCGCGGCAGAGGAGGGCAGGGTGGGCGCCGCACTAGAGGCAGAGGGGGCCCGCGGAACTTTGGATCCAGAGAACCCTACTCGGACCAACCCACGCAACACCCCTGAGGGGTTGTCCGACTGCTCCACTCTGGAGGCGTTTCTCGAAGCACCCAGCAGCTTGGGAGTCCATCACGACAGACCGCTGGGTGCTTGGCATCATATCCAGAGGATATCAGATTCCCTTTTCTCATTACCCACGCAGCCCCAGATACCTCCCCGATGTCCAACCCGATCAGAGGGAGGCCGCAGCAATGGAAATCCAACATTTGCTGGAAAAAAGAGCCATCCAACACGTCCCCCCAGACCAGTGCGGGTCCGGGTTTTACTCCAGGTTCTTCTTGGTGCCAAAAAAGATGGGGGACTTAAGACCAATCCTCGACCTCTCTTCCCTGAATCTGTCAGTAACCAAAGAGAAGTTCCGCACGGTCACTCTTCAATCCATTCTCCCTCTTTTACGGGAGAATGATCGGATGTGCTCTATAGACCTCAAGGATGCATACTACCGCATTCTGATGGACAGGCGATCCAGGAGGTTCCTCCGCTTCTGGCTAGGAGCCAGTCATGGGTCCTCCCCTTTGGTCTCACCACAGCCCCCAGGGTGTTCACCAAAGTGTTAGCAGTGATAGAGGCCCACCTGAGGCTCCAGGGAATTCTGGTCTTCCCGTACCTGTACGACTGGCTCCTGACTGCCCCGACAAGGCATCTACTCTGTGCAGCCAGAAACTACTTTCTTCGTCTAGCTTCCCGACTGGGGATCACTATCAACATAGAGAAGTCGTCTCTTACTCCGACTCAGACCATAGACTTCATAGGGGCCAGATTAGACACGAACAAACTCCTAGCTTTCTTGACCTCAGACCGGCTACTAATGCTTGAGGCTACACGTGCAAGCCATTCTGCAATCTCCAGCTCCCCCGGCGGAATTGGTCCTGAGGGCTCTTGGCTCAATGGCAGCAATCAACCTATTGCCAATGGCATGTTTGAACATGAGGGTCTTACAATGGACCCTTCAGGTGCAGTGGTCCATCTGAAGTAGGAGATTCATTTGTCTGCAACCTGTGGGTTATGGATCCGATATCGGATCCAAACTGGCATGGTTTACCAGCTATGGATCCGAGCTCTCAGCTCCTCCCCTCACCCATAATGCCCTGCTCTCCCTACATGACCTCAGATCTAGTTTGCCGCGCTGGTGACCAGATTAGTGTTCTTGAGCTCTTCAGCTAAGTGAATTTTTCAAGTTTTTAGACAGTTAAAATTTAAATTTTTTTGTGAAAGTTGAGTGAAAGTCTAGGATTCCCTTTTACATAGTTATACTTATTTAGTGTTTTAATATTATTTTTACTTAATTTCCCTCCCCTCGCTGGTAGCGTAGTGTGTGTTTGGGCCTGTTGTGTGTGTTTAGTTGCTTTTACTTTCCTGCCTTTAGTTTAAGTAACTTTTTAGTTTTTGGGATGTTTGAACAACCCAAAGCTGTTTTCTCTAGAGTGTGGCCATAAGCTTTCCCCTGCTGATGGCCACACTCCTTGGGGTTGAACACCTCACTTCTGGATGTTCCATTTGTGCAGCGTTCAACGGCAGGGCACTTAAGGCGCGGAGGTCCAAGCTTGTCTTGGCGAGCCTTTTAGCCCCGGACTCGGCTCCCACCTCCGCCTTTGGGGAACCTGTTGACGGTTACCTCCTCTCCGCTCCCCTCCTCCTCCTGGGACTCAACCTCCTGTAGTGGTTCGGAGGAGAGGGAAGCTAGAGGAGGACCGGAGGGAGAAGCACCATAAGCGCGGCCGAGACCTCTGTTTCGCCCCGCCTGCCAAGTGGTCTTCTCCTCCGGCCTCCTTGTCTGCTGGTTCTCCTCCTCGCCGGTCACCTGTGTGCTTTTCACCGGGACCTGAGGAGGAGGAGACCTGATCTCCGTCGAGGCTATCCAGGAGGCACTCAAGGCCTACCTCGGTAGCCTCGTCGAGATCGACCTATAGCTTGTCAGACGCTGATCTGGACCGGATGATGAGAAGGTTCATCCAGGCCCAGATGCAGATGGGAGTGTTTGCCTCCCTCTGGGGAGCTCGACCCTTTCTTTAAACCAATTGCTCCTTCTCCGACCCGCTACCCGGTTCGGAGCAGTTGGAACCGAGCAGCTTCGGAGCTGGGGGTGGGTCGGCGCCGATAGTACTTGGTACTTCGGATCCGACCCTGCCCTCGAGTGCTTCGGATCCGACCTCTCGGAGCCTGGATCCGAGCTCCTCCGGCGCCGTCTGTGTCGGAGCGCACTGTCCCTTCGGATCCGAGCGCTTCGGCGCCAGCTCCGATCCACTCCTCGGATCCGAGGGGGAGCCGATTGTCAGATCCATTGGTCGAGGTCGGCTCCCCTTCGGCTTTTGATGTAGTGGAGAGGGCCCTGTTGAGGGTCTCTGGACCCCCGGCACTTGCTTCGGCTCCATCCCGCGCTCCATCTGCACTGGGTCAGGCTTCCACCATCCGGCCCTTGGGACAGCCCGCTCCTTTGCCGCAAGCTGTTCCCTTGGAACAGGTCACTGTTTCAGGAGTCCTCTGACAGCCCCCCGGAGGATGTTCCCCGCAAACATACGTGCAAAAGGAGGCACATTGACTCCCCCGAGTCTCTCACAGAAGGCACGGACTTGGAGGAAGGGGAAGGCACCCCAAGATCACCCCCTGAGGATGTCTCATTTGGAGACATCATGGAAATGCTCCGCATAAGGGGGGGGTGGTCTGCCCCCAAGTCTTCCTCGGACGAGTCCGTGTTCTTGGAGGCATTTGAAGCGGGCCCGTCTACCTCTTGGGTGTCCCCTCCTGCCGACCCCCTGGTGGACCTCATTACCACCAGGGCGTGGAAGGAACCGGACACCGTGGAGCCAATCCCAAAAAGGCCCGACCGTATTCTCAGTCCCCCGGCTGACCGTGCCCATTGGAGTAAGGGGCCTCCGGTTGATGCCATGTTGACGGCGGCTGCCACCAAGAGGGAACTTTCTCAGGAGAGTCCCTCAGTCCATCCCCCGAGCAAGGAGTCTCGGATGATGGACCGCTTGGGGAAGCGGATGTTTAGTTCAGCGACCTTCTCATTGAGGGCGCTGAACTACCTGGCACATGTGATTAGGATGCAGCGCGATCTTATAAAAGAATACGCTGCATCCCCCCCCAGAGTCCATGTCGGAGGAGGACAAAGTGCTGCACTCCACCCGTATGGCCACTCTCAGGTCCGTCACTAATACCTCTATGCGGCTACTGTCCCATGCTACGGAAGGTGCCGCTAGAGCCACAGGGGCAGGCCTAGTTACCAGATGTCAGGCCTGGCTCCGTCATTGCGATTTCTCGGAGCCCTTCAAGGCGTCATTTTCGATGGTTCTGCCCTCTTTGGCAAAACTGTTCGTGACACTTTGACCCAGAGCGAGAAGGACGGGAAGACGCTGTCTACCATCGGAATCCGCTTCTCTGTACCCCAGAGGCCCTATTCTAGGAACCAAAAGGGTCAGAAGAAGATGTGGTTCCGGAAGTCGCAGCAATCCCAGCCTGCTCCGGACAACCAGTCCTTCCGTGGCAGAGGAGGACAGGGAGGACGCCGCCCTAGGGGCAGAGGGGCTCCCAGGAACTTCGGGTCCAGAGAACCCTTCTCTGAACGAGCAGCCCTGAAGGGTTGCCCGGCTGCTCCACTCTGGAGGCAGTCGGGGAGCACCTAGCGGCATGGGAGTCCATAACATCAGACCGCTGGGTCCTCCAGATCATATCCAGAGGATACTGTATCCCTTTTCGTCACTTGCCAAAATTAAAGTCCCTCCTCGATGTTCCACCCGGTCAGTGGGAGGCCGCTTTGGCAGAAATTGGCCATCTGCTAAAGAAAAGAGCCATCCAGCCCGTCCCCCCAGACCAGATCGGATTAGGCTTCTACTCCAGGTTCTTTTTAGTGCCAAAAAAGACGGGGGATCTAAGACCAATTTTAGACCTTTCTCTCTTGAACCTGGCAGTTCCCAAGGAGAAATTCCGAATGGTTACATTGCAGTCTATTCTCCCCCTTCTGGGAGAAAACCACTCCATAGACCTCAAGGATGCATACTACCATATACTAATGGACAGGCGCTCCAGGAGGTTTCTCCGCTTCCGGCTGGGAGCCAGTCACTACCAATTCGGGTCCTTCCCTTTGGTCTCACCACAGCCCCCAGGGTGTTCACCAAAGTATTAGCAGTGGTAGCGGCCCACCTGAGGCTTCAGGGGGTGCAGGTCTTTCCCTACCTGGACGACTGGCTTCTCACCGCCCCAACAAGGCATCTACTTCTCTTGGCGCGAGACTCCTTTCTCCATCTTGCTCCCCGCCTGGGCATCACGATAAACACAAAAAAATCCAACCTAGCACCCACGCAGTTAATAGATTTTATAGGTGCCAGGTTAGACACGAGGAGATTGAGAGCCTTCCTCACTGCGGACAGAGTTCAAAACCTACAGCTCCAGGTGCGGGCCATTCTCCACTCAAGCTCAGTTCCGGAGTTGGTCCTGAGGGCCCTAGGGTCCATGGTGGCAGCGATAGCGCTTCTTCCTCTCGCCAGGTTCAATATGCGTATCCTTCAATGGACACTCCTAGTTCAGTGGTCGTATCTTGCTCTTCCTATGCATCATCCCATTGCGATCAGCAAGGCTTGCAGGCGGTCCCTCCTGTGGTGGCTACACTCTCCAGATCTCCACGGAGGCCGCCCCTTTTGTGCCTCTCCCCCTCTCGCCACGGTGACCACGGACGCCTCCCGCCTCGGGTGGGGGGGGGGCATTTTGCAGGCCGGACAGTCCAAAGCACGTGGGACGATTCAGAGACCTCACTGCATATCAATGTTCTAGAGATGAGAGCAGTGCTCTTAGCGTTGCTAGCACTTCAGGCCTTTCTTCCCTTGGGAACAATTGCGATTCAATTGGACAACATGTCTGTTGTCTGGTATATCAACAAACAGGGAGGAACCAGGTCTTACCCTCTTTGTCGAGAAGCCATGAGAGTGTGGGAATGGGCAATCTCCACCAGCCGCTTTCTCATAGCAACGCATATTCCGGGTCGGTCCAACATCCTGGCAGACAAACTCAGTCGCACCATTCTCACCCCCTACGAGTGGTCTCTCAATACTCAGGTAGCGGAACGCATCTTCACACAGTGGGGAACTCCTTGTTGCGATCTTTTTGCGTCTCCCTCAAACACCAAGTGCGACAGTTTTTTCGCTCTGATACCTCCTCCCGGAGGTGCCCCAAGAGACTCTCTGGTGCATGCTTGGCCACCCGGTCTTCTTTATGCTTATCCCCCCTTGCCTCTGATGCTCCAAGTTCTTCAGAAAGCCTCTCGGTTGGGGTGCAGAATGATTCTCTTTGCTCCATTTTGGCCTCGACAGATCTGGTTCCCTTTCCTAAGGTCTCACTCAGTGAATCCTCCTTGGATTCTAGATCCCATTCCGGATCTGATATCTCATCCATCCCACTAATCTCCTCCGAATCTGGACAACCTGAAGCTGACCGCTTGGCTGCTCCAGTTCCACTCCTGATCAGGACTCCCGGTATTTCGTCCCCTGTTAAGGCCATCCTGGTGGCAGCTCATAAGCCATCCACTAGGAAAGTCTACCGCAGTAAGTGGAAACGGTTCTCCTTGTTGGCGGAGCGGCAAGGCCTAAACCCCTTCACAGTTCCTCTCTCTTTGGTGCTTGACTTCTTAACCACTCTTTTTAATGATGGTGCTAGCAGTTCCACGGTCAAAGTACAACTTGCGGCAATTTCTCATTATCATATTGGTCATGACTCCAGTCCACTGATGTCTGCCAAATTTTCCTTAAAGGTACTTTCCTTCTCAGGCCCCCTATAAAGCAAGTGGTTCCTCCTTGGGACCTTTCTTTAGTCCTCCAGGCCTTGACCGCCCCCTCCCCCCCCCCCTCAAACTGGCGGCTACGGTAGATCTGAAATTCTTATCTTTAAAGACCGCCTTTTTAGTAGCCATTACTTCGGCCAAGAGAGTCTCAGAGCTTCAAGCATTATCAGCTAAACCTCCTTACTTGGTCTTTCATCCGGACCGTGTTTACCTCAGGACCAACCCGTCCTTTCTTCCTAAGGTAGCTTCTGAAGCAAACATTAATCAATCCATTAACCTCCCTGTTTTCTTCCCTAAATATCAAAACAAGGGTGAATACAAGCTTCATTCCTTAGATGTTCACAGGCAACTTAGATTTTATCTAAACAGGACGGCTGGTCATAGGCAATCCGACCAGTTGTTCATTTCCTTTGCTAAATTTAATTTGGGCAAGACGATTTCTAAAGTCTCATTATCTCTCTGGATTTCACAATGTATCTTATTGGCTTATCAAGCTTCGGGAAGGCCTGCACCGGAGGGTGTACATGCCCATTCAACCCGGTCAGTCTCTACCTCGGCAGCCTTTAAGGCTAGGATTCCTCTAGATGATATTTGTGCAGCAGCCACTTGGGCTTCATCTCATACCTTTATTTCCCACTACAAGTTGGATCTTACATCTAGGGGTAGAGCATCCTTTGGCTCCGCGGTGCTCCGGAATATCCTTCCATGATGGCCGCCCAAGACTCAGGTAGCCGGGGACTCTGTCCCACAGGTTGCAGACAAATGAATCTCCTACTTCAGATTTAGAAGTTATGTACTCACCATAACGTTCCATCTGAGTAGGTGTATTCATTTGTCTGCACCATCCCGCCCTCCTATCCCCCTGGCCTTTTCAGTTTCCTGCATATGATGTGTTACCCTTTTCAGGGTGTTCATGCTGTTGGCAAACTCGATCTGAGGTCATGTAGGGAGAGCAGGGCATTATGGGTGAGGGGAGGAGCTGAGAGCTCGGATCCATAGCTGGTAAACCATGCCGGTTCGGATCCGATATCGGATCCATAACCCACAGGTTGCAGACAAATGAATACACCTACTCAGATGGAACGTTATGGTGAGTACATAACTTCTAATTTCTTCACTATCCTCTGAGCCATCCCATTCCACTCAGCAGGGCTTGCAAGAGGGCCCTCCTATGGTGGCTCCAATCCTTGGACCTCCAGCAAGGACGCCCCTTTTCTATGACCCCTCCACTAGCCACGGTGACCACGGATGCCTCCCGCCTCGGGTGGGGGGAGCATTGTTCGGGCAGGACAGTCCAAGGCACGTGGGACCTCACAGAGACCTCACTGCATATCAACGTCCTAGAGATGACGGCAGTGCTGTTAGCGTTGCAAGCACTTCAGGACCTTCTTCCTGTAGGAACGATTGTGAATTCAGATGGACAATATGCCAGTTGTCTGGTACATCAACAAACAGGGGGGAACCAGGTCTTACCCACTCTGCCGAGAGGCCATGAGGATGTGGGAATGGGCGATCTCCACCAACCGCTTTCTCATAGCAATGCAAATTCCGGGACGGTCCAACATCCTAGCGGACAAACTAAGTCCCACCATCCTGTTACCATACGAGTGGTCTCTGAATCCCGAGATAGCAAATCGGATTTTCGCCAAATGGGGTCAACCCTGTTGCGATCTCTTTGCCTCTCCCTCGAACACAAAATGTTACGACTACTTCGCTCTCATTTCCCCCTCCGGGGAACCCCCGAGAGACGCTCTGGTGCATGCTTGGCCTCCCGGTCTTCTTTATGCTTACCCTCCTCTTCCCCTGATGCTGAAGTTTCTTCAGAAAGCCATTCTGTTGGTGAGCAGGATTATCCTCATTGCCCTGTTTTGGCCTCGTCAAACCTGGTTCCCTTACCTTTGGTCTCATCTGGTGAATCCTCCTTGGATTCTGGATCCCAGTCCGGATCTAGTATCCCACCCCCTAGATCTCCCAGTCCCGAACCTGGTCAACCTCAAGCTCACAGCTTGGCTGCTCCAGTTCCACTCGTAGCTAGGACTCCCGGCATCTCTTCCCCAGTTAAAACTATTCTAGTAGCAGCGCACAAGCCTTCTACTAGAAAGATCGATAGCAGCAAATGGAAATGTTTCTCCATTTGGACAGAACATAAAATTTGGATCCTTTTACAGCTCCCTTGCCCGCTGTATTAGACTTTCTGTCAGGACTGTTCCATCAGGGGGCTAGCTCCTCCACAGTCAAGGTTCAACTAGCAGCTATCTCTCATTATCACATGGAAAATGAACTGGGCCCTTTGATCACCACAAAATTATGCAAGACCTTTTTGAAGGGCACCTTTCTGCTCAGACCTCCAGTAAAGGATGTAGTCCCTCCTTGGGATTTAACGCTGGTGCTTCAGGCCTTGACAGCTCCCCCGTTTGAGCCTGCAGCTACAGTAGATCTTAAATTCTTGTCATGGAAAAAGGCCTTTCTTGTTGCTATCACCTCGGCTCGAAGGGTCTCTGAACTACAGGCCCTCTGTGTAAAACCCCCATACTTGACCTTTCACTAGGATAGAGTTTACCTCAGGACCAATCCCTCCTTTCTTCCCAAGGTTGCCTCTGAGTCTAATATTAACCAGTCCATCAACCTGCCGGTCTTTTTACCTAATCACCATAACAAAGGGGAATACAAATTACACTCGTTGGATGTGCATAGACAACTTCGCTTCTACATCCACAGGACATCTGGTCATAGGAAATCCGACCACTTGTTTGTCTCCTTTGCCAAATTTAACTTGGGTAAATCTGTGTCTAAAGTTACACTGTCTAGATGGATTTCACAGTGTATCCTTTTAGCATATGAAAGTTCGGGCAGGCCCGCACCTCAGGGAGTCCATGCCCACTCTACTCGTTCTGTGTCTACCTCTGTGGCTTTTAGAGCTAGAGTCTCTTTGGATGATATTTGCTCGGCAGCCACTTGGGCCTCATGTCATACCTTTATCAATCACTATAAATTGGACATTATCTCCAGAGGGAGAGCATCCTTTGGCTCTGCAGTGCTCCGGAACATCCTTCCATGAAGGCCGGCCAAGATTCAGGTAGCTGGGGACCCTGTCCCATAGGTTGCTGCACAAATTAAGTTAACTACTTCAGATTAAGAAGTTATGTACTCACCATAACGTTCCATCTGAGTAGGTAAACTTCATTTGTCAGCAACCGTCCCTCCCTCCTGCCCCCTCACTTGTGAATGTCTTCATACTCAGGCCCATGGGGTTTACACACTTATCTTGAGAATGATAATTTTATAGCAGTTTCTGCTGTTGGGCAAACATGATCTGAGGTCAGTCAGGGTTGGCAGGGGATTATGTGTAGGGGAGGAGCTTGGAGCTCGGATCTAAAGCTGTTGAAAACTGCTGGCTCGGATCCAAGGTCGGATCTGAATCCCATAGGTTGCTGACAAATGAAGTTTACCTACTCAGATGGAACGTTATGGTGAGTACATAACTTCTTATTTGTGTCTCCAATTCGTAAATTCCATAGGTATTATCCCACCCAGACACAGTTCATCAGGAAATATTCTGCTCCTATCCCTCACTCTAGGAGCAAAAAGAGCTCCAGGAAGCAGCAGCCTCCTTCCAGGCCTGCTCAGACTCCAGTTCAGAAGTAGCAGTGAAAGTGGATTTTGAAACTTAATGCTGAAAAGTATCCTGGTTTGAATGCTACTACTTCCTTGGTCCCTTTTTTAAAGGCTAAACATCTCAAGCATTAAGATTAGCTAAGTTCTTTCAAAATTAGTCTAATGTATTTAACTATTAGTTTCCAAGTATTCTATTTAACTTTTTCCTGCCTAGTATTTTTCCATGTTTTATAATGATTTTGTAAGTTTTTTTAAGTGATTTCTCATGTATAGTATTTGATTCCTTCTTGTACAATGTTTTTAAGCAATGTTTTTAAGCCATGCTTTTTTTAGTTTGAGCATGAGGCTTAATTGTTTTTCACTGCTACTTAATCATTGTGTGATTTTTATTGATTAATTGGCATTTTAGAATCTCTATTTAAACCTGTGCATTGTTTACTGTGGTGTCTGATGAAGCAACTTCGGTTGTGAAAGCGCTTACCACTTTGTACTTTGCTGTGATTAAATGTTTGCTGTGTGTTATCTTGGTGCATTTTTTACTTTTTACCTTTCATTTGGATTTATTTCTGCACCAAGGTTTTACCCAACACAGTTTCTTTGGTTTTCTAAACTTCAATAGTACCTGAAGTCTCCCACTCCTTGGACCATAACATTCCCTTCCTACCATGCCTAAGGTAGAAGATCCCTTGGTGGTTGGATCAAGTCTCTCTCAACCCAGGACTTCCATTACAACCCATCACCCCAGTCCAGGAATGTATTTAGATGCCTCAGACCTGGGCTGGGGAGATGCTGCGGGAAGCTTGAAGGTACAAGGCACATTGACAGGACCCTTTAAGCGAGAACACATCAGTGTCTGAGAAATGAGGGCCATCATCCTTGCCCTGAGGGCCTTCCAAAATATTCATGAAGCAAAGCCCCCCTGAAGTTGTTCACAGACAACACTACAGTTTTCTGGTATGCGAACAAACTGGGGGGAACAAAATCTTAACTTGCTATGCAGACTTGCACTCCAGGCCTGTCAATTGGTGGTCCAATATGGAGTCATCCTGCAGGAAGTCTATATTCCTTCAGCCCAGAACACTCAGGCAGACACCTTGAGCAGGTCCATGTCACAGTCCCATGAATAGATGCTACACAGGGATACGTTCCTGGACATAGTCCACAAGTGGAGTACTCCACAAATAGATCTGCTTGTCTCCCCTCTGAACAGACAGCTTCCACGCTTTTGTACCCAGCCCCCTAGCAAGGGCAACAGACGCTTTCTCTATCTCCTGGAAGGAGATGTTTCTGTATGCATTCCCCCCCTCCCCACTCCTACAGAAAGTCCTGTAGAAAATCCAGCAGAACAAACAAAAAATCTTGTTGGTGACTCCCTTTTGGCCAAGACATAATTGGATTCCCCCTCTTTCTTCATTTACCCAGGGGCAATCATCACAAATTACCTCATAGAGTGGGCCTTCTCACACAGGACAAAGGGATCCCTAATCCATCACTACTTGGAATCTCTGAACCTAACCCTGTGGGTGATAGAGTTTTGATCCCGTTCAGACACCTTTACACTGAGGATGTGTTTAGTGTCCTGCAGGAAGGCAGGAAACCCAATACTAGGAGATCTTATTTGTCCAAATGGAAAAGGTTCAACATTTGGTGTCTTCAAAGACAGCTAGACCCATTTCAAGGAGAGGTCTCTTTAGCGCTGTCCTACGTGCATGAATTGATGCAAGCAGGGTTGGCATATTCCCCTGTTAAGGCCCATCTAGCTGTTATTTCAGCTTGTCTGCCTCTTGAATCTCCTCTTTTCTCCTGACTTCCATTGCAGTTATTCCTTAAGGGAGTTCTGCACATCCCCCCCCTCCCGGAGGCCAGTTCCACCCTCATGGGACCAGAACTACATTTTGAGAAGCTCACTGCTGCTCTGTTTGAACCAGCATCAAAAGCCTCTCTAAAATATTGCACTTGGAAGACTGCGCTTTTGATGAACCTGACATCAGCCAGGAGAGTTTCAGAGCTCAAGGCCCTCATGGCCACTTCACCTTTTCTAATCTTCCACAAGGATAGAGTGAACCTAACGACCAACCCGTCCTTCATGCCTAAGGTGGTCAATGAGCTGTCACTGAACCAATGTATTAACCTCCCCACCTTTTTTCCACATCCCCAGAATGACAATGAGATTCATGCATTCCGTTGATGTTCACAGACAGTTAAGATTCTACCTTGACAAGAACAAGTCCCTTAGGAAATGAGAGTAGTTGTTTGTCTCCTTTCACCCCAAACCTCTGAGAAGAGTAGTGACAAAACAGACTATTTCTGCCTGGATTTCCAAGACGATCTTCTTTTGTTACACCTACCATGGAAAACAGCTAACCTCAAAAATTAAAGCCCATTCAACTAGAGCCGTGGCCTTATCTGGGGCCTTCTTCTAAGAGCTGGACACTGCTTCCATTCTAGATGAAGCTACCTGGACATCTGTCCATACCTTCAGTAATCACTACAAACTGGACCATATTTCCAGGTCTAGAGAAGTGTTTGCTAGGACAGTCCTGCATGGGTTTTTGGAAAATAGTTCCATACCACCCTCCTCGTCTTCCCTTTGTGCTTTGGCACTCGCCCAGTGGTGACGAATACTGAAACATGGGAATAGAAGGACATAGAATAGTTGTGTAAAATCTTACCATAACTATGGATGTCCTTCTCTTTCATGTTGCAGTATTCTATTCCTCCTTCCTATTTATATATATATATATATATATATATATATATATATATATATATATATATATATACACACACACACACACACACACACACACACACATATATATATATATATATATATATATATATATATATATATATATGTGTGTGTGTGTGTGTGTGTATAAAATATATATTTGTGTGTGTGTGTGTGTGTGTGTGTATATATGATGCCTTGTTGGATAACACAGGACTTGTGCAATTATCCTAATACTGGGGTCCAACTCGAGCACTCAGTTCTGAGGGAAGGTACATGTTGACATCACTTTTATGGCCCATGCACTCTACGACCAGTGTCTGACGTCCCATGTAGCTTGCAGTGACTAAAGCATTTGTATACTGGCCGGACGTTTGGGTATCTAAGTAGAGGATAACCCAATGGTGATGAATACTCCAACATGGAAGAGAAGAACATCCATAGTTATGGTAAGATTTTACACAGCTATTCTTTCTTCAAGTACTGGGAAAAATGGCTGCTTCAATTTTACTCCTTTCCCTAGCTCGTCTCCACATTAGATTACTCCAATGGTTACTTTCGACAGAATGGTCAGTTCTGGAACTTCGTATGATGCACAAAATCATGATAAGCAATTCCTGCAAAAAGGATCTCCAATGGTGGATTTACTCTCTGTTAGTTTCTCAAGCCCGTCATTTCATTCCCCCTCAGCCCCAAGCCACAGTGACCACTGACACTTCCAAAATAGCATGGGGGAGCCATTATCTGGGAAAGACAGTTCAAGGCATCTGGCAACAACACAGGGCCCATTTGTACATAAACATCCCGGAGATGAGGGTGGTGCTTTTGGCATTGCAAGCATTTCAAGACTCCCTCTCTCTAGGAACGATAGCAATCAAATCAGACAACATGTCTGCGGTCTGGTACATAAACAAATGGGGGGAGGACCAGATCTTACCCCCTTTGTCGAAAAGCCCTGAGGGTCTGGCAGTGGGCAACATCTTCCAACTGCTTTCTGATAGCAACTCACATTGCTGGGAAATCCAACGTAATTGCAGACAATTTGAGCAGAGCCATTTTATGGCCGCACGAGTGGTCCCTCAGTCAGAAAGTTATGGAAGAGATCTTCCAAAAATGGGGCCAGCCTTGCTGTGATCTCTTTGCATCGCCCACCAATGCCAAATGCAGTAGCTACTTTGCCCTGATCCCTCCTGTGGAGGAGTCACCAAGGGAAGCACTTGTTCACAATTGGCCCCCAGGACTTCTTTATGCATTTCCCCCAATCCCTCTAATTCCCAAATTTCTGCAGAAAGCAAGTTTGTCGGAGACTACAGTAATCCTAATTACTCCCTATTGGCCTTGACAAATCTGGTTCCACTCTCTTCAGCCTCATGTGCGGGATGGACCATGGATTCTGGACCATGCACTGGACCTTCTGACTCACCCATCAGGAATGGTTCATCCCAATCTGAACAATCTCAAACTAAGAGCTTGGCTGCTCCTGTTCCCCTGATTGACAGGTTTCCTCTCCAGTTAAACATATTTTGTTATGTTCCCATAAGTCATCTACACGTAAATGGTACAGAGGTAAATGGAAGAGATTTGTTACATGGGCCAGCAACAATCAGATAGATCCCTTTACTGTGCCTGCACATTCTATTCTACAATTTTAAGCAAAACTTTTCAATGAGGGTGCTGCTGCAGCCACTATTAAGTGCAGTTGCAGCAGTTTAAAATTTTCGTAAAGGGGAAAATGGATCTGGAATCATGTCAAACAGACTTTGTAAGGCATTCCTGAAAGGAACTACAATGATAAGAACTCCATACAAAAACCCATCACCACCTTGGTATCTGAATTTTGTATTGTTGAACATTATCTGTCCTCCCTTTGAACCATCTGCTACCTGTGAATTGAAGTATCTCTCCTGGAAAACACTCCTCTTAGTGGCTATAACTTCATCAGAGAGTTTCGGAACTACAAGCTTCATCTGGCAAGCCACCATACCTAGTATTTCTTAAGGACAGATATTCTTTATGCACTAATCTATCATTCCTACCTAAAGTTGTGTCAGAAAGTAACCTCAATCAATCTATTGAGGTGCCACTTTTCTTCCTGAACTTCCAAAATAAAGGGAAATATTCACTGCATCTTCTGGACGTTAATAGACAATTACATTTCTACTTGCACAGAACTTCAGAAATCAGAAAGTCAGATCAGCTGTTTATTTCTTCTGACATTAGTAAAAGCCAACCAGTGTCTAAAGTTACCTTATCCAAATGGGTTTCACAATGTATATCCTTCATTTACAGTTCTAAGAACAAAACTCTTCCTAACCCTGTTAAAGCTCATTCCACTAGGTCAGTAGCTACTTCTGCAGCCTTTCAAGCCAGATTACCTTTGGATAACATATGTGTGGCAGCGACATGGGCAAAACCTCATACTTTTAGTACTCCTTACAAAGTGGATTTGGCCTATAGGAGTAGAGCATCTTTCGTTTCTGTGGTTCTGAGAAATATTCTCCCATGAGCCACTCAAGAATCAGTTAGCTTGGGACGCAGTCCCTTCAGTGAGAATAAAGGTGAGATTGACAACATCACATAAAGAAGTTATGTACTTGCCATAATCTTCCATGTGTGTTGTCCATTTCGACCTTTATTTTCACAACCTACCCTCTATATCCCCTGCCTATACTCCTGGGAGACTGAGTAGTACTAATTGGATATTACAGGACTCTGTTGCCTCAGAAATGATGGTATTGGATTATCTATGAAAGCTGTTACCTCTATATGAGTTGTGAGGGGCAAACAAGATCTGAGGAAGTTAGGGACTTGCATTATAGGTAAGGAAGAATGCCCACAAGCTTTGCTGAAGGCCTTGAGCTTTTGAAATGGCCAAGATGGATCAGATCCAACACGTCAATGAGAATAAAGGTCAAGATGGACAACACACATGGAATGTTATGGTAAGTACATAACGTCTTTTTCTCCATGTTGTCTTTAGGTCTGAGTGGTGAGTACAAGTGTACCTTCTGCAACAGATCTGCATATCTTCCAGAATGAATTTCAGTGCTTTTTACCAACTGGATGCCAGGATCGGTTTCAGTGTCACTTCAACCCTGTAAAGGATAAAGTGGGATCCTGTACTGACCCCATCATCTGCTTCGACTTGTGGGTCACAGTAAATGCAAGTCACCAACTTCTCTGCTACAGCTAAAGCTTCTGCCATCTCCCATAATGCACTTTCATTTTACTGTTCCCAGATTTCATTTGCCACTATCCGCTTCAAACATAATCTTCCAGCATTCCCCTCTTCTACAAATTAAAACGATTTTCATTCTCTTTTTCCTGATGTTTAGTCAGTAAATAGCTTCCAACTAGTTTTTCTGTCTGAAAAAAAAAACTTTTCGTACGTGCGTGTGTAAATATATTATATATGTGTGTGTGTGTGTGTGTGTGTGTGTGTGCGCAAGTGTGTGTATATATTTGGGGAAAGAGATTACACTTTTCATTTTAGCTTACTCCCGTTCTTCCTGTTAGGCTAAGGCCTACCCCTTCTGATATTTACAAGATTCTCTTTAACCATAGGGATTGCCCTACCCTTTCTGTTGCATTTAGCTCTATACTCAGGTTGTTATTGTGGTTAATAATATTGTAACTGTTATTACTGCTAGTACTTGTTAATTTTTCAGTCCCAGCATGAAGAAAGATTTGGGTTTAAAAAAATGTGCAAAATGTGGGCACAAGATTCCATTCCAGGACACACACAACTTTACAGCTTTTATGTTGTGTAACCTGTGGCAGTATATCTCCAAGCCTTTTGCAAAGTCTTCAGGCCATATTCCCTGTTGGGAAGAAAAAAACAAAATTATACTTGTTGGCCTTCCTCCTGTTGACTCCATGGCCGAAGTTGAAGATAACAAAAAGGAGAAGGCAAAAGATAAGTAAAGAAAGAGGGAGAAGAAAAGGAAAAGAAGGATGGGGGTAAAAAACTTTCCCTGTGTTGTTCTTCTTCCAAACCAGGAAAACCTAACACCTTGAGGCCTCTGCTGCAGTCATTATGGAGCAGTCTATCTGAATCCCTCAGTTCATGCATACATCAACCTTCAGCATCAAGACCTGTGAGAGGGAGCTGTTCATGATCCTCAGTGCAAGATCTGCCTCCCTCAGCCTCCGCTTTTAGTTCTGTTAGAAGTGTTGTTGATATTGATCAAGATCAAATCCCATTTCCTTGCATTTTGTGCCTGTCTGGAGAAGCTGGGATTTGAACCAGATCCTCGTATGGTGGGAGGGGAGAAGTGTACAGAAGACTAGTAATAAAGCAAACTGTGCAAAGAGCTAAAGCATATGAGTTTTATTTTGTTGTGTTTACTCATTAAAGAACCAAATGCAGGGAAAGTAATATAAGTAAAACAACCTTTCATTTATATGGTTTGTGTTAAATGGTTTAACATTATTGTAAAATGCAGTGCAATATAATATTAAAAAGTATGATTCTACATGATTATTAACAATGAGCCATTAAAAACACAAAGCAACTTAGGACTTGCATTGTTACACTGCAGCATGTTGGACAAAACCTGGAATGAGAAAAACACAGTTAAATAAGTTGAGATCTAAGCTTCTGGGGGGGTGGCTAATATCAGTTTCTTTTGATATGCCCAATGTATGTTACAAGAATAGACTAAAATATTTTAAATTTACTCAAGAGTAGCATGTCACAGTAAAAAAAAGAAAATTTGGAATTATAAGAGTGGACATTACAGCCTAGTGACACCTCCAGGTGTTTCTGCAGTTACATCCTATTGATGAATCTAGGTATCTGATATAGCCTGTTCATATTTGCTTTGATAATTTCAAAACCATGCTACTTACAAGCTATTGAAAGATTTCATCTTAAAGCTTGTATTATGGGCAACACAACTGCTCTGTTTGACCTCTGTCTAGTGCTGCTTTCGAGAAATTAATTGTCATATATAAACTATTTATATTGTCATAATTTTCATGTTTCTAAATATCTGAACAACCAAGTAACACAGATATAACTGCTTAACCTCATATAAAACTCACAGGTGGAAGAATAAAATGCTGTCAGATGGGTCTGTCTGTGTGTAGTTTAATCTATTAATGACATTTTGTAAGTTTTTTGCAAAATAACTCATTTAATATTTACTCTGATTATTATAACTTAAAATATCCAGTTTAAGACATATAATCTAACGAACAGTACAACTGTAAAGTTGTGTTTGTGCTGAAGAGTTTGCAATTTACATTTATTTAGTAATCCTTATGACTTTAAAGATATGAACATGTGTTTGAAATTTGAGACCATAACTTGATTTTACCAGAAAGCTCATAATGCAGTCATTGGGAGTTACGAGTACAAACAGCCAGAACTCCACTGGAGTAAACGAGTTAAGTAATGTTGAGATCTAAGCTACAGGAGGTGTACTGTGAGGGTCTGTGGTGCTATAAAAATTAACACCACTTTCTTCTTGCTGTGCCCAATGTATGTCACAAGAATAGACTAAAGAGATGTAGATTTACTCAACGGTAGTATTTTTCTTAATTGCTTTAAAGCAAGACTGTTAAATAATGAAAGGAAAGTGAAGATTTTCCCTGAGCAGATGCCTTAGCAGTGTGCAGGTATCTGGCTTGCCTAAATTAAAACTGACAAAGAGTTGGAACTAATGCACTGAAGATAAGCAAACATCAAGTAAGAAATGTTCAGAGCCTGCACTGTGTAACTTCTTCAGTGGATCTGTCAGAGGGACAGCAGTTTACTTTTTGAAGAACAATAAAAATGTTTTGAGAGAAAAGGGGAAAATAAATGCAGAGGGAAACAGTGCTGAAACTGAAATCTTTCTCCCCAGCAGCTTTAACTTTAGAATGTACTGAGCATAAAGTCAGAAAACTTTTATATGGTTGAGTAATGAATGTTCTCAATTATATAGTTTTTAAGTTAAAGGTTAACTTGAATATATGGAGATTTGTTCTACACTTGTAAGGGGAAGACATTACAGTTAAAGTAGTAGTAATGTGTTTTTGGAAGCCCTGGAAAAATGTGTTTTAGCATGAGTATTCTTAATTGTAGGGTAGTTGACAGTACAAGTAGGCACTATGGTGACGCTGAGTCTTTTGAGTTTTAATTCTTTCAGTTGTATGTAGTTCTTTTCTTCTGTTACTAATGGAATTGTATAGTGAATGGAACTGTTATGAAAAATGTGACTAGCTTAAGCAAATGTGCAGATTGCAACTAAGTAAGTCATGCTAGTCAAGTGTTATGAAGAATACAATTAGGAACAATATATTCACACACACAACATATACATATACTAGAAGTATGTGACATGCATTATAAGTGATTGTAACTTTAAAATAAAAGAATGGCTACTTTTTCAGTTTTAGCAAGGAATGTAAATGGCCTTAGAGGTACAAAAAAGTAGAGAGTATTGAACAATTTTATGAAACATAGGGTGCAAATTGTCATTTGCAGGAGGTGCATTTGGATAGAGATAAACATATGAATTTGATAAAGAATATTTTATTGCAGATTTTGTGCAGAATATCAGAGATAAAGGAAAATGGGGTGTTATATTGATAGGAAGATCTGCACCAGTTGTAGTACAAAGACTGAAAAAAGGCAATAGAAGATTTATGGCAGTGAGGGATTGCTGGCAGGAAAAGAGACTCACTTTGGCATGCATATATATCACCACTAAAACTGCAGTTATGGAACTTAAAGGGATTATAGGAGTAGTTTCAAGTAGGGCATTTTATTTCTGAGTGTTGACTGGAATTTAGTTTGTAACGCTGAAGAAATGTCAGAGATCTTAAAAGGAAAACTATAACTAGAGAAGGTAGATGTTTAAAGAAACATTTCAGAGTATTTTACATGGAGGATGTTATTTCAGAAGCAGCAGTTCAAATGAAATGTACATATTATTCACGATACAATAACTGGATAACACTGGAGTATGTACATTTGGTTGAAAGTATTAAAGCCCATCCAGTAGAAACATCTGACTATATATCTTAAGGTATCAGAGTAAGTGTGTGTGATATGGAAGAACAACCACAGTTGTTCTTCTTTCGGCTTTTCCCAGTTAGGGGTCACCATAGTGGAACTCTGGTCCGCTAATGATTGGCAATAGATTTTTTATGGGTGCCAGCTCGACACCCAACCTTCAACGATGGCACGCCCATTCTACGCATGTTCTTCGAATGCCACTCGACCACGGGGAGGACATGCAGACTCCACACAGAAGGTGCTCCACCCGAGAATCGAACAGGCGAACCTCTTGCTGTGAGGCAACAATGCTACCGCTGCACCACCGTGGCTTAGGGCTGGCCATCTAGTGGTGTAGACATTGGTTCTATATGTTGGTTACTTTTGATGTGGCACCCTGACACTATGTGGGAAAATGGGATTATTTATGGATGGATTTCCTTATGTGTTTATTAAAAAGAGGAGATTTTAAGGAATGGGTAATTAATACAATTCAAAAGGTATTGGGAGAGATAGAAATTGTTCCAGAGGGTTAGGCTATGACGTGGGATAAAATGAAGATTGATTTTAAAAGCATAGTCGAATTAAAAGAAATAAAGAGATGTGGGAGAACTGTACCAAAACAGTTTAGAGGAGTTGGCAAAAGTAAAATGGTGCAGGGAAGGGGAGGTTTATACAGATCAAGAAGAGGAACAGTGCTAAGAGCAAATTAAGAGAGCAATTAGACAGTTTCCATGAATTTAGGAAAATTGAAGTTAAGAGTTGATCGTAAAATCTGATGTTGCTTTTTTCATTCATCCTCAACATAATGGTACCAGTTCTGACCTGGGATTTGACTCTGCCACATATCTCAGATTTACATATCCAACTCTTGAGCTCTTCCCTCTACCCATAATGCCCCAACTAGCCTGTAATACCTCAGATTTCATTTGCTGCCATGTCATATGGACTTGGATCCTTTCTCAGAAGCTTTTTCCAATCATTTGCGCATTTGTGAGTAGCTTTTTTCACCAGAAAATCTTATCCAATTAACTTTCTCTACATCCTCCCTCTATATCTGTCTAGCTTTTTGGAGTTTCTACTTGTTAGTCCTTTTTTTTTACTTCTCTTTTATCTACCTTTTTAGATATACTTTTTGCGTACCATTGTTGGTACTGCCTTTCCTTTACTTCTACTTCTTTTCCTGCCCTTTTTAGGGTAACTTCCCCAAACATTGTTGGTAGTTTTACTGTTAAAAAAATCTTTCCTCTCTATCCTTCTTTTCCGAGTGCATTTATAGCCTAGGAGCATGACACCTCAATAGTAATTGTGCTATCTGTGCTGCCTTTAATTCTAGGGCAGTTGCGGATAGGAGGAACAAGTTGGGCCTCAAGGGATTACTTCCCCTTTCTTCTTCTTCCTCCTCCTCCTCTATGCTCAATCCCTCCAGAAAACATTCTAAAGCCCCATCGGAGCCTAGGAAAGAGGTCCCTTCCTTGATCTCCAAAGACTCCTTCTACCTTTACGACTTCAGAGCCTCTTCAGAAGATTTGAAGATCTTCGGATCATACTTCCTCGATTCCAAAAAGAAAAACTTTGGATCCTACACACTCTGATCTAATAATTGTATCATGTAAATTTCTGATAAAGCCCACTGATCCAGAAACCTCCACTCTGTCCTCTGGTGCATCAGTCACTCCCACAACTCACTCACCCGAGTTTGTGATTGATCCAGTGTCTCCTCAGCTCTGTTTCCAATTTCTGCAAACCACTCTGAGGAAATACTCTAGGTCACAGTCCACTACCTCATCTGTTAGGTCCTACAGAAGGCTCTCCAAGGCCAAAATGGATAGGATTATGAGGAAGTTTCTCAGAGCTCAGATTCAGATGGGGATTATTCCAGCCCATCTCTCATCAGATCATTGAGCCTCCCTTCCACTTCCCATATAGTAATATCTCCTTCTCCAGTCTGTCCCACTGCGTTGGAGCCCTCGGATCCAAGAGTCCCAAAAGAATCTGTGTCAGAGCCGACTAGGGTTACAGCTTCAACTCTGACAGTTTCCCTGACTGGCTCTGTTCCTGTCCCCTCAGATCAGTATGAGTCCCGGAGCTGAAGCATCTGCGTCAGATCTGGGGGGGCTGGGATCTACTCCACTGTTGTTGGAGCCATCTTTGCCCCTCAAAGCCTCGGAGATAGATAGCTTGGATCCAGCTCCATCCGTGAGACATGGATCAGGACAGTCAGGCCTTGTCTGCTTTGGAAGTTTTGGCTGCAGTGCATCTGGCCATGGCTTCTCCCAGTCTGTCTGCCTTTGAGGTAGTGGAGAGGGATTTCGCTTGTCAAAGAGAGCCAATCTGTCTTTCTTCCTTGGATCCTACATCTGTTTCCCCAGCAGGTCTGAGTTCTGATCCCAACAAACGGATTCCACAGGGACAGCCAGTATCAACTAGCATCCCGACAGTTCCCCTAGATGAACTTCCCCTCTCTTTGGACACCTCCCCAGTCCATCCTGCTGAGGAGGTTCACCGTAAGAGAACATGCAAAAGGAGGCACATAGATTCCCATTTGAAATCTCTCACAGAAGATACCGACATCGATGAAGGGGAAGGCTCCCCCAGAAAATCACTTGATGACGTCTCATTCAGAGACATTTTGGTGATCATTAAGCAGAAAAGTGGTTAGTCCTCAGATACTCCTTCCCCAAAGGAGTCAGTATTTTTGGAAACCTTTGGTTCTGGCCCATCTATGTCATGGGTGACTCCCCGGCTGTTAAGCTTATCAACCTAGACTCTCGCTGGGCATGGAAAGAACCAGACCCTGTCAAACCAATCCCCCATCATCCAGACAAGATTTTGGTACCACCAAAAGACCTTATTGGAGTAAAGGAGTCTCTGCTGATGCTATGGTTGTGGTGGTGCCCCCCCCCCCCAACAAAAAAGCTCCTCTGTCCATCCCCCCTAATAGAAAGTCGAGGGTGTTAGATAGATTTGAAAAGGGCATATTTGCTTCAGCAACCTTTGCCTTGAGATCCCTGAATTATATGGTGCACTTTACAAAGCTACAGAGGGATTTGCATAAAGAAGATCTCCAAATCCCTGTTGGAGTCCATCTCGGTGGAGGACTATAAAAGATCATCCTCACAACTGGCCACTGTATTATCCATTTCCAATGCGTCCATGAGGTTGATATCCTATGCTGCAGGGGGTAACTCATGGGCTGCCAGTTCAGGCATTGCCATACAGAGACATGCCTGGATGTGGTTATGCGATTTTGCAGAGCCTTTCAAGTCTTCTTTCAGTGATGCTCCTTTTGATGGAATGTCTTTGCTTGGCCCTTCTGTTAAATAAATGCTCTCCTGCAGTGAACAGGAAGGAGAAACCCTGTCTCCCTTAGGGATTCGCTTTTCTAACGCTCAACAACCCTTCACCCAGAATCAAAGAGGAGCAAGAAAATGTGGTTCCAGAAATCCCAGGGTTCTTTCCAGGACACACATGGAGATAACACTCTAGGTGCAGAGAGGGTGTGTGAATGGGAGACACTGTCCTTGCCACAGGGGGGGGCCTGCAAAATCAGGGTTGCCAAGATTGTTTTCTGGATAGACCCTTTCAGTGCTCCTGAAGGGTTGCCCAACTGCTCATCTTTAGAGCCAGTCGGGGGGGGGGGGGCACATCTCCTTTCACCTAAACGTGTGTGCTCTTATAACAAAAGATTCTTGGGTGCTAAAAATAATATCCAGGGGTTATTTACTACTTTTTTCATAGTACCCCATCCAGAAAATGAGAAAGCTTCCTGATTTCCCACCCACTCGGAGGGAAACTACAGCTTAAGAAATTCAAAAACTGCTGGACAAGGGAGTCATCCAGGAGGTCCTGCCAGACCAAGGAGGATTCGGAACTTACTCAGGGTTTTTTTTAGTGCCAAAGAAGGAAGGGAACATGAGATCAATTTTGGATCTAAACAACCTGAACCAGTTTCTGAGGAAATAAAAGTTCTGAATGGTCATGGTTCAGTTCATTCTGCCCTTTTTGCACAGGATGATTGGATGTGCTCAGTCGATCTTCTGGATGCGTACTGTCATGGGAAGATGAACAGATGCTCCCAAAGACATCTGTGCTTTTGGTTGGGAGCCAGCCACTATCAGTTCAGAGCTCTGCCCTTTGGTCTTACTACAGCCCCTAGGGTGTTTCCAAGTGTATGGCAGTGGTAGCAGCTCACCTGAGACTGCTGGGATTCAGAGTGTTTCCATATTTAGATGACTGGCTTCTCACTGCCTCAACCAGGCATTTCCTAGACAGTCCAAGGACTGTTTGCTTCAGCTTTGTGAAACACTAGGCATTACAGTCAACACCTCCAAATCCAGGCTACAACAGGTATAGAGCCTGTAGTTCATCGGTGCCCAGTTCAACACAGTAAGTCAGACTGTTTCTCTGCCTGGTCATCATATAGATGCAGTCAAGTTCCAGGTTCAGCAAATCCTTGTTCGTCCTGCTGCCCCAGCCAGAGTTATCCTTCAGGCTGCTGGTTCGATGGCAGCGGTTATAGTCTTAATTCCTTTAACTTGTTTCTGTATGCGTGTTCTGCAATGAACTCGAACTGTTCAGTGGTCTGTTCTGTCCTTCCCAATCAAATTCACTCAGGTATGCAGAAACTATCTTCCTTGGTGGATCCAGTTGGACGACTTCCACCTGGGCCATCCCTTTGTTCTGTCTCCTCCAGTGGCCACTGTGACTATAGATGCCTTCCAACTGGTGGGGGGGAATTCTTGGGAGGGACAGTCCAAGGCCCGTGGTCCCCTCAAGAGACCAATTTCACACATCAGTGTCCTAGATGTGAGAGCAGTCCTACTAGCATTGCAGGCATTTCAAGATGTTTCCTGTCTGGGGACTATTGAAATCTGAACCAATAGCATGTCCATGGTCTTACATCAACAAACAAGGGGGAACCTGATCTTATCCTCTCTGTCTAGAAGCTGTGAGAGTGAGGCAGTGAGCAATTTCCTCCAACCACTTTCTAGTGGCAATGCATATTTTGGGGAACTCCAACGTACTAGCAGACAAACTCAGTAGGTCTATTCTGCTGTCTCATGAGTGATATGTCAATCATTCAGTGGCAGAGAGGATTTTTTCCTTCATTCGGGCCAACCTTGCTGCGATCTCTTTGCATCTCCTTACAATAAGTGCAGCAGGTATTTTGCCCTAATCTCCCCTCAGGGGAGTCACCGAGAGATACTGTAGTCTGCACTTGGCCCTCCAGTCTCCTTTATGCCTATCCCCCAGTACCTCTGATTCCAAAATTCTTACATCAGGCCAGCCTGTTGAAGAGCTCAGTAATCTTTGTCCCCTTTTGGCCTCGTCAGGTGTGGTTCTTCTTCTTTTAGTCTCGTCTTCATTATCCTCCATAGGTACTGAACCCCAGTCCAGACCTTCTGTCACATCCCTCACGGATGGAGCATCCCAATATTCCAGGCCTCAAACAAGCCCAGTGGTTTCTGCCATTCCATTAATAGCTAGACAACCCAGGCTTTCCTACCCGGTTCATCACATACTTTTATCTTCCTAGAAAGCTTCTACTAGGAAGATTTACAGGAGTAAATGCAAAAGATTCTCCATTTGGACTCAAAAAGGAAATTGACCCTTTTACTGATTCTATTTCTTCGGTACTGAAATTTTTAGCTTCTCTTTTTCAGAAAGATGCTAGTTTTTCCAGAATCAACATACAATTAGCAGCCATATCAAATTTTCATTCAGGAGAGAAAGTTTCTTGTTTAGCTTCTTCCAGATTGTGCAAGGCTTTCCTAAAGGGCATCTTATTACACAGGCCTCCAATCAAAGACCCGTCACCTCCTTGGAATTTGACAGTCATACTTCAGTGGTTGGCACAACAACCTTTTGAACCTTCAGCCAAAACTGATTTAAAATGTTTGCGTTGAAAAATAGCTTTTCTGGTAGCTATTGTATTGGTAAGGAGAATTTCTGAACTCCTGGCTCTATCATCCAAATCCCCTTACACTGTTTTTCACAAAGACATAGTTACTTTATGAACCAGTTCACCAGCCTGTCTTTTCCCTACTTTTTCAAATAAAGAAAAGTATGTGCTATATCTTGTAGATGTACATAGACAGCTACATTTCTGTTTACATATGACAAAATATTTTGGGAAAACACAATAGCTGTTTGTTTCATTCTCACCGAACAGACTGAGATCACCAGTTTCTAAAGTTACCCTGGCCAAATGGATTACTGATTGTGTTTCCTTTGTATATACTCAGGAAGGTCTCTAACTATAAAAGCCTCCTAAGGCACATTCAGCCAGATCCATGGCTACATTCTCTGCTCTCTGGTCTAGAACTTCCATTAGTGATATTTGTCCAGCACTACCTGGTCTAATGCTTTTACATTTATTGCTCATTACAAACTAGATTTGACTTCTAGAAGCAGAGCTGCTTTTAGTTCAGCATTTCACTGGAAAAGCCTTCCATGAGGCCTGTACCTCTCAACTGTACAGACTTTTGCAGAATGTCCAGATTTTTGCCTTATATTTTTGGTCTGTTTTTCATAAAATTGTGGCTTTCTGGAAAATTAGTGACAAATCATTAAAGATTGAAATTAGAAAATAATGACAGACATTTGAGTTGTAGACGTCATACCCCCTCAGAAAGTTCATGCTAATGCAAAATCTGTTATTCTATCAACTTTCTAAGTTTATAAGATCAATATTTCAAAATTGTCCCTATTTGTACCACTTTTTTATGGCTTTGTCCAGATTTCTTACTCTTAAGAGGTTGAGAGGTATATATGGGCCACCCCAAGATTCATGTAGCTGGGGACTGTGTCCCCTACATTAAGGAAGAATGAAAAGGACAACATTGGATATTAAACTCGCTATAACTATGCATCTGTGTTGTCCATTTTTATTCTTCCTCGTCTCCCCACCCTCCTTCCTATTACTATATGGAGTGATCTCATGGACTTTTTGGAACCTTTTACTTCCAAGTTTGAGCCCCAGGTTACTGTTAGTTCCTTCTTCCAAATCTATCTGATATATGTATAAAACAGCAAACTCCGTATGAGGCATATTAGGGTAGCCAGGAGATTATGGGTAGAGTCGGGAGCTTGAGAGGTGGATCCGTAAATCTGAGATATGCGGCCAAGACAGATTTGAGGTCGGATCTGGTACCCATATGTCAAAAAAGAATGAAAATGGACAACACAGATGCAGAGTTATGGTGATTACTTAATTTTAATTTATCCCTACTGTCCCTTATGATGGTTGGGCTACCAGCCCTCATGGTGGATCCAAGCTGGCAACTTTTTGCAGAGAAGCTTCTCCAGTGCTCATTGAGTCTGAAAGTTCCTTCAACCCACTGGACTGTGTATTCTTCAGAGCACATTGTGTCCTTCAGCTGGGTGTTCAGCACTGAAGTCTTGCTGCTGCTCTCTGTGCTGATTTGTTTGGGTCCATGTGTGACTTCTAGAGCGTTGGCCCTCAGTACCTCAACAGTAGTCTCTGCCTCAGATCTAACCAATGCTTTGGCTATTGGAGTATATCCTTCTGTTCTGTCTTCCTTGTCAGCTGTGGACTCAGGAGCTGCCCTCTTTGGTACCATCAGTGTCACCCACTGCTTTCAAGACATTTGTTAGAATTCTAGCTCTCCAACCTACACAGGAAGAGGATGCTGCGGGTGGTTTGGCTTACACTCTCAGTTCCTGTTCTGTCTCTGCTGTCTTCAGTCCTCATTGGCAGCCCCAGGGGCAGCCCAGCCTTGAAAGTCTTGATCCATTTCTTTGACAAGCGTACAAGGAGACCACTGGCTCTTCAGAAGACTTACTCCAGAAGTGAGTAGAAGTATAAATCTAAAAGCAAACACTTGAATTCCCCCTTGGAATCTCTCACTGAAGACTCAGAGCTTGATGAAGGGGAAAATTCTCTTCCACTCTCTCCCCGAGGATGCCACTTTTGGTGAAGTCATGGAATTGATGGGAGAGAGAAGAAAATGTTTCTTTGACACTCCTTCCCTGGATGAGGAAGTGTTCAACAAGACCTTTAGAGCATTCCCTTCTGCTTGATATGGTCATGGATAGGGCATGATGAGGCCCAAATGTAGTAGAATCTGTCAGTCAGAATCTTGATAAAAGGCTAAGACCTTCCAAGGGCCCATCCGTATTGGAGTAAAGGACCACTGATAGACTCTACTATAGATGCAGCAGCCGTAAAGAAAGAGAGCTGTAAAGACCATCATCTAACATGCAATCAAGGAAGACTGACCAATTTGGTAAGCAAGCCTACACCTTGGGAACATTTTCCTTCTAGGCACTAAATTCTGTATCCTGTATGACAAGATTCCAAAGGGATCTTGCCATCTAAGCCTTGGATACCCGCCAGAGACCACCTACACCAGATCTGAAGAAAACAATGGAAGCCCAGTTATCCACCATGCTTTCCATTAATTATCTAACAATGGGGTTATTATCTAATGTAGCTAATGGTGCAGCAAAAGCAGTGGGCACTAGTATACCGGTGTACCATCATTCTTTGCTGAGACTATGCAACTTTGCAGATACCTTTAAGGTAAACTTCATGAATGCAGCTTATGATGGAATGTCTCTACTTGGTCCTAAAGTTAAGGATATCCTGACAAGGGGGTAAGCAGGATGCAAAGACACTTTCTATTATTGAAGTTCTTTTTTTTTACCCACAAGTCCTTTTCTAGGAATCAGAGAGCTACAAGGGCCTCTAGTTTAAAAGATCACATCATTTTTCTTTTGGCTCATCTTCTGATAAGCCGCTGTGTGGCAAAGGAAGAATTCTATCTGATGCCACCCTAGAGACAGAGGAGGTCTGCAGAACCAAGGGTTTAGAGGCCCCTTTTCAGTCGAACCCTTTCTGTCCTTCTGAACAGTTGCTTGATTGCGCCCCTCTGGAGGCAGTTGGGGGAAGTTTTTCTCTTCACCCTCAGGCTTGGTCAGCTTGTGAAGAAAATAATATCCACAGGGTACATCATCCATTTTATTTATATCCCAAGAGTTGTTACAAAGGCCCAGCCTGACATCCCACCCCACCAAAAAGGGCTGCAGCATAAGAAATTTTGCAGCTTCAAAAACTAGCCCTGCAGTAGGTCCCACCAGATCAGACCAGAGAGGATCCATGGTCTACTCAGATTCTTTTTAGTTCCAAAGAACAAAGACCTCAGCACCTCTGTAGACTGCAGTACCCTAAACACCCATGTAAAATAGACCAAATTCCAGATGGTTGAAGTGCATTCCATTCTTCCACTTCTATGAAAGGGAAACCAGATGTGCTGTGTAGAACTTCAGAATGCCTATTACCATATCAAGATTATAAGATAGTCTCCTGTTTTGCCTATGAGCCAGTCTTAGTCCCAAACTCTGTCCTTTGGTCTCACCACAGCCCTGTGGGTGTTTACCAAGTGGTAGTAAAACACCTTGGACTGCAAGGGTTCTGTGTATTCCCATATCTAGATGACTAGCTCCTTAGTGCACTCACAAAGGAATGTCATATTTTAGGAAAAGACTACTTAATTCACTTGTGATGGTCCTTTGATATCTCCATAAATTTTAAAAATAAAGCTTGGAGTCTTTGGTCTTTGTAGGATGTTATTTGGATACAGTGTCTTAAAATGCAAGATTTCTAGAGTCAGAGCTCTTCTCACTTCAACTTCAGCTGCCCAGACATATCAAAACTGAAATGTCCATACCATTCATCATTTCTAGTCTTATTAGCCAATCTAGCAGCTTCAGTCAAAGTAGTTCTGTGTGCTGTGTACTTCCTAATAACACTACAATGAACTCTGTCTGTAAAGTGGTCTTTAGGTACTGAAATTTCTTCATCACCGCATAAGACTGTCTTTGTGTTATGAACATCTAAGATGGTGGATGTTGTCCCTTCTGGTCCATCAAGGAGACTATTCAGTTTTCCATTCCCATCAACCATAGTTACCATGGATACCTCTTCTCTGTGGTGGGGAGGCATTATGAAAGGAGAGCAATCCAAGGATATAGTCCAAGCTAGTGGCTCACTTTCATATCAGTGTTCTGGAGATGATGGCAGTCCTCTTAGTGTTGCAGGCTCTTCAGGAAGTCCTCCTCCAGGTCGCATTTTCCATCCATACAGACAGCATCTCAGTAGTATGGTGTGTAAACAAGCATGTGAGGAATTTACTCCTACCCATCCTTCCTGGAGGCCATGAGAGTGTGGCAGTGGACTATATATTCACAACACTTTCTAATATCATTGTATATCTAAGGTTGGACCAGTTTCCTTACAGATAGGCTCAGTCACCATATTGAAATGCCTTATGAGTGCTCCCTCAACCTAACAGTGGTAGCCAGAATATTCAGCTGCAGGTGTCCGTCCTGCTGTGATCTGTTCACATCTCCCACAGCACCAAATGCAGCATAGGTTCATAGGTAAGTACTAGGCTATTGGCCCAAGGACCTAAGTAAGCGTAGCCAACAAGATTCCCTGGCTTTCACCACCCAAGAAAATTATTTTCCTGTGGCCCTGTCGAGCAGAGCCATAGAAGTGATCCCCGGGGTGTATTTACTATTTCCCATTCACTCATCAAGATTTTTCTTCAAGAGTGCTAATGAGGAGCTTTGTTTGATATAGATGGCTAGCTTTTTCCAGAGTATGGGAAGTCTCTGTGACAGGAATCTATCCCTCCAGTATTGTCTGTTAATTGTATAGGTTCATAGGTAGGTACTAGGCTATCGGCCCAAGGGCCTAAGTAAGCCTAGAAATAATCAGCCCTTGCAAGACTTGAACCCAGGACCCTTCACATCATAGCCACATCAGTTTACCAGTAAGCCATCTGAGCTGTAGGAAAATGAATGGACTGCACTGGGACTCGAACCGTGAACTCCTGCATATTTAGCAAAAGCTCTAACCACTACACTATTCCACTTTGGTGTTTTTTTTTTTTTTTGCACTTATCTGTCCACAAGGACAGTCATCAAGGGATACCGTGGTCCATTTTTTGCTGTCTGGATGTCTTTATGCCTTTCTTCCCCTTCCTCTCATGACAAATTTCTTACAGAAAGTATCTCTGGGCAAGGTGACCGTAATCTTTATAGTCTTTTTTTGGCACAGGCAAATAGGGTTCCCCATGCTTTGGTCTCATCTGATCTGATCTCCATGGTCTCTGGGTCCACGTCCAAGCCTTTTTTTTTCCCTACTCATTCATCAAGCCTCACCTGGATATCAAGTCCTTGAAGCTAACTACATGGCTTCTTCAGTTCCAGTGATGGCCAGTAATCCTTCATTATGCTTGAGAGCAGTGCAGATCTTAACTGCTTCTCAAAAGCAATCAACTAGGAAATTGTGTAAAATCAAATGGTGAATATTTTCTCCTTGGGCTACTGGCAGTGGTTTATATCTTTTTTTAACTCCTTTCTCTTCTATACTGCATTTTTAGCAGGTCCCTCTGATTCCACTATTAAAGTTCATTTAGCAGCTATTTTGAACTACCATCCTGTGCTGCATTGTTCGACTATAGCCTCCTTTAAGATACGCATAGCTTTTCTGAAGGCAGTTTTCTCTTGAGACCTTGTGTTAAGGAACTCTACCCCACTTTGGGATCTCACTTTGAATCTTCAGAGGACCAAGTAGCAGCTCCCAGTATGGATCTGAAATCCAGACCCTTGAAAAGAGCACCAGAAGGAAATACTGCCCTGGTAGAATGAGCACAAACTGAAGAAGAAAGCTGCCTGCCATGAGAGCAATAAAAAGAAATGGCCCAAGAAATCCAAGAGGAAAAGATTTGCTTAGAAACAGCTAAACCCAATTTCTTGACATGAAAGGAAACAAAAAGTTACTCAGATTTCTTGACATCTTTAGTCTTATCCTGTCTATGCAAATATAAAGTATGTAGAATCCTCTCACCACTATTCTGAGGTGAAGGGAAAAAAGAAGGAAGGTAAATGGACTGATTCAAGGACAAGTCATTGACCTCCTTGGGCATAAAAGAAGGATTAATGTGAAGAGAAACTGTTTCTGTGAAAAAAAAACAGAAAAGGAGGAACTGCCATGAGATCCTGAAGTTCAGAGACTGTCTTGGCAGAAGTAAGAGCAACCAACAAAACAGTCTTCTGGGCACAGAATAGCAGAGTAGTAGGAGATGCAGCTTCAAAAGGAGGCTGAGTTCATTTCCCCCCCAGAACAAAATTAAGGTCCCAAGGAAGCAGAGTGGGCTTTCTTGGGGACCTACTATGAAACCATTCAGTCTAAATGCTTAATTTCAAACGTAGAGGAAAGTGGTGAATCCAACGGCAGACAAGCAGAGATGACTGACAAATGAGCTTTAACAGATGAGTTGCTGAATTTTGGGTTGGCATATTCACACAAATAATAAAGAACAGTAGGAATACCCACTGAAAAAGGGTCTTGTTCATGTTTGTGATACCAAATAGACATTTTTTCCACTTAGCAGCACAGGACTTTCTAATTGTGTGTTTTCTTGCTTCCTTCAAAATCCAAAGCATGTCCTCAGAAAACTGGTATCTAAAAGGAATCAAAACCATATCACCCAAAGAGTCAAAGGTAGGGTGAGCAAATGAGGGTGAATAAGAGAGCCCTTGTCCTGTGTGAGGAGTACCATCCTGTGAAGTAACTTGTGATGATTGCCCCTGGTCAGGTGAAAAGGAATGGAAATCAATGCTGTCTGAGCCAAAAGGGAGTCACCAACAAAAGTTTGGGTATGTCATACATGATTTTGTGTAAAACCTTGGGCAGCAGCGAAAGAGGGTGACATCTATCTCCAAGAAAGATGTGGTGTCCACCTTCCATGCCGGAGGACTCAGCACTCTGGACCAGAAGCTAGGAAGTTATCTGTTCAGAGGGCAGGCAAATAGATATGCTTGAGGAGTACCCCACCAGTGGACAATGTCTGGAAAGACCTCTTTGTTAAGAATCCATTTGTGAGGATCTGCTGTGGACCTGCTTAGGGTTTCTGCCACTAGATTGTGCTCTAAGGAAATATAAACTGTCTGAAGAATCAGGTGAGGACTGAAAGCAAATCAACAGACAAGAAGTAGTAATCTGCAAAGAAGATATGACTTTGTGCCCCCTTGTTTCTTTACGTACCAAATTATAGTGGTGTTGTCTGTGTAAACTCGGAGAGGACCTGGAGCCTCAGAGGGAATGCAGAACTTGAAGAGTCTACAGCTGGGCCCTCAACTCTTTGATGTTGATATGATCCTCCATTTGCTGGGGGGAAATCACACTCCCTGGACCCTGATGTGGTTGGAAGAGCCCCCCCCATCCAATCTAGATCTGAAGCATCTGTATACATCTCCTGAGTGGGAGAAGGAGCTTGAAGGGGTAGACCTGGATTTAGGGAAATCTGATGAATCTACCACTGAAATTCCTGTTTGAGACAGGGTAAGAGAGGAACGAGAAATTCCAGAAGATGAGATTATTGAAGCTGGAGTGTCTTTAGATACCACTGAAACTTTCTTATGTGGAGTCTGGTGAAAGGGACCATAGGCATAGTGGAAGCCATATACCCCAGAACCTGCAGAAACTCTCTTGCTGACACCACCTGTGAAGGAAGAAGAGACTGGAAAAAAGTTGCCAAGGAGGTGACCTTGGGAGGAGGAAGAAAACACATCATAGATAAGGTCTAAATCCTACATCCCAGGAAAACTTGATCCTGTGAATGGGTCAGAACAGATTTTTTGAGATTGAGGGTGATCCCACACTTTACAGCAGAATCATGGTAAAGTTGAGATTCTGAAGAAGGAACTGCTGAAAAAGAGCTTGAATCAGAAGGTCATCTAGATAGTTGAAAATCTGGATACCATGGAGTCTGCAGTAAGATATGGTGATGACTCTTGGAGCTGTAGAAAGACCAAAAGGCAAAGCAGAGAGCTGATAATGTGAGAAAGAAACATAGAACTGTAAACATTTTCTGAAGAGAGGGTGAATAGGAATGTGAAGATAAGCACCATTCAAGTCCAATGAGGCCAGATAGACTTGAGGAAGCAGTAAAGGAAACAGGGACTGGAGAGAGAACATTTTGAAAAAGGAGACTCTCGGAAAAGTGTTGAGAAAGGAAAGATCCAGAGTGGACCTCAAAGAGACCTCCTTCCTGGGAAGCAGAAACATCCTGGAATAAAAAAAAAACTGTGCCTCTCTGGAACAAAAAAACAGGATGAGTAGTTCCCAGAGTTAAAATGCACGTAGGAATGTGAGGAAAATAAGGAAACTGGCAATGTGGAGGCTGAGGGATCCCTGAAAATGGTAGAAAAGATTTCCAAACCATAAAGTAACTTTTTTGTATTATGAAAATAACCCAGAAATCCGATCTGCTGACAGACTGAATAGGACAAAGTTAACCACAGGAAAAGAGTTGTCTGGCTGAGGGGCAGGGGAGGATAAATGTCGAATAGAAGCAAATTTGTCAGGAAAAGAGATCTTTTGACCTCTAGAATCCTGAGTAGGTTTATCCGGAAATATGCTTTTAGAAGTTTCTTTCTGTCCAAGGGAGGCTTCTGCTGCCTTCGCAGAAAGGAAGACTTAGAAGGATAATCCCTGTGAAACTTGGGAATAAGGGAAAGAACAATCTATTCGAGGTCCTGCACAACCTTCTCTTTATTTTATAAGATCTCCAAAAGCTCTACAGCAGCAGAACCAAGCAGATTCTGTCTCTCCAAAGGAGAATCCAGCAACTTGGCTTTTATATGTTCGGGTAGAGATTGTAATGTAAGCATGTAATACCTGTGTATAACAGAACCTGACGCAGCTGCCCTAGAAGATTCATCAGCAGCTTCATAATTGCATATGAAAGAATGGCAAGCCACCTGAGAAGCAGCACTCAGTGAAGAAATAGCACAAGTCTTGGCTTCAGAGTTAGGAATGTCTTTTGGAACACTACCAAGTTTACACAGAATAGCTAGCATATACCTGGTCATATGGTTCTGATAGTTTATTACTCTGAAAGCCAGTGTGGCTGAGGTATAAACTATTTTCCCCATACCTGTCCATAGCTCTACTGTCCATTTCAGAAGAGTGAAGTTTGAAGAAGACAGTAGTTTGGAATGTTTACCAGTAGAAAGAGGAATGACTGCAGGGTTCATAGGAGATTACTGGGCTAGTGGCCCTAGAGCCTTTACAAGGCTAGCCATGTTAATCCCAAGTATCCCAATTTGTCCTTTTTGGGTAGTTAGCAGAACGAATTTATGAATAAGCGAGTCTGTGATCAACATTGGCTACCCCTGTCTATAAGGGACATGGGTGCCACCCCAGGGGCGAATTATTGGTCTCCCATCCAAGGTCTGTGAGGAGCTCAGTTTTACATCAATAAGAAATTCTGTTAATGTCACAAGCTAGGTTGAGGTCCCTAGAGCGAGTGACTGTTGTACCATTTGACTTGTGGATGTGCAGCATTTCCATTAGGGCAGGGTCGGAGTTTGCCCTATAGGCCAGGCACAAGTCACCTCTCAGCAGCCTATAAGATACAGAGTAAAGTGACAGGGCTTTCAGCCTGTCCACGTAGGTCATGGTTTGGAGTCCCCATATTTTCTTAGTAAGAAACATCTGAGGTCTCTCCAGCTGCACATGTCTGGTAAGGTACATGCAAAAGCGTGCATTATACTCTTATTAGTGGTCTGATTATGGTTAAGTACAGTGGAGTTATAATATCCCTTGACCAGGATGCTGTGCCCTTGTTTATGAGGTGCACAACTTAGAAGGCTTTCCTTACTGCTGTGGAAACTTGGTGGTTGAAGTACAGATTGCTTTCAACCTGTGTCCCCAAGTCTCGCACCACTAGGTTGGAACTCAGAGGGGTGCTGTCAGTATTGTAATTTGTAGGGAATTCCTTTTTTCCAAAGCGTATAGTAATGCATTTTTTGCATTTACTCCATGGCTTTGACACCAGTTGTGTTAGCCCTTCTTGTAATATGTTGACATATTTTAGAAGAGGGATTCTTGTATAAAAAACTTTTGAGCCTATGGCACCTTGTAAAACCTGTCAGGTTTCTTAGGAGCAGGAATCTGGGACTCTGGAGCCTGGGAAGCAACAGAAATGGTGTCCAGAAGGACTTCCAACTCTCCCACTGAAAATACTCCATTTTTACAATGGTGTCACCAAAAGTAAACTCATCAACAGGGGAATCTTGTGATAGCATATCCTCATTCACTGACACTAGACCAAGAGGAGAATGAATCTGAGAATACATAAAAATATCGATAAGTTGCCACATATGCACTTAGAAAGAACCTCTGCCCATGCAAATTAAAAAGAAAAAGTCATCGTTTTTTGCAGGAGAGCAAGCCTCCTTGCATCCCTCATGTGCGGGGCTGCACCCCCACATCCCTTGATAATTATATATACTAATGTCAAGATCGTGCAGTCCCCATGGAAAGGGAATATTCTCAACCAGATGACAGATTTTGACCAACTTGGAGTTCGACAGAACACCCAACTCCCATATGTATAAGAAAAAAGGATGAACGTCCCACCTCTTGCTGTCAAATATTTAAATAACTGAAATACTCTTAGTACAAACCACAGTTTAGGTGGAAGTTTGGTAGCTCTTACAGGAACTGTTGAGCTGTTACAAACAGCAGTTTAAATTGAAGCTTACTAAAACTGTTGAGCTGTTAGCAGCTGAAACACACTTGATACAAACAACAGTTTATAAGTTGAAGCTTGCTAGATCTTACAGGAATAGTTGAGCTGTTAAAGACAGTAAAAGCACTCTTGATACAAACAGCAATCTAAGTAGGAGCTTCCCAGTTCTAATTAGACTGTTAAAAACTCTTTTTTCAGTGCACCTAATTGAAGGTTCGTAGCTGTCCTTTTGTTTCCAACTTCTAAAGAATTGTTTCCTTGTAACAAATTCTCCATATTCTCCATGCAAGCAAAGCAATGTGAAGTGATAGGCAAATGAAAATACTAAGCACAAAGAGCAAATCACACCACTAAAGGCCATTCAAACAAATATAAATTAGGTGCACTCAATCCGTTATTAATGTTGAACTTGGAAAGCAATGAAATAGAGGTGAGCTTTGTTGAGGAAACTAAGAATAATTTTATTGATGTATTCAAGGAATAGGAAAATGCCGCATAAAAGTTGAAACACTTACAATGGCAGCACTTCCATATGGAGGCCTGCCTTCATTATCAAGTAATTCCTAGGTGACTGCGAGATAGATGCATGCCGAGCTATGGCAATGCATACCCTGACTTGCTAGCAAAATGGCAAAAGTTGAATATTGAAACAAGTTTTAGTTATATGAAACTTCTCAGAGTATTTTAAGCCCCATGAAGAAGGACATAGTAATCTGCTTGAAGTGAAACAAAGAGAACTAGAAGAAATGGATTTGACAGAAAGAAATCTATCACACCTGATTACATTACAAGAAAAATTGGATGCCTATGATACTAAACTTAAAGTAGTCAAATGTGGCAAACTAGCTAGAGACTATAAAGATTTTAAAAATGGCCATTTATTTGAATGGCCGAAAGAACAACGAGAAGGGGCACAAACGATTTGGACGTGGATAGGGTGGTTCAGAGGCTCCTTCAGTCGCCGGTGTTAGCCAAATTGTTTTCGGCTCCGACCCAGTCAGCTCCGGAGCCTATTCCCTTGATGGTACCGATGATTCCTCCTCCGAGCATTGTGTCATCAGAGCCGAAGTGTTCGGCGCCGAGTGATGTCCTTACACCAGCTCCGGTACCCCTGGCGGGTTTATTGAAGCCGTCGTCGGCTCCAACCTTTTCGGTTCTGTCATCTGGTTTCGGCACTCGGGTTTCCTCGGTCGGGCCAGAGGGGGATACATCGGGACTTCCGTCGGCCCCGAGTCTCCCTCTCGGCGCTTCGGCTATGGGGTTCCCGACTCCGGTTGTGGTCTCGGAGACAGGTCAGTCCTCTGATTCGGGGGACCCACTTTCGAGGCCACGAGGAGCGCACTAGCCAGGTCGTCAGTGACATCACTTGGATCGGCCACTCTGTCCCCATACACCCCAGCTAGAGCCACTGATGCCCCTCTGTCAGTGGACAGCGGAGCTCGAAGGCCTGAGGACACCCCCATGAGCAGTCCCCAGCTTTCTGAGGGCCCCTCAGAGTCTGTGTCTGAGGAGCCTCCCAGGAAGAAGTTGTGCAAGAGAAAGCACATAGACTCCCAAGACGAGTCCATCACCTCAGATACCGACCTTGAGGATGCAGATGGGTCCCCTAAGTCGTCCTCCGATGACGTCTCCTTCTCAGACATCCTGGAGATTTTGAGGCAGAGAGGCGACTGGTCTTCCAAGCCCCCCTCTGAGGAGGAGTCGGTATTCCTCAAGGCCTTCGGAGCTCAACCTTCCACCTCCTGGGTGTCTCCACCCTTCGACGAACTATTAGACCTGATTTGTCGAAGGGTGTGGGAGCACCCTGATTCCGTGGAACCAGTGCCCAGTTGTCCTAATAAGTTCCTGTCTGCTCCCCCGGGGAAAGTTTTTTTGTCAAAAGGGGTCCCTGTAGATGCCATGGTGGTGGCGTCAGCCACTCAGCAAGAAGTTGCAGAGGCTTCTTCCTCCGTCCATCCTCCTAACAAGGAGTCCAGGAGTATGGATCGCTATGGGAAGCATACCCTGTCTTCAGCGACCTTTACACTGCGGTCTCTGAATTACCTTTGTCACTTTACTCGGCTCCAGAGAGATCTCCTCAAAGAGTTGGGAGATACCTTGACGGGTAACATGCCTGAGACGGTAGCGCAGACTGTTAACGCCCAGTTGTCTACCCTTGGTTACATTGTCAACTCGTCCATGAAGCTCATATCCTATAAACCAAAAGGCTGCTAATGTTGCCAATAACTAGTCCTATACCTGCAATATTGCTGTTTTGTAGTTGTTGAACTGCACCCTGCAGCTCAGTGACCTTTTCTGTTAAGGATAAGATTAGTTGAAACAAATTATCGCTAGTAACACCAGTTTGTTGACCACAAGGAAAGGTAGGAGAGTCTATTTCCTCCTCGAACACTGGTGAGAGCTCGTTGATGTCCATATTGTGGAAATGAGTCTAGTAGGCAACCAATGCACCCAAAACACTAAGAAAAAAGTAGATGGTGCCAAAAGCAGCGCAACGACCATAAACCAAAAGGCTGCTAATGTTGCCAATAACTGGTCCCCGAAAATTGCACTTCATAGTTTTAAGTTTGGCATATTGGAAGTTGTACAGGTGGATTTCAGAGGAGGGGATTGGAAAAATAAACTATTGAGGGCTGAAACTAAATGGCAACTAAGGTTAAATGCTGCTGAATATCCAGGGTTAAATGATGCTATCAGCATCAAACCAGAATTAAGGTTTAGGGCTTGTAAATTATGACACCAAAACCTTTTAGTGTAGTTTTCTTTTTGTTATTTAACTTCTAGTTTAGTTTTTGTTATTCAACTGCCCTAAAATCACCAAGTTTGTTTTAGGCTTATATTTTTTAACTGTATAAATTATAAATTTTCAAGTAGTTAGAACACTAATTTGTATTTCTGTATTACATAGGGCTTAATTTCCACAGCTTTTTAAATTCTTAGTTTCCTATATGAAATGTTTATGACTGTTCTTTAAAAACTTAATTGCTTGGGTCATATGACAATATTAACTGTATAAAATGAGAATTTTTACTACAGTTTCTTGTTCTGAGGAAGTCATTGTGACGAAAGTGCTTATCCTTTATGCTACTTTTTGTGTTTTTTAATAAATACTGTTTATGCAATTTTTGGGGACTAGTTATTGGCAACATTAGCAGCCTTTTGGTTTATGGTCGTTGCGCTGCTTTTGGCACCATCTACTTTTTTCTAAGCTCATATCCTATGCAGCCGAAGGGGCGAGTAGGGCAGCTAGCTCAGGCTTGGCTCTTAGGAGGCAAGCCTGGATGCGCCTATGTCACTTCGCGGAGGCCTTCAAGTCTTCCTTCACGGACACCCCCTTCGATGGGTCCTCTCTTTTTGGACCCAAAGTGAAAGAGACTCTCACCAGATGTGAACAGGAGGGTAAGACTTTATCTGCCGTAGGGGCCCATTTTTCTCTTCCCTCTAGGCCATATCCCAAGGCTCAGAGAGGAGGGAAGATGTGGTTCAAGAAATCACAAAAGTCTTTCCCAGCCACTCATGGTGAGCCCCCCTCCAGAGGCAGAGATGGGGGGAATTATTCTGGAAGACGCTGCCCTAGGGGCAGAGGAGGCCCCCGCAATCTGGGAGACCGCAACTCCTTTCGCGGATCTTCCTATCAGCATCCCTGAGGGATCGCCCGACTGTGCTGCTCTGGAGCCAGTCGGGGGTCGTTTTTCGAGGCATCTTCAAGCCTGGGAGAGCATCACTCAGGATCGATGGGTGCTTCGAATAATCACCGGAGGTTACACCATTCCCTTTGCTTCACCCCCTCCCCTAATCAAAAAAATCCTGGACGTTCCACCCAGTCAAAAGGATCAAGTAGTGCTAGAGATATCAAGCTGCTAAGAAAAGGAGTCATCCAACCGGTCCCCTCAGACCAGATCGGATCAGGAACTTACTCAAGACTCTTTTTGGTGCCAAAAAAAACAGGGGACCTGAGACCCATCCTGGATCTCAGCCGATTGAATCACTACGTCCTGAAGTCCAAATTCTGAATGGTCACTCTTCAATCCATCTTCCCATTGTTGGGAGAGGGAGTATGGATGTGCTCCATCGACCTCAAGGATGCCTATTATCACATCAAGATAAACAAGGCATCCAGGAATCATTTACGCTTCCGGCTGGGAACCAGTCATTTCCAGTTTCGAGCCCTGCCCTTTGGTCAAACCACAGCCCTCAGGGTGTTTACCAAGTGCTTGGCAGTGGTGACAGCTCATCTGAGACGTCTAGGATTCCAGGTGTTTCCTTACCTGGAGGATTGGCTCCTTACCGCCCCCACCAGGCATCTCCTCATCCAAGCCAGGGAGGCTACCATAAACCTTTGCCAAAGGTTAGGAATTACACTAAACTGGGAAAAATCTGCCTTGCTGCCCTCACAGCGTGTTGTATTTATAGGCGCAGAGTTAAACTCAGTCCTAATGAGGGCCTCTCTACCTCAAGAAAGGATAACAGTGTTGCAATCTCAGGTCCAGGCTCTATTGCCCCGGAAGAAGGTCCAAGCCAGGTTAGTTCTTCAGTTATTGGGATCCATGGCGGCGACCAGGCTACACATGCGGATCCTCCAGTGGCTCCTTTCAGTCGAGTGGTCCTATCAAAAATTACCCCTCTCTCACCCGATTCTCCTCACAGAGCATTGCAGGCAGGATCTCCGTTGGTGGCTATGTTCCTCCAACCTGGACAAGGGGAGGAATCTACTCCCCCTCTCTCCTGCTGCCACAGTGACCACGGACGCTTCCCAGATAGGGTGGGGGGGGCATTATCTGGGCAGAACGGTCCAAGGCACTTGGCAGGATCACGAGGTACACTTACACATCAATGTCCTGGAGATGAGAGCAGTGCTATTAATGTTGCAAGCACTTCAGAGCTCTCTTCCCCGGGGAACAATTGCTATTCACTCAGACAGCATGTCAGTTGTTTGGTACCTGAACAAGCAAGGGGGAACCAAGTCTTACCCCCTTTGCAGAGAAGCCATGAGAGTGTGGAATTGGGCAGTGTCTTCCCAATGGTTTCTAGTGGCAATGCACATTCCGGGAAAATCCAACGTGATAGCAGACAGGCTAAGCAGAGCTATTCTGATGCCTTACGAGTGGTCCCTGAACAGCCGAGTTGCCACTCGGATCTTCAGCAGGTGGGGTCAGCCTCGCTGCGATCTCTTTGCCAGTCCCCTCAATGCCAAATGCAGCAACTACTTCACTCTGATCCGTCCACAGGGGGTGTCACCCAGGGACTCTCTAGTCCACGGTTGGCCTTCCGGTCTGCTCTATGCCTTTCCTCCGTTTCCTCTGTTACCAAGAGTGATTCAGAAAGCCATTCATTTGGGAAGCAAGATGATTCTGATTGCCCCACACTGGGCCCGCCAGGTCTGGTTCCCCTTCCTTCAACGGTACACAGTGGACGGTCCTTGGACTCTGGACCCAGTGCCAGACCTTTTGACTCATATGTTGGGACAGCTCCACCCCTCCCTACAGTCTCTCAGGTTGACAGCCTGGCTGCTCCACTTCCATTGATAGTTAGACTACATTCCTTTTCACCTGAGGTGGTGCATATCCTTTCGTCATCTCACAAGTCCTCCAACAGAAGGATTTACTCTAGCAAATGGAAGAGATTCTCCATCTGGGCTCTGTCTCAAGGCCTGGACCCTTTCACAGCCCCTATATCGACGGTCTTAGACTTTTTAGCTATGCTCTTCCAACAAGGTTCTGCTCCCTCGACCATTAAAGTGCAGCTGGCCATTTCTTAACTTCCATGTGTCCTATGAGCCCGCTCTTATGGGCCATAAACTTTGCAAGGCCTTTTTGAAAGGTGCCTGGTTACTGCGTCCTCCTGTGTCAACACCCGTCATGCCATGGGATTTAAATTTAGTATTGCAAGCCATCACTTCTCCGCCCTTTGAGCCGGCTGCCACTTGTGAACTAAAATTCTTGTCCTGGAAGACTGCTTTCTTAGTGGCCATCACCTCGGCTAGAAGAGTATCAGAACTTCAAGCATTGTCCATTAGACCCCCATATTTGGTATTCCATAAGGACAGGGTTTCCTTGAGACTTAATCCGTCCTTCTTCCCTAAGGTGTCGTCTACAGTTAACCTCCACCAATCCATTGAGTTACCTGTGTTTTTTCCCAACTTCTCCAACAAGGCGGAGTTCAAATTTCATCAATTGGATGTGCATAGACAACTAAGATTCTATTTACACAGGCCGAAACAGATAAGAAAATCGGATCAATTGTTTGTCTCTTTTTTGGAGAATAGAACGAGTAGCTTTGTTTCCAAGTGCACAATTTCCAGGTGGATTAAGGATTGCATTACCTTTGTTTACTCATCAGCAGGCAGAAACTTACCTTTCCCAGTCAAAGCTCATTCCACTAGGGCGGTCTTGACTTCAATAGCATATCATGCCAGGCTTTCCTTGGACGACATTTATGCAGCGACCACATGGGCTTCTCATCACACCTTTATCTCTCATTGCAAGCTGGACGTGGCATCTAGAGGCCGGGCTTCCTTTGGTTCCACGGTTCTCAGGAGTATTTTCCTATGAGCCTCCCGGGTTAGAGGCGCTAGGGACACGGTCCCATCAGTAATGAATGTAGGCGAGATAGGACCACATAACATCAGTTAGTTATGTACTCACCATAATGATCGATGTATGTGGTCCATCTTGCCTACATTCTTACGTACCCTCCCACCTGAAGGATTTGGAGGAAAATTGCTCTGAGACCCTTCAGAATCGGTTTATTCCCTCTTCCTGGTGGATGATATTCCTCTTAGTGAGGTTGGTGTATGTGGAGTGATTGCGAGGTATGCAAACAAGATCTGGGGGTTTGGGAGAGGTGCATCCTGGGATACCAGTTAGCCCAGCCAATCAGAGACTTTGTGCTAGAAAATAGTCGGCAGAGTCAGAGCCGATTGTCGGTTCCGAACCCTTCAGTAATGAATGTAGGCGAGATGGACCACATACATCGATCGTTATGGTGAGTACATAACTAACTGATGTAATGGGATCCTATCTCGCCTACATTCATGACAGATGGGTTCGGAGCCGATCCATCGGCTCCGACTCGGCAACTAATACACTAGCACGAAGTCTCTCATTGGCTGGGCTACTCCCTATCCCAAGATGCACTACACCTGCTTCCCCAGATCTCGTTTGCCGCTTTACAAGCTGGACGTGGTCTCGACTTGGCTGGAGCTAAGTGGTTCTTTTTTTACCTTTATTGGTCTTTGACCTTGGGGTTTTGTCTATATTAACCAAACAGCTGTTTTAACAGCTATTCCTTACTAATTTATATATTTTGTGTGTTTGAGTGTCTTCTGGTACTTTATTCTTTCAGTCGGGCAAGGCCCGTTTAAGTTAGAGGGCCTTTGCCCTACCTTTGAGTGCTGTTCAGTCTTAATAAACTTTTTTGGTTAATTGTTTTTCGGGCCAAGCCCGTTTAAATTAGAGGGCTTTGGGCCGTTGAACTTGTTTTGTCTGTGACTGTTTGTTGTGAGGTAAATTTTTTTCCTCAGTACTCGCGCCAGTGTGTCTCGCGCTCTTCAGTTGGCGCAATTTTGTTATAGTATTTACTTGTTGAAGGGCCTGTATTATGTCTAAGGAGCAAAAGTCAGGTTTTAAAAAATGCACTCGGTGCAGTTATAAAATGTCCATTACAGACAGCCATTCAGTCTGTGTTTATTGTTTGGGGCCGAAACATCTGCAAGAGACTTGTAGCGTCTGTCATGCGTTCTCCTCTAGAGTTCTTCAAGAACGCAAGAACAAGCTAATTTTGAAAGGGCTTATTAAACCTTCTTTTGAGGAAGCCTTAGATCCACCTGTTGCTTCCAAGAAGAAAGATCGTCGGCTCCGACAAGTCTGTCGGAGCCGTCTACTAAAAGCCAAAATTGACTTCTTCTTCCTCGGCTCCACTGACTTGGGGCGAGGGTCGAAGGGTCTGCCTCGATACCTCCTGCCTCGGCTCCGTTGGTTTCGGAGCCGCAGGTTGGAGTATCGAGAGGTGAATCACCTCCATCGGTTCCAATGGCCGGGCCGGTGGAGGTGTGCAGGTCAGACTCTTCCCCCTCGGCTCCGAAGAAAGCTCCGTCGGTGCCAATGGTGGTCCATGCTGTGGTGGAACCGGCGCCGATAGCGTTGGAGCCGTTTCGGAGCTGGTCCCCTTCTCTCTCGGAGCCGAGAGGAAAGTCTTCTCGATTGTCTACCTCCTCTAAATCATCGAGACTCTCTGATTCGGACCTGGATAGGGTGATACAGAGGCTATTCCAATCTCCAGTTTTTACTAAATTGGTCTCGGCTCCAGCACAGTTAGCTTCGGAGCCGATCCCCACTCCAACACATTCGATTCCTCCTCTAACCTCCGCGGAGCCGTTGGAGTCGGTGGTGGTGGAGCAAAGCGGAGCCATACGATCGGAGCAGAGACCTCTTCGAGGTCTCTCTGTTCCGACTGTGCTTCCTACCCTGTCCTCCGGTTCAGGGTTTGGTACTGCGACCTCTTCAGCCGGGCCCGAGGGGAACACTTTGGGATTGGGTACTTCGGTGCCTAGTCTTCCTCTCGGAGCATCGGCTGCTGGAATTCCCAGTGCCATCGTGGCCTCTAGACCAGTGACCTCCTTGGATTCTGGAGGTCCGGCCTTTGAGGCCATGAGGAGCGCGCTGGCCATGCCTTTGCCGGTTCAGCAAGATTCTACCTCACCGTCCCTAGATTTGGAGACTGGTGCCTCTGTTGTGTTGCAGCTCCCGGCAGCGGGGCCCCAGGGCCTGAGGATACCCCATCGGGGTTCCCTTCTTCAGTGGTCCGTCGAAACTGCTCGGACGAACCCCCACGGAAGAAATTGTGTAAGAGGAAGCACGTAGACTCCCAAGATGAGTCTGTTACATCGGATACTGACCTCGATGGCGCAGAAGGGTCCCCAAATCATCTTCGGATGATATCTCTTTCTCAGATATCTTGGAGATTCTGAGACAGAGAGGTGACTGGCAAGCCAAAACCCCTTCAGCTGAGGAGTCAGTCTTCCTCAAGGCCTTTGGGGCCCAGCCTTCCGCCTCCTGGGTGTCTCCGCCCTTGATGAACTCCTTGATTTGGTTTCTCGAAGGTGGGAACACCCTGATTCTGTGGAACCGGTGCCTGCGAGGCCCAATAAGTTTTGTCAGCCCCAGAAGGAATTTCTCACAAAGGGTGTGCCTGTAGATGCTTTGGTGGTGGCTTCTGCCACACAGCAGGGCGTGGCAGAGGCTTCAACGTCTGTTCATCCTCCTAATAAGGATTCCAGCAGGATGGACAGGTGCGAGGCGTACCCTGTCTTCAGCGGCCTTTACCTTACGGTCGCTGAACTACTTATGTCATTTTACTAGGCTCCAAAGGGATCTTCTCAAAGAGCGAAATGACTCCCTTGTTGGTAATCTACCTGAGGCGCTGGCCCGACTGTTGGTGCCCAGATGACTACCCTGTTATCTATTGTTAACTCGTCCATGAGGCTCATTTCCTATGCGGCCGAAGGCGAGTAGAGCGAGGAACAGGCGTTGCCCTCAGGAGACACGCCTGGTTACGCTTGTGTTCCCTTGCGGAGGCCTTCAAGTCTTCCTTCGCGCGCCTTTGATGGGTCATCTTTGTTTGGACCCAAGGTGAAGGACACACTAACTCGGTGCGAGCGGGAGGGCAAGACTTTGACTGCCGTTGGGGCCCGATTTTCCGCTCCTTCTAGGCCTTACCCCAAGGCTCAGAGAGGAGGGAAAATGTGGTTTAGAAAATCTCAGAAGTCTTTCCCTACTCCACCCAGTGATTCCCCTCCAGAGGCAGGGGAGAATTCTGGAAGACGCCGCCCCAGAGGTGGCAGAGGCCCCGTAACTCTGGAGACCGCGATTCCTTTCGTGGTTCTTCATACAACCAGCGTCCCTGAGTTGTTGCCCGACTGTGCATCTCGGAGCCAGTCGGGGTCGATTCTTGGCGCACCCACAAGCTTGGGAGTCCATAACAAGCGATCAGTGGGTGCCGCGTATTACCGGAGGATACATCATCCTTCAACAAACCCCCTTCTTTAAGGGAAATCCCGGACGTACCACCCAGTCAGCGGGATCAGGCAGCATTAGAGGTTTCAAAGCTGCTAGAAAAGGAGCCATCCAGCCTGTCCCCATCGACCAGATCGGATTAGGAACTTACTCAAGATTATTTTGGTACCAAAAGACAGGGGACTTCAGGCCCATTTTGGACCTCAGTTCATTGAATCGTTTTGTAAAAGTCCAAATTCGAATGGTCACTCTTCAATCTATTCTTCCTTTGCTGGAAAAGATGCATGGATGTGCTCCATAGATCTCCAGGACGCTTACTATCACATTCCGATAGCTCAAGAGTCCAGGAGACACTTACGCTTCCCTCGAGTCAGTCATTTCCAATTCGAGCACTGCCCTTTGGTCTTACCACAGCCCCAGGGTGTTCACCAAGTGTCTGGCAGTGGTAACTGCTCACCTGAGAAGTCTGGGATTCCAAGTGTTTCCATATCTAGGCGACTGGCTCCTTACTGCCACCTCCGAGCATCTACTATTCCAGGCGCTCAGCGCCACGTTCACCTTGGGCGTTTCTTAGGGATTACGTTCAATTTGCAAAAATCTGTACTACAGCCATCTCAGCGTATTACTTTATAGGCAGACTTAGACACAAAAGAATGCGCCTTTTACCGGCAGCAAGAATTCAGGTCCTACAAGATCAAGTCAAATCCTGTCTTCCCTACTAAGAGCCCGCCCATCGGATTCTACAACTGTTGGGTTCGATGGCGTCAACCATACTTTTAGTTCCCTTGGCCAGACTTCACATGCGAATTTTACAATGGCTACTGTCGGTTCAATGGTCTTATCAGGAACTTCCCTTGAACCATTTAATCATGATCACGGAAAGTTGCCGTCGAGATCTGCGTTGGTGGCTTCTCCAATCCAATCTCGACCAGGCGACCCTTTATACCTCAACGTCCCATTGCCACTGTGACTACGGACGCCTCCCAGGTAGGGTGGGGGGGTCATTACCTGGACAGGTCGGTCCAAGGCACATGGCAGATCCAGGAAACGCATTTGCATATCAATGTCCTGGAGATGAGAGCGGTACTCTTGGTACTCCAAGCTCTCCATCACGCTCTCCCACAAGGCCCGATTGCTATCCTATCCGACAACATGTCGGTGGTTTGGTACATAAACAAGCAAGGTGGAACCAGGTCTTACCCACTGTGCAGAGAAGCCATGAGACTTTGGCACTGGGCGGTAGCTACCAACCGCTTTCTAATGGCAACGCACATACCGGGGAAATCCAATGTGATTGCGGACAGATTAAGCAGGACCATTCTTTTACACCACGAGTGGTCCCTCAACCAGAGAGTAACTGCGAAAATCTTCGACAGATGGGGTCTCCCCTGCTGCGACCTGTTTGCCAGCCCTCACAATGCGAAATGCAGAGAGTTCTTCACGCTGTTCCCTTCTCAGGGACAGATTCCCAGGGACGCTCTGACCCACATTTGGATCCCCGGTCTTCTCGCCTTCCCCGTTTCCCCTCCTACCGAGGGTGATACAGAAGGCCATTTACCTGGAGAGCGAGATGATTTTGATTGCCCCGCACTGGCCTCGTCAAGTTTGGTTCCCTTTCCTACAGAGGCATGCGATAGAAGGTCCATAGTTTCTGGATCCGGTGCCAGACCTGCTGACTCATCAGTCAGGACGGCTTCACCCGTCTCTCAGGTCCTTGAAGTTGGCAGCATGGTTACTCCACTTCCATCCTTAGTCGAGACAATGCTCTTTCTCGGGACGTGGTCCACATATTGTCTTCTTCTCATAAACCTTCCACTATCAAACTTTATTCCAGCAAATGGAAAAGGTTTGCCTTCTGGGCTCAGGAGCGGGTATAGACCCTCTCACTGCACCAGTATCGGAGCTTCTGAATTTTCTGGCCTCCCTTTTTCAGTTGGGCTCTTCAGTTTCTACCATTAAGGTTCAGCTAGCGGCGATCTCTAATTTTCATGCCTCATTTGAACCTTCATTGATGTCTCACAAACTTTGTAAGGCTTTCCTTAAAGGGGCGTGGCTCCTTAGGCCTCCATTATCTCATTCTGTCCCCCCTTGGGACTTGAATATGGTTCTTGCTGCCCTAACTGCTCGTCCTTTCGAACCAGCTGCTACCTGTGATTTAAAATTTCTGTCTTGGAAAACGGCCTTTTTAGTGGCCATAACTTCTGCCAGGCGAGTTTCAGAAATTCAAGCTCTTTGTTCTGATCCTCCCTATTTGATTTTTCACAAGCATAGAGTTTCATTGAAATTAAACCCTTCCTTTATACCAAAGGTGGCCTCCTCTTTCTGTATTCAACAAACTATAGAGCTCCCTGTGTTTTTCCCAGAATTCTCTAATAACGCAGAATATACCTTGCATCAATTGGACGTACATAGACAACTGCGTTTTTACTTGAATAGAACCGCTCACCTGCGAAATCAAATCAATTGTTTGTTTCCTTTGCAATGAACAAATTGGGTCAACCAGTAACAAAACCTCCATAGCTAAATGGATTAAAGATTGTATCATTTTATTTATTCACAGGCTAACAAAGAGCTTCCCTTTCCAGTCAAGGCTCATTCTACCAGGGCAATGGCTACTTCTGTAGCTTTTCACTCCAAATTATCAATAGATGATATTTGTGCTGCGGCAACCTGGAATTCTCCGCACACTTTCATTTCTCATTACAAATTGGATGTGGTTTCTTGAGGCAGGGCTTCCTTTGGTTCCACAGTTCTCAGGAGTGTTTTCCAATGAGCCACCCGGGATTTAGGTGCTAGGGATGCTGTCCCATCTGTTATGAATGTAGGCGAGATAGGATCCCATTACATCTTTTAGTTATGTACTTACCATAACCCGGATGTATGGGATCCATCTATACATTCATAAGTACCCACCCCCCTTCCCCCTCCCATTCGGATTTAGGGGAGCTGTAGTCCCTTTTGGTGATCTTTCTTGAAGAACTTTAGTTGGTTATAGTGACTACTAGTTTTTCTGTGTTTGCATGGATGTATGAAAGCGAACAAACAAGATCTGGGGAAGCAGGTGTAGTGCATCCTGGGATAGGGAGTAGCCCAGCCAATGAGAGACTTCGTGCTAGTGTATTAGTTGCCGAGTCGGAGCCGATGGATCGGCTCCGAACCCATCTGTTATGAATGTAGGCGAGATGGATCCCATACATCCGAAGTTATGGTAAGTACATAACTAAAAGTTTTTTGTGTTCTGGCCAAGGGACGTGTTTCCCTGGGACGTTCGACATTGTATGGTTTGATATTAGAAGATTGATGTTTAGGTGTTCGTTCACCTAAACAGTCGGTCTTCTAATATAGACCCTGTGATGAGTGTTAACTCCAGCATTTTTCTGCTACACAAGAAAGAGTGCACATGGGAGACCCAATACTGGATCTTTCAGTTCTCAACTACTTCCTAAAAATTCTAAAGTTCAAAATGTTCTTTCCTCTTCATCCATCCTAGTCTTTTTTATTAGTCCTAGATCTCAAAGATGCATGCCACCATATTCCAGTTCACAAAGATTTCGGGTTCTATTTAAATTTTTTTGTGTCTGTGTTATATTTTCTGTTGACATCATTAACCTTTGGAATTCCCACAGCTCCAAGAGTTTTTTTCAAAATGCCTAGCTGTAGTAATGGCTGTCTGCAGACTTCAGGGTATATCCCCTACATAGATAAGTGCCATATCTTAGCATATTCAGCTCAAACCACCCAGGCATTCCTTTTCTTTACTATAAGAATTGTTCAAAAACTAGGTTTCATACTAAATGTTGATAAATCCTCCCTGAATCTCTCTCCCAGGTTAACATTTGTGGGATAAAACAAATCCACTGACCACTGAGTAAAAGCACATAGTTTATTCACATCTAGTGCCTTGGCTGACTCTTTCTAGCCTGTTTTTTTTTTTTATTAACATTTCTGGGATGCCTTTTGGACACATTTCTCATGATATTCTTTATCCATCCAGAAAAGGTTTTATTTTTCCACTTATATTTTTTAGCTCTGGCTCACCATCTCCCAGCAAAATATTTTCATAGAATTCTAGTATGTATGGTGTCAACCATTCCAATGTTTCCCATAGCCAGTATATGAGGAAGATTCATTGATTTTTCAAGCTATTTTGGACTCAACATCAGTATCTTTTGCCCTTTCCTGTGCCAGTCCTAGGCTTTGTTAAGAAGAAACTCCTATGATGGGTAAATCAGATTCTGCTAAATCCAGGTCTACCCTCCCACTCCACCTTGGGTGGTAACAACAAATGCATCAGACTTTGCTGGGGTGGGGCAGTTTCCAAAGCAATCAAAATGCAGGATATTTGGGATCCTCGGTTCGGGAAGGAACACATCAGCTTCAAAGAAATGATGGACCTGATAAAGGCACTAAAAGCTTTAAATCAGCTAATCAGCTATGGAATCCAGGACCTCTCTTAGTAATTGCAAACAGCACAACAGTGAATAGGTACATAAATAAGCAAGGGGGGACTAGATTTTAACACCTGTGTGGACTAGCCATGACTGTGTAGGATATGGTTTCTCAGCACAGTCTGTCACTTCAGGCAACTTATATTCCATCAGCGAAGAACACAGTAGCAGATATTTTGAGCAGATCCAGGGCAAATCCTCATGGATGGATGTTACAGTCAGAGGCCTTCCAGGAGATTGTCCAGGTAGACCTGTTTGCATCCATTCACCATAGACAGATCTGATGTTGTCAATTTTCATTCATTCCACAAAAAGTGGGTTCATATCTGACCTTTGGATGTGACTCAGCTGCTTGTTACAACTTGTGGATACTGGAAAGCTCTCAAGCTCCTCCCGTACCCATAATGCTGTAGTCCCCCACCATACCTCAGATCTTGTTTGCTGCCTTCGCCTATGGACGTGGTCACTGTTAACTCTTGAGCTTTAGTGTTGTTCTTTGTGAGTAAAGTGGAATATTTACATTTTATTACCCTTTCTTGTTATTTTCTTTAATATATTCCTTCCTACACTAATCAGTCTAACTTAGCTTACCATTGTTGGTAATTTTTTCTCTCTTTTACTCTTCAGCTATACCCTTGTGGTAACTTCAGTTGCCATTGTTGATAATGTTTCAGTTTTTTTCTTTTCTTTCTTTCTTTTCCCCTTTAAAAAAATTATTATTAAGTCTATAGTTTTCACAGTGTGGCTGAAAAATCTTCAGGATTTAAAAAAATGTAAAGTTTGTGGGCATAAAAATCCGCTTTTCATCTGCACGCGATTCTTGTGTGTACAATTTAGGTCCAGCTCATTTAAGAGTCTTGTGACATTTGTGTAAGGCCTTTAATCCACAGGCCTTAGTAGACTGCAAAAATAAACTTATTTTAAAAAGCTTATTGCCGACTTCCTTTTCTGAGTGTTTATCTGGAGCTCAAACCTCTCAGACCCCCCCCCCCTGGATTCTCCACTCCTATCTCAGATGCTGTTGTTGAACCACCTCTCAATCTGTCCAAGCGATTGGATCTGATTTTGTCAGATCCAAAGACTAAATCCTTGGATTCAACAGCTTCTGATAACCAAGAGCTTCTTCAGAAATAAATGTCATTCATAACCATCTTTTTAAAAAAAATGCTTAAAATCACATGATCATGTTCAACCAATCAAATTCAGTATTCCTTATTTCTAAACTCAAACTTATTCAGTTGGTTTTTGTGTATGAAACTTTTACATAAAACCTTTAAACCTTTAAAAAAGAATTAGAATTATAACTTTTTTGCAAACATTTTTGGTTTATATTTTCATTAAGGCCTGGCTTATGATTGGCTGCTTGCCTATTCTGCCACTCTGCTTCGTGACACTCAAGTTTAACATTATAATTTCCAAAATAACGTACTGTGTTGACCTGGTCCAGTACCAAAAAAATTTAATTTCTTAAAATTGTCATGTTTGTGAATGTTTTACTAAGGCATTGTTTATGTTCTTTGGTTTTATGGCTTGTGTATGTTTGTAAATTATTTTTCTGTGTTTGCCCACTGTCTTACCTATGTAAAGACTAGTGCATATCTCACACCTAGCTAAATAAACTATGCTTTGTGAATCACAATTAAATCTACCCCTAGCCATTATAGTTCTAGCTATCCCATGTATAAAAATACTAGTACATTTACTGATATACCTACAGTATCTTCATTTTCCACATTTAAAATTACCATGTGGAAAGTTATCACTTGCATTAATGTGGTTGTAAATTTCTAACCAACTTTTAATGTTAAATGATGTTTTTTGTGTAAGTTGGTTATGAATGACATTTATTTCTGAAGAAGTTCTTGATTAATAAAACAGAACAAAAGTGCTTATTTTGGCATATCAGTATTTGCCTGGAACTTCCATTGTATGGCGTTGTGAGAGTTTTTACAGTTAGTGCTGTGCTATAGTTAATTTTTTCAGCTTCTGATAACCAATCTACATCATCAGATCCAACACACTCGGAGCCAAAGAAACTTCCTAGTGCTCAATGTGCATCATCTGTAGATCCTGTTCCTTCTGGTCTTCCATTGCCCTTCCTAGAGAGACCCCTTCAGTGGCCTGTTCTTCTTCTTGTTCTTCCAGGAGTCTGACAGCAGCAGATGTGGCTAAAATGTTGAGGAAATTTCCCTCAGCACAAATTCAGATGGGAATTCTCCCAGATCCTACACCATTGGCACCAGAGACCTCTACTAGTACCACATCACCTAATTTGGCTCCTCCTCTGATCTGACCTTTGGGTTCAGAGCCCTTGGATCTGAGACTTTCGGAGCCGTACATGTTGGATCCGAAGATGGTTGTATCATCTTCTCCAGTACTTTCTCTGCATGGACTGGCTCTGAGTGTATTGGAGCCCGATGGCTCTCAGAGCTGTAGCTCTGTTGCCAGATTCAAGGAGTTGGAGTAGACTCCAGAGTTGTCAGAGCCATCTTTGCCCTCTCAGAGCCTCAGCTTTGGACAGCTCAGCTCCAACCTCTGCCTCAGATGGGCTGCCTTCATGTCAGAGGGAGCTGATGGTCCAGAAGCATGTCTTCTTGGTACTGTCAGCCTCCTCCCTGGAGCATTCTGCCTTTGAGGTCATGGAGAGAGTGTTCTCTACTTCCAGAGGAAGGGCGATCCCACCCCCCACCCCCAGATCCTTCTTCCCAATCACATATGTCTTTGTGACTTGAGCCTCAGCACTGTACTCCACAGGGACAGGCAGGCCAAAGTCTCCAGTCTACCCTGCTGGGTATACTTGTATCTTCTGACATTTCTCTGGAACATCCTACCAAAGAAGTCCCTAGGAAGAAGTGCAAGAGGGAGGCACTTAGACTCTGCTCAAGAGTCGGTCACTGATGATACTGATTTTGATGACAGGGAAGCATCCCCAAGATCACCGCCTGATGATGTCACCTTTGGAGACATTCTGGAGACCTTCAAGCAAAGGGATGATTGCTGTATAAATGCCCCTTCCCAAGAAGAATCTGTATTTCTGGAAGTCTTTGAGTCTGGCCCCTCTATCTCCTGGGTGAGCCTGTCGATTGATGAGCTCATTGATTTGATCTCTAGGTGGGCGTGGAAGGAACCTGCCTCTGTTGAGCCCATCCCCAAGAGACCAGACAAGATCCTGGCACCACCGACAGGAGAGCATTTTGGAGTAAAGGAGTACCAGCAGATGCCATGGTCATAGTGGCGGCCACAAAGAATGAACTCGCAGACCAGAGTTCATCTGTCTGTTACCCTAACAGAGAGTCTAGGGTATTGGACAGATTTGGGAAGCGTGTATATGCTTCAGTGACTTTTGCACTTAGGTCACTGAATTATTTGGCACACTTCACTATATTTCAGAGGGATTTGATTAAAGAACTCTCCAAATCTGTCTCCAGGACCATAAATTCTGAGGCAGAGACCTCTATTGCCTCACAGTTGGCTACCCTGCAGTCCATTTCCAATTCGTCCATGAGTCTCATTTCACATGCAGCTGAAGGTACCTCAAGGGTGGCAGGTTCAGGCCTTCCCATTAGGAGACTTGCTTGGATACGCCTGTGTGATTTTGCAGAGCCCTTCAAGTTCTCCTTCAGCAGTGCTCCCTTTGATGGAAGTTTTGTTTGGTCCCAAAGTTAGAGACACACTCTCCAAGTGTGAACAGGATGATAAGACCCTGTCTGCAGTGGACTTGCGTTTTTCAACTCCAGACATTACAAAAGATACATGGGTGCAGAGTATTATTCTCTAGATACCCTCTGCCCTCCCAACACTATAAACAAAATTCCCAGTGTTCCACCCAGTCAGAGGAAAGCAGCAACATTAGAAATAAGAAAGCTGCTAGAAAAAAAGAGTCGTCCAAGAGGTTCCCCCCAGACCAGAAAGTGTCCAAACTTACTCAGGATTCTTTTTAGTGCCAAAGAAAATGGGACTGGAGACCAATTTTGGATCTCAGCAATCTGAACAAATCATTCAGTACACAAAGTTCTGGATGGTCACGTTTCAGTCCATTTTACCTTTCCTGCACAAGGATGACTGGATGTGCAAAATAGATCTTCAAGATGGGTACTATCACATAAAAATGAACAGATGATCCAGAAGATACTTGCACTTCTGGCTGGGAACCAGTCATTACCAATTCAGAGCTCTGCTCTTTGGCCTTACCACAGTCCCAGGGTATTCACCAAATGCATGGCAGTAGTAGAAACTCACTCAAGACTGCAGGGATTCTGGGTATTTCCTTACTTGTTGGACAACTGACTCATTACCACTCCGACCAGGCATCTTATGATAAATTACGAGATTATGTAGTCCAGCTTTGCTCTCATCTAGGAATTGCCATCAACCGCAAAAATCTCAACTAGAACCATCTCAAATATTAGAGTTCATAGGGGCCTTGTTCAATATGGTATCAGTGGCAGCCTTCCTTCCCTTACCAAGGGTAAAACTATTCAATTTCAAGTCAGAAAGATAATCCAAAATTCTTCTCTATCAGCTTGATTGATTCTGCAAGCCGTGGGATCAGTGTCCACTGCTATAGTTCTGGCTCCACTAGCAAGATACCATATGAGAATTCTTCAATGGACACTAGCAACTCAGTGGTCTATTCTACACCAAATTATGTTCACCAAGATCAGAATAAGTCAGGCATGCAAAAAGTACCTTTTGTAGTGGACTTGCTCAGCTCAAATTTTACAAGGCCGTCTCCTCATTCTTCCTCAGCCCACAGCCATAGTGGCCATGGACACTTCCCAAATTGGGTGGGAGGGCACTTCTTGGGAAAGATTATCCAAGGCACCTGCACGAAAACTGCAGTAGAGATATTCTGCCAATGGGGCCATCCTTGCTATTGCCTATTTGCATCTCCCCTCAACAATAAGTGCAGTAGATTCTTTGCTCTGATTCCCCCACTGCGGAAATCACCGAGAGATGCTCCCCTCCATGATTGCCCCCCCTGGTCCCCTTTATGTTGAACCCCCAAATCATCTAATCCCCAAGTTTCTTCAGAAAGCATATCGATTGAAGAGCACAATCATCCTCACTGCACCTTATTGCCCTTGTCAGATTTGGTTCCCCTTTCTTTGGCCTGATCTAGTTTGCTCACCAAGGATTTTGGATCCAGTTCCAGACCCTCCTGTCTCACCCAACAGACATGATTCACCCAGACATTTCAGGCCTAAAGTTAACTGCATGGTTTTTGCACTTCCACTGATAGCCAGATAACCAAAGCTGTCCTTCCCTATATGTCGCATTCTTTTGTCTTCCCATAAAGTTTCCACTAGAAAAATTTACAGAAGTAAATGGAAAAGATTTGCTTTTTGGGCTCATCAAAGAGACAGTGATCCTTCAAGTTCTCAAGTTTTTTGCTGCAATTTTTAATGCAGGGTCTAGCTCCTGGACTGTTAAAGTACAACTGGCTGCCATTTCTAAATTTCACAAAGGAGTAAATAACTCGTACTTAGCTTCTTCAAAAACTTTGTAAGGCCTTTATAAGGGGAACTTTTCTCCTTAGACCCCCTTTTAAAGATCCAACTCTGCCATGGGATTTGAATTTAGTATTACAAGCTTTAACTCAGTCTCTTTGAACCTTCAGCAAAGCGTGAACTAAAACTTTTAACCTTGAAAACTGTCCTTTTAGTAGCTATATCCTCTGCTCGAAGGGTCTCTTACCTTAAAGCCCTATCTTCTAAGCCTCCTTATTTAACTTTCCATAATGATAGGGTAGCGTTACAAACCAAACCATCCTTCCTTCCTAAGGTGGTGTCAGAATCTAACATCAGTCAGTCTATTAATCTTCCAGGTTTCTTTCCAAATTTCACACACAAAGGAGAATACATGTTACATTTGTTGGATGTTCATGTTCACAGACAGTTACATTTCTATTTGCATAGAACAAAAAATCTGAGAAAAACGGATCAATTATTTGTTTCCTTTGCAGAATCACAATTGGGCAAACTGGTTACCAAAGTAACTTTAGCCAAATGGTTAACTGATTGCATTTTCTTTGTCTACACCAAATTGAGTTTGTCTATGTCAAAACATTTAAGAGGCCTTTCAACCAGGTCCATGGCAACTTCATCAGTATTCTTATCCAGGTTATCCACAGACAATATCTGTGCAGCTGCAACTTGGGCTAATCCTCATACCTTTATTACTCATTACAAATTGGATCTGGTCTTGAGGGGAAGAGCAGCCCTTGGCTCAACAGTGCTCAAGAATATCCATCCTTAGAGTCCTCTTGGGATTCAAGTAGCTGGAGACTGTCCCACATTTTGAGGAATGAATGAAAAATTGATAACATCAGCTAAAGAAGTTATGTACTCACCATAACATTCCATCTGCGTTGTCCATTTTCATTCTTCCTCAACTCCCCTCCCTCCAACCCTCTACCATTTTGTTTATGACTTCTGGAAGAATGAAAAGAGACTAGGGGAACCAGTGTTCCTGACTTTGAGCTCCAGATATTGTTTTCTCATATTACGATTGTTTCTAAGTTTCTAAAAAGCTAAAAGATCAGCAAACAAGATCTGAAGTATGGTGGGGAACTAGAGCATTATGGTTAAGGGAGGAGCCCAAGAGCTTTCCAGTATCAACGAACTGTAAAAAGTATCCGAGTCAGATCTGAGGGTCAGATCTGAACCCACGTGTTATGGAAGAATGAAAATGGACAACACAGATGGAACATTATGGTGAGTACATAACTTCTTTTTACAGAAATTCTGCACCAGGACTCCTTGTAAACAGGCATGGAAGGCAGATGCATTCTCTTTCCTATGGATGGAAAGTTCCTGTATGCCTCTCCCCTTCCTTTGATTATCAGAGTCCTACTAAAGATCAAGACTGACTCTCCCAAGATTCTTTTGGTAACTCCCGTTTGACCCAGACAACATTGTTTTTGCCTTTCTCATGCACTTGCCCAGGGGCAATTACCAAACTCTTCCTCAGAATGAACCTGCTCACACATGACAAGGTATCTGTTATCCACCCCAACATTCTGAACCTGACCTTAACTGGACGATAATTTTTTTAAGTACCTTTATTGAATTATCACTTGTGACATAGGCAAACTTACAGTTATATATAAGTAATTAAACCATATTGACTAGTTCACGTTTGCAAACATTATAGGATATATTGCAATATGTATAATATATGTATAATGTATGTATAATATAAGCAATATTACACAAATTATTAATTTCCTGCTTTCTCTTAAAGCTCATTCCTCCTCCAAAACATTTGCCTGCATGCAGTGTTCCCTTAATTTTGATTTTTTTTACTATGTAATTTACTTGTACTCTTTTCTAAAAATCCCATTTTCTGTGCTTTTATCTCTGTTACAATGTTTACTAATTTAAGTACAGTTGGTTTAGATTTTGAGTTCTATTTTATAGTAATTGTTTTATTGGCAGCCACCAGTATTAAACTTAACAAGGCCTTAGTTTGTCTAGGCAATGCAGATCTTGTATTCCGGCTCAAGAAGTAATTTCTTTAATTACAATCATTTGCTCACCCAGTATTCCTGACAGAGCACTCTGTAGGGAATTTTAAAAGCCTGCCAACTCTATACTCTGAAGACACATGTTCCCAGTTACCTGTTTCTTCCCCATCACACCTGTAACATTTGCCATCTACCTGAGGAAAAATTATTTGGAGTCTGGAGTAAAAAAGTATCTATGCAAACACTTCCAGGCAAAAATCCTAAATCTTCTAGACTGTGTTGTATATTTGGGACCCATACATATGTCCTCCCATTGTGCCTTTGTGAATTGCATGACTAATCTCTCTTCCCAATCTTTTCTGACCTCTTTCGATGATAAGTTTTGATCCAGTTTAAACACCTCTTTACAGTAATTGTGCAGCAGGGACTTCGAGTCTAGAAAATCTCCTACTAGAAAATCATATTTAGTTAAATGGAAAAGATTTTCTAGTTGGTGCCATACCAGAGACCAGGACTCATCCCAGGCAGGGGTGCCACTGTTCCTCCAGTACTTGTGGGAGCTGCTCAGTTCTGGCCTTTCTTACACTTCTATTAAAGGGCACCTCTTGGCCATTTAAGCTTGTCTGTCATTAGACAACCCCCTTTCCTCTAGTTTCCAGGTTAAACAATTCCTAAAAGTGTTGTTACATGTTGAATCACATAGGAAACAGGTGGCTCCAGGGATCTGATTTTTTTTTTTGAGAATCTATCTTTACCTGCATTCGAAACTTTATCTAGTACTTTCCTAAACTTCCTTTCCTGGAAGACAGCTGTATTTATTGCTCTGACTTCAGCTAAAAGACTATCTGATTTGTAAGCCCTAATGTCTGCTCAGACCGTATTTGATCTTTCATAATGATTGAGGGACTCTTCCTTCATTTATGACTAAGGTGGTTTCAGAGTTGACTTTGAACCAGTCTGTTCATCTTCCTGTTTTCTTTTCTTGGCCTAAAAATACAGTAAAAAGAATTCTTGAATGCACAGACATCTCAAATACTATCTGGAATGGCCAAAATATTTCAAACTGGCAGACCAACTTTTTTATTTCCAATGAAAAGCAGGAAAAAAGATCATCAGTTTAAAAACATACATAATCCAAATGGTTATACCAGTCTATTCAACTCTGCTATTCTCACCATAGAAGAAGACTCCCTAGAATGTTAGGGCACATTCCACTATGGGTACATCTGGTGCTTTTTTGGAAAGGGTGGAGTCTGTGGGCAGTCTAGAGGTAACTTGGTCCTTTGTGTAAACTTTCACTAAACACTACAAGACTGATTCCATTTCCAGAGCCACAAAAGAATTTTGCTAGATCTGTCCTTAACTTTTTTTTTTTTAATTCTGGTCCTGCATCCTCCACCCTATATGTATAAGTTTTGGCAGTCATCCCATATAACTTTGTGCTACTTCAACAGTAATCTAATGTTGAACATAGAACAAATTGTGTAAGTAAGCTTACCATAACAGTAGATGTCAACTAGATCACTGTTACAGTACTAACATCCTCCATCCTCCCTCCATCTCCCTTCTAATGTTTGAGGTGTGTGTGTGTGTGTGTGTGTGTGTGTGTGTGTGTGTGTGTGTGTGTGTGTGTGTGTGTGTGTGTGTGTGTATATGTATATGTATATATATATATATATATATATATATATATATATATATATATATATATATATACAGATGCACACACACACACACACACACACACACATATATATATATATATATATATATCTCCATCAAGCTCCTTCTCTGTGTCTCAGGTGGGGAATCACTTCCCCCTTTTCATGCAGTGAAATATGATTAGAAATTTGGACATGTCATATTTCTAGTTACAGCCTCCCTTGACTGGAGGCAATAAAGCTCTGAATTTTGATTCCTGTATATTCCCTTTTATGCCATCATGCTTTTGTGCTTCATTGTACATATGGTATGCAAGGAAGGTGCCCAAAAGCTTTTGTATACTGGTCAGATGTCCGATCCTTGGCAGGATACCACTGATATAGTTTTATGCATCTACTGTTCTGATAAGTTTATTTACACAACTGTACTTTCTTTTATGGTCCTTCTATTGGAAACAGATTGTGATCGATACCGTCCCTCCCTATTGTACCCCCTCCCAGATGCTTTCTATTTTGGAGAGAAAGACTGAGGCTTAGGAAGTCCGCCATGGTCTGTCAGTTACTCCTCTGCCTTCTTCTAAGAAATGGTTGAACCATTATCTAGAGATAAAAAAATGAGAAAACTTGGTTTCCTCTCACCTTAGATCCTGTCCTTCAGGATTTTATTCTTGCAATTTGGAAACCTCTCAATTCTATCCCTTTTGCACTTAGAAACATAAATGCTCTCTTTATAAAAGTTCATGTCAAGAGTTGATTCATTCACACTTGGTCTTCAAGGGGAGATACTGTATGTTCTCTTCTCTCTAGTATAACTTCAAGATATCATAGCTCCTTGCCACTTTTGCATGATTAGGGGTCTAAAGCTCTGGGCACTGTGTGCAAGAGGATATTGTTTTTTGTCACATCGGAACTACAGTCCCTAAACGGTCTTTTTTACTATTGCAGTTCCAGTTCTTGATTGTGGAGTTGATCTGGAAAAGCTGACAGACTTCTGTGAATTAATGATACTGTTCCATTTAGCTTATTGTAAGACTTATTCAAGGAACCCCAGAAGAGGAAATTAGAATTTATCCCTGCTAAGAGTATCTCTTATGCTCCTCAGGTTTTCCTGTACTCTTCCAGTACTGCCCAGTTTCCCAAGAAAAAGAACCTCCTCTCAGAATGGGGAGGAACCCATAACTGTCAGACAGTGTTATTTCCCCTGCTCTGTCTTTGTAGTGTTCTTGGCAGATGACTGGGTCATGGCAGTATTCACAGTCCTGACTTCCATGCAGGACCACCCATTGAAAGCTAGTTCTCTGTGTTTACCCTAGCTTTATAAACCATTATCACTGCCTAGATCAGACCAAAACTTGCATTTGTTAGATCCTTCCCCAGAAAGAGTGCCACTCAGAGACCAAGTCGGTATTATAGAGCTCTTGAAGAAAGCTCAGATTCTTCATTTCTTGTCCACAAAGGGCATGATAGAGGGTTTTCTTACTTCAGAGAAATTAAAGGGTTCTGCTTTCACCTTTCTTTGATCCACAGAGTGCAGAAAATCCCATCCTTTACCTCAATATCATCATCAGACATATCCGGTATGTTAGGTGCTGAATGGTAACTCTCTAAGGGGTTATGCATTTGTCTAAACACAGCATATGGATGTTGTAAATGTTTACTACAAAGTACAAAAATATATATATAAAAACTTCACCTCAATGGCTAAAAAAGACATACTTTTACTTCAGCCTGTATTGCTTTATAAGGACATAGGACCTGATAAAAAAAAACAGTGTCTATATTACGTTATCGAAAAACATGTTCATCAAACACGTATTTGTTGACCGATAAACAGCAAAAACACTAATCTCCGAATGGCCACTACAGCGATTTTTTTCCCAGGTGAAAATATGCTTGTCCGTTGTCAGGGATTTGCCCTTTTCCCCACTGTAGTGCGATTTCAGAGTTGGCATATTTAGTTGGGGGGTATGGGGGGCACAGCCCCCCACTTGGTAGGGCTTGAAAGTTTGTTTTGTTTAAGCAATTTTTTCCCCTGGGAAAAAATTCGCTAAAGTGGTCATTCGGAGTTTATTGTTTTCGCTGCTTATTGGTCAATGATGAACACGTTTTTCAATAGCGCAATATAGACCAAAACACGACTGACAATAGCCTTAAAATACATCTTTAAGCAATAATAATGCCTTAAACAATCAAATAATTAATTAGTTAAAAAACTTAACTCATAAATGTGTTCTATATATTTAAATTATGAAATTTAAGGAACAGTTCTGCCTCTCTTTTTATTTTTTATTTTTTTTTTTAACATGTCTATGATAATACTGTCTCAGTGTTACATGCTGTAAAACATAAATTTTTATTACACTTCAGTCACCATTATGTTTATTGTGCAGGAATTAAGCTTTTTAACTAAATAATTGATTGTTTATATACAGTCAACAGTGGCTGGTAATGTCTAATTGTTTTAACCATCTGGATGTTGTCACTAAGCATGATTACCAGTCATTGTGTGGGATCATTGCAAGTTTGTTCTGAATGGGCTTTACTTCCAATGCAAAGTGTTGCCATTTGGCCTTTTGTCAGCATCTATAATGTTTACCAGATTGCTTGCCATTAGAGTGGAACCCTTGCAGGTAAAGGAAATGTTTACGTTCTATTGCCTAGATAGCTGGGTGGTAGTGGACTCATCAAGAGACTTCTAATAGATACATTTGCTTGGTCAGTCTTATGATTTTAAAAAGTGTTTGAGGTTCATACAGTGGGAGAATTCATAGCCTATACAATTATCTTAGTGGTGCCTTCATTGTTGTTCATGCCTGCAGAGGGTGTTCAGGAAGTCATAGCATTATTATACTAGGTTAAATCACAGTACAGTGTCCAGGCTTATGTCCTTCTGCTCCTGTTGGGACTGTTGTTGGCCATGATCTTTCCAGATCCATTTGCCCATCTGAGAATGACTGTGCGTCATTAAACAGGAAGATCGCAAAGTTGTCACACGGTGATGAACCTACAATCAACGAGTTCTAGAAAGTTGACCAATTCTCACTAGTCTTATTGTGGGCTATCCATTCCTGCATCTGAACGTACTGTAGGCCATAATGATATATGCTGTAGTAATGAGTTGGGGGTTGGGTAGGCTACCTAAGCCCTTTCATTGTTTGAGGAAACTGGTTCACCATAAGCGAGAGCTAAGTAGTGTTCAGAAGTTCAAAAGCTGTGAATTGGAAATTCAGACCAGTGATTCTTCTGGTTTCACTAGACAACTAGACCATAGTGAGGTACAAGAACAAACAGGGTAGGACACACTTCTGGCAATAGGCTATAGGCCAGGGCATCATTTGGAAAAAGAAACTAATGTGTTCACTTGTAGAAATATTGCAGTCCTCTTCATTTTATTCAGATTATTATTATAACATTGTACACCGTGGTGTAGTCAACAATACTCAGGTGTCAGTGGCAACAAAAACTGTTAAAAAAAGCATAAAAATATACTGTCTTTAAGTTGACTGAGCCTCATGGATGAGGAAATAATCATTGCCAGTGTTCATCAGCTTTGAGTGTAGTATGTAGGTTGTGTTAATCAATAGTGTACTTTATTATTTTTGTCTGAGACAATGACAGTCAGTAACAATGTCATTGATGAAAGCACATGCTCCCTTTTATTCGGTTCAGTAGGGCAAGAGGTGTTTTTGGTAGGTTCATTCTCTTTTCCACAACAGAAAAGTTCCTTGATATCTTTTCACTTTTCCCCTCTAATAAACATTCAGGGGGAAAAAAGAGACCAGACCTCATTGGTGGTGCACTGTAGTGACTGAGAAGGTTGTCATACACCTGTATTGCAGGAAACTATCCCAATCTAACCCAAAGACTGAGTATCACTTGAAGATAGGTAGTTTCAGCTGAAGGTTTGATTGGTCCTTTCTACCCCCCCCCCCCCCCCCCAAGTCAGATATGAGTCTCAGAGATGATTGAAGTTGCCCGAAAGCCTTTCACTCATCAGACTTGCACTAAGTGGAAGAAGCTCTCCATTAGTGTAAAGAGAGGTCATAATGTTTTTTCAGTTGATTACACAGCACATGGTTCTGACTTGTCTGAGGGACCACTACAACTTGAGTGTGAGGTATTCCATGGGAATAGTACTTTTTTTTTTGTCATTCCTGTGTGTGCATCATTATAATCTGCATGACAGCTTTGCAGCCCAGTACCTACTGGACTAAGCAGCCTCTTAAAAAGGAGCTGCATTTTTGCTTAACTGGAAAGCTTAATTATCCTGTAACTTAACTGGAAAGCTTAATTATTCTTTGTTCAAACCATCTGATAGAGTAGAATTGGAATTATTTTCTTGTAAGTCGTAATTATTTTGCCTTCAGCTCTGCCTACAGGTCCTTATTTGTAAGAAAAGTACAGTTGTGTACACTTACCATAAATGTAGATGTTCGAGTGTATTCACTGTTGCAATCATTACATTTGGGTTATCTGCTTGCAGTAGCCCTCAGTAAGACTGATTAACAAAGTCTTGAGTCCTGCATCGGATGCTGTCCCTTCTTCCATGACGTCAGGTCGTCAGGGTTATAAAACATGCAGCCGACGCCATTACATCAGTTTTTCTTGCCCCAGATGTCAGGTGCCCCCCCTAGTGGGAAGCAATTAAATCAGTAATTTACAAGGGGATACCTCCAACAAAAAAACAAATGCACCAAAAAGCTTTTTGAGCATAGTAAGAGAGAGTAGAGGTATAGCTAAAAGAAGAAAGGGGGCTGGAGGGGGGTAGCCAGGACTGCAACAGTGAATACACTCGAACATCTACATTTATGGTAAGTGTACACAAGTGTACTATGTTCTTCATGTTTCACTGTTGCAGTCATTACATTTAGGTAGATTCCTAAAGCTAAGGTTGGGAGGAGGAATTTAAATAGAATTAGGACCAGCTATAAGGCCCTGCAAGACTGCAGTGGCAAAGCCAGTTCTGGATTTAGAGAAAATTGGCAAATGATAATGCTTGGTGAAAGTATGTACAAAACGCCAGGTAGCAGCTTCTAGGATGCCCCTGGTAGGGACGCCCCTGAGAAAGGCTGTGGAGGTAGATGCAGCCCTGGTTGAATGGGGTCTGATGCCCTGTGGGATAGATCTTCCATGGTGCTTATAGCAGAAATGAATGCAGTGGCCTATCCATTTTGAAATGGTTTGCTTTGAAATAGCTTTCCCCTCTGTCCCTGCAGCAAATGCCACCAGCAGTTGTTCAGATTTCCTTTGAGGTTTAGTCCTGTCCAAGTAAAATCTAAGTTGTCTATGCACATCTAAGGAGTGCAGTATCCGTTCCCCTTTGTTCTGTGGGTTAGGAAAGAAGGTAGACAAATGAATGGACTGATTAAGAGCCACACTGGATACCACCTTGGGCATGAAGGAGGGATTGGTTCTGAGGGACACCCTGTCCGCATGAAAGATGATGAAAGGCTCCACTGCCATAAGGGCCTGTAATTCAGATACCCTTCTTGCAGAAGTGATTGCTAAAAGGAAAGCTGTTTTCCCGGAAAGGAATTTTAAATCTGCTGTAGCAGCTGGCTCGAAAGGAGGAAGAGTGAGTTTCTCCAAGACAAAGTTAAGGTCCCAAGCTGGATTTGGAGCTCTCCTGGGTAGCCTTAAATTTTTGGCCCCTCTAAGGAACTGCTTGAGCAGTGGGTGAGAGAAGAGGGGAGGTTCTGTGCTGTAATGAGCTGAAATGACTGAGGCATGAATTTTGATGGAGGAAAAAGACAAGCCCTTATGAAGCATCTCAGTCAAGTATTGTAGAATCTGAGGTAAATTGGGCACTGCTGCTCTCATCCCTAGAGATTGATTCCAGGCATAAAATCTTTTCCATTTTGTAGCATAAGATTTTCTAGTACTAGGTCTCCTTGCCTCTAAAATGATATCCATCACTGATTTACTAAGGGATGGAAAAGGAGAGATTATGTAATTAGCCAGGCTGCTAGGTTCAGGGTTTGCAGCTGAGGGTGCAGAATCTGGTTCTCCTGCTGAAACAACAGGGAAGGAGTCTGAGGCAGGTGCCATGGGGGCCAAGCGTGACACACTGCGCAAGAGGGGGTACCAGTGTTGGCGTGACCAGTCTGGTGCAATTAAAATCGTCCTTGGCTTGTCCTGTTTGATATTTAGTAGTACCTTGGAGAGCAGAGGCAGAGGAGGAAATGCATAAACTGAAGGATAGAGCATCCACTTTCCAAGCTTGCTTGTGGGGTATCCTTGTGCAAAATTTGTCCAATTGATGGTTCTAGGGGGAGGCAAACAGGTCTATATCTGGGCTCTCCCACTTGCTTGTCAACATGTTGAAAATCCTTGGTTCCAGTTTCCACTCGTGTGGATCCATGAGGTTTCTGCTTAGTCCGTCTGCCAGTGTATTTAGTTTTCCTGGCATGAATTGAACTTGTAGATTCACTTGGTAGCTCAAGGCTGTGTTCCACAATGCCATGGCTAGTCTGCAAAGGGGGTAAGAATGTGTACCCCCCTGTTTGTTAATGTACCACATGACAGTGGTGTTGTCTGTCTTTACCATTAGTTGTCCTGGAAAAATGTGGTCCTTGAAGGCTGTCAGAGCATTCTGTACAGCTAACATTTCCTTTTGATTTATGTGCAGGTGCATTTGACTTGGGTTCCATTTGCCCTGATTGCACTTCCCTGCCAGGTGAGCCCCCCATGCATAGTCTGATGCGTCTGTTGTTAAGGTTTGGGCAGCAGGGGGTAATGTGAATAGTAGTCCCCTGTTTTGGTGGCAGGCCTCTGCCCACCAAAGGAACTCTAGGCGTAGGCAAGGTATGATAGGAATCATTGCTTCTAGATCCTGTGAATGCTGACACCATAGGCTTTTGATATACCAATGTAGTTTCCTTATATGCAGCCTTGCATATGGAATGAGAAGAATGCAGGAGACCATGAACCCCAAGCTTGCAGAATTTGCCTTGCAGATAGCTGGGTTTTTGTGGCCACTTGTTTGAAGTAGGTTGTCAAATGAATCCGTTTCTCTGGTTTGAGGAAAGCCATCTGGGAAGTCGTATTCAATCTTACTCCCAGGAATATAATTTGTTGACAGGGGTACCAGGTGTGATTTCTTTTCGTTTATGGTATACCCCAGACAAGTCAGCACTCTTTGAACAAAGGCCAGATGATTTAAAAGTATGTCCTGGCTTTCTGACTGAATTAAGCAATCATCCAGGTATGGGTATATATGAATATTTCTTTGCCTGCAAAATGCAATGACTGGAGCTAGGCACGTTGTGAATACCCTGGGCGCAGTAGATAAGCCAAAGGGCAGTGCAGAGAACTGATAATGCATGTAGCCTGCTTTGAAGCGTAGGTATCTTCTGCAAGACTCCCTGATAGGGATGTACAGGTATGCTTCTTTTAAGTCTAGTGTTGCCAACCATGCACCTTTGCCTTGCATAGGAAGCAGCTGGTGAAGAGTCAGCATTTTGAATTTTGGAATCACCAGAAAGGTGTTTAGAGAAGAAAGGTCCAGGGTAGGACGCCATGGGGTTAAGAGGGTGGCCTAATGGTTAAGGTGTTTGCCTTACAAACACAAAGTGCAGGGTTTGAGTCTCACAAGGGATAATTGGCTAGGTTTAAAATGGCTCATAAGGGCAGTTAGCCTAGTACTAATCTGTGAACCTATGTATTGCCTTTTCTGGGTACCAGGAAAAGTCTGAAATAGAAACCTTGTCCCTTTTCCTCTTCTGGTACCAACTGAATTGCCCCCATACTTAAGAGAGAGAGAACTTGATTTTGGGCCTCTGCCCACTGATCTGGGGGTAGATCTGGCCACCCGCTTGGTGTTGGTAAGGTGTGGAAGTGAAATCTGTATCCTTGGAACACTGTATTTAAAACCCATTTGTCCTGGTTAAGAGTTCCCAGTTTTTGGCCTGCAGACCAATCTTTCCGCCTAAAGGAGCATTCAGTTGGGAAGTGCTTGGAAGTTTTAAAAGCAAGTCATTGAGACAGTTTTCCATAGGGGGGAGGCTTACTACTCCCAGATTTGGGTGCAGAAATCCCCCACTGTTTAGTCTTGTGTGTCCCCTGGGACTGAAATTTGGGGGTCTGCTGTGTCTGGGTTTGGCTTGAGAAGACCTGGAAGAGGCTGAAAAAGACCCATTCTTAGAGGCCAATGCCTACTAAATCTAGGAGGCTGAACTTGCAAGAAATCTTTTAACAATTTGCATAGATTTAGTTTTATCTTCTATCTTTTTAAGAACTTCCTCAGCTTTGTTGCCAAACAGGCGGTCCTGATTTAAGGGAGCATCCAACAGTTTAGTTTTAACATGATCAGGCAAATATTGCTCCTTAAGCCAAGTATGCCTTCTCAGCACAGACCCAGTAACAGCAGCCCTGCAAGAGGCCTCTATTGAATCAAATCCACATTGCAAAGTATGTTTACCAACCTGTTCAGCAGAATGCATTAAATCTTGTAATTCTTTATTTTCAGCACAGTCAGGAATCAACATCATTTTCTATTTAAGCAACCCAGTAACATGTTGTTGATACTTTAACATATGAAACTAGCCGTTTAAAGCCCTAATGGCCAAGGTTGCAGAAGTGTAAACCTTCTTACCCCATCTATCCAGCGCCCTGGAGTCTATCAGAAGGGGTAGGATTTTTAGCAGTAGAAGCCTTAATGTCCTTGGGTCCCTGTGAAATAGTCTCTGGATCCACAATAGGATTTTTAAAAAGAAACTTGTGTGAATCAGGAACCCTGTAATATCTGCCAGGTTTTCTGGGAGCAGGAGGCAAAGAATCAGGGGCCAAACTAGATTCCGAAAAGGCATCATCAACAATGTCTAGTACAGGAGGTATAGCTAAAGGCCTATGCTGAAGCAGAAGTAAGAAATCCCTAAGCCTCTTTTTTGAATCAGAAAAATCCTGGCTTTCCCAGTGGAAATGCTCCCTTAGAGGGTGTAAGGTTTCACCAAAAGAAAAATCCTCTGGAGAGGAAGCAGAGGGAATAGAGTCCTCTGCATCAGAATCCTCATAAGTAGATAAGGGCAAATCCAAATCATCAGAAGAATCAGAAAAATCAGAGTCCTGGTCAGAAGATTCATAAACAACGTCCTAGGACTCTTAGAAGGGGGAGGTTGGCTTCCCCTGATTAAAATTATAAAATCTTCAGCCATTCTTATTTGTTTTTTAGGCATAGAGGCCAGAGCGTCGGTTTCTTAGGCATGGCTCGAGATTTAGGCCTAAAAGAAGAAGGAGGCGTTGGTTTAATATGCAAGTCTGTAGGCCTGAATACACCCTCAGAAGCCGGTGCCTGCACAGCGGCTCCGGACCCATCCAAGGTAGAGACATCTGCAGCTTCCACTGTTGAAGCATCTCGCGGCATACCGGACTCCGAATGGGTGTCAGTAGAGGCCTGCGAATCAGAAGTAGTGGGTATCAGGGGTTGTGAAAGCTCCTCACTGAGTACCGGCGAACTGGCAACTGGCTTAGGAGAAGCATCATCGGCAGCTTTGGACGTAGGCGGCCTGTCTCTGTCTTTATCTTTGCGTTTTTTCGGAATACCGGTAGTCGGATGGCTAGCCGACAACATTTCTGGATAGTTAAACCAAGAACCGAAATATTTAGAGGCGAAAATATACCGACGATGGATAGTGCGCTGATTAAATAAAGCACAAAACCGACAACAAGGTACGTCATGGTCAGGGCCCAGGCAAGGAATACAGTACGAATGAAAATCTTTGTGAGGAATTTGCTTTCCGCAAGTAATGCAATTATTAACTTTTACTGACATTGGTAAGGAGCAAGAAAAAGTTTCCCCAATGGGGTACTTAGCTTTAGTTGAAGACTTTGGTTCTGAAACTCGAAAATGAAAATTTCAGGAGTCGGCCGACCTGCACTTGTGAACTGCTTCTGCTTCGGGCACCGCACGGCAATAAAGACTGATGTAATGGCTGCATGTTTTATACCCCTGATGACCTGACGTCATGGAAGAAGGTACAGCGTCCGACGCAGGACCCAAGACTTTGTTAATCAGGCCGACTGAGGGCTACTGCAAGCAGATAACCCAAATGTAATGACTGCAACAGTGAAACACGAAGAACATCTTGGTTTGATCTTCCAAAATGATTAGGTGTTTGTAGGACTTCACCCTGTTTTTCCTTCTGAAAATTGTGTCAGACCTGACTTTAAACAAAGCCTTTTGAACCTTAATTTTGACCTTCTGGATCTCACCTCCCAGAGGAGTTTAACTTTTCACTGATTGGGATTCTCCCCAACATATACACAGTGCAGAGGGCCTTTGAAGTGAGACATAACTGATGCATACTTATTTTGTCAGTTGATCAGTAAGAAGGTTGCCTGCAGTAATTTTTGTTGCCCTCATACCTATCCTCTCATGTCTGGATGACCTGTCTATACAGCATCTGTGAATTAATTTTCCCTTAATTTGGGCAAGTGCATGCTTTTGCCTGCTTGTGTTTGTCTCTTTTTCTACTTGCCTGTTACATGGGGACAAAATTCTAGAGCACAGGGCGGAGTATGACCTCGTAGTCTAGCTCTTAATGTAGTGAACACCAGCCAAAGGAAAGTTGTGCCATTGAGTATAGAAGCTGACGAGATTTCAGAAATATGCTGAGCTAGATATAACAGAAGCGGAAGCTCAGCAGTTGTGCACTGCTGAGGACTGTCTTGCAGATCAGCTTTTGTGATGAGAATACATCCATACTTAGCTGTCAGTCTACTTTTCATATGGTTTAGAAACTAATTTTGTTGTTTTTTTGTGTTTGCATGGGGTGGTCAGTAGCTTATGTTTGTAGCCTTTTAATGTCTTGACATTAAATCCGAGAAGCTGCCACTGGGATGTCTGTTATGTATTTGCAGTACAAGTTGAATTTTCTTTCCAGAGCTGGAGCTAGTCTTGCCTTCTGTTTTTTGTATGGCATGCTTCCTTATTGTTCCTGTATTTTAAAGAAGTTAAGGCACACACACTCTTGTACTCTTAGCTCGTGTGTGTTATAAATAGCTACTCAGCAGCATGTATCCTTATGTTGACAGCAGTACAGTTATCTGAAGTTCTCACCATAACAGTAGACTCTTCAGTAACTCTTGGTTACCATCCTCTATTTTTTGTCCTAAAACTTTATGTTGTATTATATGCACATTTATTGTTTCTTTGTACCCTTTTTGATTGTGTATCCAGCTTTCTAAATGTTTACTTTAACTAATAGATATTTTCATAATAAAATTACTCTTTTGTAGAGCATTTGTTGCAGAGAAAAATACTTACATTTTTTTGTCTTACAATTAATTTCTATAGTTATTTTATCTCAACATGGCAGTATTCTTAGTGTTGACCTGAGCAGCATTGTAGGGATGGTGGAGACTATTTCACCTTCTGGCTGGTAGGAGAATAGTGTTGCAGGATACATGTAAAAAGTGTTGAGTATACATGTAAATGTGATGAAGATCTATTTGAGGATCATACTGTATTCAGTAGTATCTAGGTTTTATTTTGCACAGCAAGAATTACTTTACTCTAGTTAACTTAAGAGCAAGGCAGATGTGGTGAATGGATCTTCTAGCTGATGTTGTCAGGTCCAAGACAGAATACAGAATGCTGTGTCTCTCTGAGTTCTCATATTAATACCGCAAATATTGCTGTGATAGCTTGCAGAATGACATAATTTCTTGTCGTCTGACTCTATCCCAGGTGAAACCCCCACTGCTGGGAGCTAGCAGTATTTAGCATCTACCTATATTTTAGGGTATTTGTGACGACCCACCATTGGACCAGTAATCAAGGAACCTCAGTCCTCACCACTGGCAACAGTGGGGGACATACACTGGGAGGATGACAAGGTACACCCACAGTATTTCAAGATGCAGCTGTCTGCAGCAAGTGCAATTTCCCTTAAGAGCACACAGAGACCACAGTCAGTCCGGGGCTGGTTTCTCCCACTTTCTCCAGATCCCCAATAAGACTCCCCACTGGCACAGCTATAGAGTGTAGATCCCAGCTGAGTGGCCAAGCCAAGACCTCCCGCACCCACACTGTCAAACCGGTGCTTCGTGTTCTTGCCCAAGTAGCTGACACATATGCTCTTTGATGTTTGATTTATACACACACACACACACACACACACACACACACACACACACACACACACACACACACACACACACACACACACACACCTGGGAAAGGCTGGCACAGGTTTACTAGCTATGCCCCCTTATGCACAGACTATAAGTTAGTTATCACTGCCATCAGCCAACTCCTTATCAGCTACTTTAAGGCCCTTAACAAAGGGTGTCCAATCTTACTGTGTAATGTTACTATTAATACAAATGGTAGTTTGACCAAGAGCAAGGCTATTAGGAGTGACCAAATAAATAGGCAAGTACTGTCAGAACTTAAATATCTCTACACAGATCAGCTACAATGAAAGGTTTAAATATATTTAATTATAAATAAAAGAGCAAGACAAATACTCAGCATATATTCACAGTGACATCAAGTTCAAAACCACAGGAAATATTTAAAACAACATTGCAGGACAGTCTGAAATAAACAAAGAAAAACTTCTAAACTATGCTTCACTATATTCCTGACTGAATTTAAGAGAATTACTATACTCTAGTTAACTTAAGAGCAAGGCAGATGTGATGAATGGATCTTCTAGCTGATGATGTCAGGTCCAAGACAGAATACAGAATGCTGTGTCTCTGAGTTCTCATATTAATATCTCAAATATTGCTGTGATAGCTTGCAGAATGACATAATTTCTTGTCGTCTGACTCTATCCCAGGTGAAACCCCCACTGCTGGGAGCTAGCAGTATTTAGCATCTACCTGTAAAAATACATAGACCTCAGATCTTTGGCAGATGCTGGAAGTCATAAAACAATGACATCCCTTCACATTTCAAGACTAGTAATTAGTTCACCTTAGAGTCAATTCCGAAAACTCTCTAGTTTTAGATGTTGTGTCTCCCTGCTGCATTGAAACTGAAAGATATCTTTTATTGCCTAGCCATAACATAATTTAATTTCAGCTATTTTTCTGAAGTTTTGCTGGACTGCAGGTTAACATCCTGTGTTCCAGTTTCCACTGTTAAAATGTATACATTTAAACAGTTACACGTGTGCATGTACATTTCTGTTCTATTCCAGTAGGGCACATTATGAATACATTTCAAACATTTTGCAAAACCTTTTTCAGCACACGTCTTTACAAACAAGTTTGATATACACATGACATACAGTTCTAATACAGTTGTAACATAAGCATCGTATATGAATCATGTTGAAGTCCACAAATGACAAATAATTATTTACAAAATTCCAGATATATGTGCTGGCAGTATTTCCCTTTGTCACACTTCTTTCCCCCTTCGAAAACTCAAGCTAGTTTTTCAAGTGACCCTTGAGAAACGTTGCTTGAGAAGGATGAGCCTATCTGGAAATACCTTACCTCATTCCCTGTCTTGAGAGCCCATCTGCGTTGACATTGCTAACCCTACTGCAGTGCTCCACTTTCATAAGCTCCACCTTAGTAACTTGGCATTTTGCTGGCTGTCTCGATGTAGCCATGTTAACGGATTGTGGTCTGTAACTACAATGAATTTCCTTCAATACAGATAAGACTGAAGTTTCTGCAGTGCCTACATCGTGGCTAGACATTCCTTTTCTACAGATGCATAGCATTCCTCCCTGGGTTAGAGCCTACGGCTGAGATGTACCACTGGGTGCTTTTCTTCCTCTGAGGAAACCTGACTGAGTACAGTCCCCACCCCATGGTTTGAAGCATCCACCTGCACAACAAATTCTTTGCTGTATTCCAGGTTGGCTACACAGGGGGTCCTTTGAAAGCTCCTTTAAGGTTCTGGTATGCCTGCTCACTACCTTATCTGACCTGTTTTTCCTTGTCAGGTCTGTGAGGGGAACAGCTATGGTACTATAATTGGGGACAAACTTTCTGTAGTACCCTGCTGTCCCTCAGAATGCCCTCACCTGCTTTTTGGTAACAGGGGCAGGCCATGCCTGAATGGCTTCCACTTTGGCAGGTTCTGGTCTGATCTTACCAGTCTCCACTCTATGTCCCAGGTAGGAGAGCTCTGCCATACCCACCTGACACTTTCTGGACTTAATGGTCAACCCTACCCTCTGTAGTCTGCCCAGCACCTCCCTGACATGCTGAAGGTACTCTTGCCAGGAACGGCTGTAGATGGTGATATCATTCAGGTAAGCAAGGGTGAAATCTACTGCTAGGATATGATCTACCAGCCTCTGGAAAGTTGCTGGGGTATTTTTCAGACCAAAGTCCATCTTCGTGAACTTATACAAGCCTAAAGGAATCACAAAGGCTGACCTCTGTCTAACGGTGGGTGTCAAGGGCACCTGCCAGTAACCCTTGGTAAGATCAGTAGTGGTAAGATACTTAGCCCCACCCAGCTGCTCTAGGGCTTCATCTGTCCTAGGCATGGGGTAAGCATCTGGCTCTGTGTGACTGTTTAATTTCCTGTAGTCCACACAGAACCTGGTGTTGCCATCCTTCTTTGGTATCAGCACCACTGGGGAGACCCAGGGACTGCTGGACTCCTGGATTCACCCTGGTTCTAACATTTGCTGTATCTCCTCCCTTAGAGTCTGTTTGACTGGGGTGGGAGGTTGGCATAATGGTTAAGGTGTTTACCTTGCAAACACAAGGTGCAGGGTTTGATTCTCACATGGGGTAGTTGGCTAGGCTTAAAATGACCCACAAGGGCAGTTAGCCTAGTAATAATCTATGAACCTATGACTCTCTCAGGCACCATATAAGAGGCCTGCTTAATAGGCCTTTTGAGTCCTGTATCCACATGGTGCTGCACCAGGTGGGTACACCTTGGTTTCCCAGTGAACATGTTCCCAAACTCCTGTAATTCTGCTCGGATTTCTTGACCTGGGTAGGGGATAACTGCTGGGACATTGCTACCCCTTCCACTGAGGTATCGGTCCAGCCTCACTGAGATCAGTCACCAGATCCCCCTCAGACTCCTGCTGCCATCCACTGCATATACTCAACACAAGGGCCACTCTATCATGGTAAGGTTTCATCATGTTAACATGCTACAATTTGTGCCCCTGTCGCCTGCCTAACAGTTATACCATGTAGTTAACATCACTAACCTTCCTTACCACTTTGAAGGGTCCCTCCCAAGCTGCCTGCAGTTTGTTGTGCCTGACAGGAATGAGAACCATAACCTGTTGCCCCACAGCATACTCTCTAGCTTGTGCATTCCTGTTATACCAGACATTTTCTGCTGCTGGGCTTCTGCCAGGTTTTCCTGGGCCAAGCCCATGAGTTCCACGAGCTTGGTCCTGAGATTTAGGACATATGCCACAACAGCCTCCTTGTGGGATTCACACTCACCCTCCCACTCATCACAAATCAAATGTAGAGGTCCCCTCACCCTATGGCCATACAGCAACTCAAAGGGTGAAAAACCTGCAGCTTCCTGGGGTACCTCTCTGTAAGCAAACAACAGATGGGGTAAATATTTGTCCCACTCTCTCTTAAACTGGTCTGCAAATGCCCGTAGCATGGTCTTTAGTGTAGAGTTTAACCTCTCCACAAGACCATTAGTCTGAGGATGGTAAGGGGTAGTCTTTAGGTGCTTTACCCCCAGTGCTTCCACAGACAAGCCAGCAGGTCTGACATGAAATTGGCACCTCTGTCAGTCAGTATTTCTTTTGGGAAGCCTACCATGCTTAAAATCTCTAACAAAACATTTTCCACCTTTTCTGTGACAATGGGGGACAGAGCCACCACCTCAGGGTATCTGGTAGCATAATCTACTACCACTAGGATATACTTCTTTCCTGTGGAACTTGGGGTACTCAGAAGCTCCACAATATCCATAGCTACTCTCTGAAATGGCTTTTCAATCACAGGCAAAGGCACCAAAGGAGCCTTAACCTTGTCTTCTGTCTTGCCTACTTTTTGACACTGCTCACAGGTCCTGCAGTAGACTAAAAAGAACAGGAGGAACTGTTGTCCAACAATAACAGGTACCAAGAAAATGACAATAGAAAGTAGCACTGCACCACTCGTAGCTATAAAAGTAGACTCCTAGTTTTATTGTTCTTAACGCAATTCAGTAAAAACAAGCAGCATTTTCATCCAAGTGTTCCTTAGACTTCATCAGGCAATCAACATATTAAATCAATTGACTATAGATATATATATATATATATATATATATATATATATATATATATATATATATATATATATATATACACACACACACACACACATATAATTAATCCAATTAATTAATAAAAACAATTACTCATATTTAAAAGGGAAATGACCCAGGGTGTTTAATGAACACATAGAATAAAATGCATGTGATGCTACAAAACTCAATTGCTATAATAAAAACAGTCCTAAATACTATTTTCTTATACATAGATATACCCATTGAAATTATTTGATCCATGGAAAGTCCATATTCAAGTGTACATTTTTCAAACTATGAAAGATGTAAAATGTAAAGCCATGAGTGTATTTTTTATAATCTGTAATTAATTAAAATGTTTCAAACAACTCACAGTTTCGCCAACCTAAGCTTTAAAAGTGGTGTCAAAGAAATATTATCATTGAGGCCTGGGAACTTGTTAGCCTGCAGTACCACTTGCCAAAACGTTTCTCTATAGGCCAATTGAGATTCCCAAGGTCCCCCCTCAACTCCTTATGTACCTTCTCAATGACAAAAAAGCCAAACTTGGCCTCAGGACATAGGGCAAGATGTCTAAATAAAGCATTATGATTGTTTTTATTACTAATACTGTTCATATGCTCATATATCCTACATTTAAGTTGTCTCTCTGTTTTCCCCACATAGAAACTTTGACATACACTGCAAATGACTAGGTAGATCACCCCAGAACTATTAGAGTTAAAGTAACTAGGGGAAATCAAAACTTTTCGTCTAGAGGCTACCAAAACTTCTTCCTTTTGTATAATGTAGGGGCATTGCTTACAAGCCCCACACTTATATGTCCCCTTTCTCTTACGTGAAAGAATGGACTCATAATGGGCTTTTTCCAACAAATTTTTTATATTCTGGCCTCTTCTAAAAACCACCTTAATAGATTTATTTTTAAGGTTGGGTAAATCGGTGAGGTCAAAAAAGTTTTTGCATTCGTTTTCAACAATAGCTTTAATATGGTATGCATTACCACTAAAATTGGTAATAAAAGATCTATTATAACTTCCGTCAATCTAACTAAGTGCTCCATGTTGATTAGAAAAATCAATACCCCTTCCCAAAATTGGTATATATTTATCCTTCTTACCCTGTGATACTTCTTGTTGAATTTTAATAATTAAATCCTCAGGGTAACCTCGTTCCAAAAACATTCCCTTGAGTAGGGAACATTCAATCTCAAAATCAGTTTCAGTCGACGTCATGCGACTTGCACGCACATATTGGCCTTTGATAATCCCCTTCTTCTGAAAGAAAGGGTATGCACTCGTGAAGCTAATATATGTGTTGTAATAAGTAGGTTTTCTATAGACAGAAGATTTGAAACCTTGTTCATGTTTGCTAATTAAAACATCTAGGTAGTTCACCTTGTCAAAACTGATCTAGTAGGTAAAATTGAAAAATGTAGTATTTTGATTAATGTAATGAATAAAGTCATCTAATTCATCTAAAGTCCAAAAAATACAGATGTCATCCAAGAACCTGGTGTATAAGGTCCACTTTTGAATGTATTCACTGTTGTACAAAAATTTTCTCTCCCATATGGATACTACCATATCTGCAAAAATGGGGGCACAACTAGCCCTCATTGCCACTCCTGTCTCCTGTTTGAAGAACTCGCCTTCAAAATACATAAAATTATTTTTCAAGACAAGGTCCGCTATTTCCAAACACATGAATATATCATTCTCAGTAGTACCAGAACTACCCCTAAGAGCTTCCTCAAGCCAGGCCAATCCAGTCTCATGGGGTATTACTGAAATAAGTTAACAACATTGACTGTAACAAATATTAATCCTAGTGTAAATAGTTCAGTTTTAACCTTACTCAAGAATTCCCATGAATCCTTCAGTAGGTAAACTTCCCTACCACATAACACCTTGAGTTTCCAGTCAAGGAACTTGGCTAAAGGTGCAATCTTAGCACCTTCTGAGGCCACAATGGGTCGGAGAGGGGGGGGTCCCCATTGCACTTATGAATCTTAGGTATCCCAAATATTGAGGGTACCCTTGGGGAATTGTTCTCCAAATATTGTTGTGTTTTAAAATCTATAACCCTGGTCAAAAAGATCCTTAAGTGCCAAAGCAATTTTCTTATATGATAGATTGACCTCATTAATGGAGACCTTACTATACTATTACCATCATTAAGGATAGAAAACATCTTGCCTTCATAGATAATCTTGTCCATGAGGACGACCCCCCACCCTTGTCGGGTTCCATAACACAAATAGATGGGTTAGAACACAAGTGACTCAAAACCTGCCTCTTTTTAATGTCCAGGTTCGAATATACCCTGTTGTTTTCAAACATTTTCCCAATTTCATTTTCCCTAACTGATTCTAGGTTTTTGAGTTGGGGGTGTATAGGGGGGTTAAATACACTATTTTTCTTAGGTATATCAGAATCCAAGCAAGTGTGCTGATCTCCAAAAATATTCTCCAAATTCAACTTTCGAATAAACATCTTTAAGTCAAAAATAACTTTAGTCAAATTACTTTTCTTTTTAGGAACAAATTTAAAACCTTTAACAAAAAGATCAAAAAATTCATTAGTGATTTCATACTGACTGTAATTGAATATGTGAAAACCACATCTTGAAACAATTTGAACATTGGCATCTACTTGCACATATTTAATAACATTTGAGTCTAATACCGATAATTCCTGAACCCCCCCCTCCCTGTGTCAATGGGGGATAGAGCCACCATCTCAGGGTATCTGGTAGCATAATCTACTACCACTAGGATATACTTCTTTCCTTTGGAACTTGGGGTACTCAGAAGCTCCACAATATCCATAGCTACCCTCTGAAATGGCTTCTCAATCACAGGCAAAGGCACCAAAGGAGCCTTGAGGAGCCTTGACCTTGTCTTCTGCCCTTGCCTACTTTTTGACACTGCTCACGGGTCCTGCAGTAGACTGTTACATCCCTGGAAATCCCAGGCCAATAAAAGTTCTGCATAATGCGTCTCTTGGTACGCCTTCTGCCCATATGGCCTGCAAAGAGAATGCCATGGGCTATGGCTAGAAGTGCCAGACAGTAGGCCCTGGGCACTGCCAACTGCTGTATTCTCTCACCCTGTAACCCTCCCTCAGGGGTCCACTCTATATACAGTAATCTTTTGTCCCAGTATACAGACTCCCCTTTTCCTTGAGAATCAGGTGCCTGTCTAGCGATCTCCCTCAGGCCTTGCTCAGGCCTTGTAATGTAGGATCTGAGAGCTGAACCTGACTTAACTCTCTCTTTGTAACCCTTTCTAGCTCCCCATCCACAGGAAGTCAGGTATCCCCTGACAGCTGTGCCTCACTCTCAGCCTGGGTACTACTACTTACCTCTGCCCTTGCAGTCACTTTGTCCAAGGGAATATGAGTACCCACAAGCAGCTGTGGCTCACTTTCAGCCTCACTGCTACAGGGTAACTCTCTCCCTGAAGTAACCACCTCACCAGTCCTATCTTCAAGTGTGTTGTCTATCTGGGTCCCCTCCCCCAGGCTACCAGACCCACATGCTTGTCTCCAAGCCTGACTGCGTGTAACTGTATGCACACAAGGTACTGCATTATCAAACTCATTCCCTATCAGGACATCTACAGGGATATCCTCAAACACATAATAAAGACCACTCGAACCAACTAATAAAAACAAATAAACCAAATGGTGCAAAAATAACAGAAACACACTGCAGGAAGATTTCAACACATTTAGTAAACCACTGGTGCCTCGGCCATTTACCTTCAATGGATAAAATACAGTGCAAAACAACCATTTTTTATACACAGGTTCAAACCCCTAATTAATTTAATAATGGAATTCAATTCCTAATTAATTTTGGTTATTTAAAGTGCCACCATCACATGTCCTAAAAACAACATGCTTCCACCTTTACACATAAAAATATATTTTATATATCTTAAACATTGGAATGGGCTCCCTCCTAAAACTCTGGAGTAGACTGTCCAAGCAAGTAGTGCTCCTCTTTAGTCATTGCAGGCTTCATGATGGTTAGGCAGTGGCCTGTTTCCCATCTACTAAGACAGGATATAATCTCTTGTCATAGTGTGGTACCATTGTTGTCTGCAGACAACTTACCAATGGCATTCTGTCATTCACACTTACTGGCATTCTGTCATTCCCACTTGCTGGCTCCTTTACCTTTTGTTCCCCACCTTGCCTCTGTGGACATCTATATGCTACATGCCCCCACTGGTTACATTTAAAACATGTAACCCTTGATCCTGACCATGTACCCGAACTAGTGGCTACCCCTGCGACTGGTGAACTCTGTTGGGGTGATTTAGGCTGCCCACCGTTGGTTCCCTTAGACCCATGCACAGCACTGGGTATCTCTTTCCTGTGCAGTGATGCCCTGCTTGCTAGGTGTAGGTCTCCCTTTTCCCCCAATTCATCCATGGTCCGGCATTCCCTCTCTGCCAACCAGATTCTCATGTTCTCAGGCAAAGTGCTTAGGGCTTGTTCCTTCACCAGAAGGTCTGCCAGCCCTTCAAAAGTGGTGACCTGCCACCCACTCACCCATCTTTGAAAATAAGTGCTTAACTCAGTAATATATTCACACACACTTTCATCTGCCCTGCGTCTGTCCTATTGAAACTTTTTTCTGTAAGCTTCAGGTGTTAACTTAAAACACGCTAATAATTTTTAACAGTATTATAATTTAAGCAGTCAGTATCAGACAATTTAGAAGTAGCAGTTACAGCTTTACCATGGAGTAAGGGAGTCAGGAACCATACCCAGAGCCCTTGGTCAGCATTATACTGTTTACATACTCTTTCAAACGTATGAATAAAACTATAAAATTTATCACCCTCTGTAAATTGTGGAAGAAATCTACTGACCTGTGTTGCTTCATGGGTTCGGTTATTCCCTTCCCCATTACCTCCATGACCCTGGCGAAGAGTCAGCATCTCCTTTTCATGTTACCTCTGCCACTCATTTCCTTTGGCCTTCAGACATCTCAATCTCTCTGCTGATTCTAATTTCATTTGTTTCTTTTTCTCCTTTTATTCAGCCTCCAAACGCTACAGTCTCTCTGTGCTAATTCTGTTTCCAAATGTTTGGCCTCCAGTTCAAATCTCTTTAACTCTAGACGGATTTTTAGGTCCTCTGAGGCAATGTTGAACTGTCCATTTTCTGACAGTTGTACATGCCCAAGGCCAGTCTGGTTGTCCTCCTGGTTGCTGCTGTGTGTTGCAGCTGTGGTTAAGGCTGCAGTAATTTCTGCTTTAGTCAGGTTGGTATGCACCAATCCTTTGGCTTGGCACATCTCAGCCAAATGGCTTCTTGTCAGCTTGCCATACTCCTCTGCAACATCCTTGCCTGCTCTCCCTGACTAGCTTAGGTAACAAAAAATAAATAAAACTATTGTGATACAGAACTATGAATATTTACCATATGGCTGCTTGACAGTACAAACTCCTTCTTTAGTGACCACTATTTACAGGCTATAGGAGTTCAGTATCCACACCACTGAATCCCAGTATGTGGATATCTCACCACTGCCAACCAATAAACTGGACCAGTAATCATGGAGCCTCAGTCCTCACCACTGGCAACAGTGAGGGACATACACTGGGAACATGACAAGGTACACACACACAATTTCCAGATGCAGCTCTCTGCATCAAGTGCAGTTTTTCTTAAGAGCACACAGAGACCTCAGTCAGTCCTGGGCTGGTTTCTCCCTTTTCCCCAGATCCTCAATAAGACTCCCCACTGCACAGCTATAAGATCTCAGCTGAGTGACCAAGCCAAGGCCTGCTGCACCCTGTCTGTCCAAGCAGAGTTTTGTGTCCCTGCCCAAGTAGCTAACACACCCACTCTTTGAGGTTTGATTTGTACACACACACGCACACGCACACACACACACACACACACACACACACACACACAGACACACACGCACACGCACACACACACACCTGGGAAAGGCTGGCACAGGTTTACTAGCTATGCACCCTTTTGCCCAGACTATAAGGTAGTTATCACTGCCACCAGATGGCTCCTTATCAGCTACTTAATATTAATACATATTAGTAGTTTGACCAAGAGCAAGGCTATTAAGAGTGGCCTACACATTGTCACCATATAAATATGCAAGTACTCTCAGAACCTAAATATCTCTACACAGATCTGCCACAATGAAAGGATTAAATATATTTAATAATAAACAATAAAAGAACAAGACAAATACTCAGCATATATTCACAGTGATATCAGAGTTCAAAACCACAGGAAATATTTAAAACAAGATTGCAGGACATTCTCAAATAAATAAAGAAAAGCATCTAAATTATGCTTATCTACATTCCTAATGAATTTAAGAGAATTACTGTAACCTAGTTAACTTACTTAAGAGCAAGGCAGATGTGATGAATGGATCTTCTAGCTGATGTTGTCAGGTCCAAGACAGAATACAGAATGCTGTGTCTGTCTCAGAGAGTTCTCAAATCAATATCTCAAATGTTACTGCTGGGATAGCTTGCAGAATGACATTTCTTGTCATCTGACTATCTCGGGTTAACCCCCAACTGCTGGACGCTAGCAGTATTTAGCATGTACAGTGGATATAAAAAGTGTACACACCCCTGTTAAAATGCCAGGTTTTTGTGATCTAAAAAATAAGACCACAATAAATAATTTCAAAACTTTTCCCACCTTTAATGTGACCTATAACCTGTGCAATTCAATTGAAAAACAAACAAATCTGTTGGGGGGGGGTATAAAAATTAAAAAAACGTGCAATAAGCTGGTTGCATAAGTGTGCACACCCTTAAACTAATAATTTGTTGAAGCACGTTTTGATTTAATCACAACATTCAGTCTTGGGTGGCCGCGGTGGTGCAGCAGTTAGCATTTCGCCTCACAGCAAGAGGTTCTCCGGTTTGATTCTTGGCTGGAGTGCCTTCTGTGCAGAGCCTGCATGTCCTCCCAGTGGTTGAGTGAACATTAAAGACATGCAGGTAGGTGTGTGCGTTTGTGAGCGTTCCTTCTTTGAAGGTAGGTGTTGGGCTGGCAACTCGACACCGTAACAATCCACTGCCAATCATTAGTGAGCCGGTGATCCGCTGTGGCGACCCCTAACCGGGAAAAGCCAAAAGACTTTTATTCAGTCTTCTTGGGTACACACCTGCCATCAATTAAAGAGACTCTGATTAACACCAAATAAAGTTCAGCTGTCCTAGTAGGATTTTCTTGACATTTACTCAGTTGCCTGCTACAGCAAAAGCCATGGTTTGCAGAGAGCTTATAAACCATCAAAGGGATCTCATTGTTGAAAGGTATCAGTCAGGAGAAGGATACAAAAAATTTCCATGGCATTGGATATACCATAGAACACAGTGAAGACAGTCATCAAAAAGTGGAGAAAATATGGGGCAACAGTGAATTTGCAAAGAACTTGGACATCCCCCCAAAACTGATGAAAAGACAAGACGAAAACTGGTCAGGGAGGCTGCCAAGAGACCTACAGCAACACTGAAGGAGCTGCAGGAATTTCTGGCAAGTGCTGGTTGTGTACTACATGTAACAATAATCTCCCATATTCTCCATATATCTGGACTATGGGGTAGGGTTGCAAGACGGAAGCCTTTTCTTACACAGAAAAACATCCAGGCCTGGCTAAAATTTGCAAAACAATACATCAAGTCTCTCAAAAGCATGTGGGAAAATGTGTTATGGTCTGATGAGACCAAGGTTTGAACTTTGTGGCCACAATTCCAAACGTTACGTTGGGGGCATAAACAACACTTTGCATCACCAAAAGAACATCATCCCCACAGTGAAGCATGGTGGTGGCAGTGTCATGCTTTGGGGTTGCTTTTCTTCAGCTGGAACTGGGGCTTTAGTCAAGGTGGAAGGAATAATGAGCAGTTCCAAATACCAGTCACTTTTGGCCCAAAACCTTCAGGCGTCTGCTAGAAAGCTGAAGATGAAGAGTAATTTCACCTTTCAGTACGACAATGACCCCAAGCATACATCAAAATCAACAAAAGAATGGCTTCACCAGAAGAAAATTAAAGTTTTGGAATGGCCCAGCCAGAGCCCAGACCTAAACCCAATAGAAAATCCGTGGGGTGACCTGAAGAGTGCTGTCCAGAAGAGATGCCCTCACAATCTGAATGATTTGCAGCACTTTTGCAAGGAAGAGTGGGCAAATATTGCCAAGTCAAGATGTGCCATGCTGATAGACTCCTACCCAAGAAGACTGAATGCTGTAATTAAATCATTCAACAAAGAATTAGTTTAAGGGTGTGCACACTTATGCAACTAGCTTATTGTATGTTTTTTATTTTTTATTTTTTTCCCCTAACATATTTGTTTGTTTTTCAATTGAATTGTACAAGTTATAGGTCACATTAAAAGTGGGAAAAGTTTTGAAATGATTTATTGTGGTCTAGTTTTTTATATCACAAAAACCTAGCATTTTGACGGGAATGTACACTTTTTATATCCACTGTACCTGTGAAAATACATAGACCTAAGGTTTTTGGCAGATGCTGGAAGTCGTAAAACAATTGCATCCCTTCACATTTCAAGACTAGCAATTAGGTCACCTTAGAAACAATACAGAAAGCTCTCTAGTTTTAGGCATTGTGTCTCCTTGCTGCATTGAAACAGAAAGATGATATATTTTATTGCCTAGCCATAATGTTATTTAATTTCAGCTGTTTTTCTGAAGTTTTGCTGGACTGAAGTTAACCTCCTGTGTTCCAGTTTCCACTGTTAAAATATATACATTTAAAAAGTTACAATTATGCATTTACATTTCTATTCTATTCCAGTAGGGCACACTGTGGATACATTTCAAGCACTTTGCAAAAACCTTTTTCAACACACATCTGTACAAACAAGTTTGATATACACAAGACATACATTTCAAATATAGTTGTAACGCAAGCATCTTAAATGAATCATGTTGATATTCACAAATGATATATAATTATTTACAAAATTCCAGATAGCTGTGCTGACAGTACCTACCTTTGTCACAGTATGGATAAGATATATATTGCTTGAGCTAGAACTGTTACATAATGCAAAGGTGTGTTCTTTGTGTTTGTGCTTTATTCATTTATTTTACAGGAAATTGAACTACAGTGAGATGCCTTTTGCAGTCAAGACCCTTTAAAGTAATCAGTATTAGATATGAACCACAGCAGAGAAAACAAGCAATTCCAGTAATAATAACCACTCCATTTTCAATTCCATTTGCTTTTGATGTGTATTGCCCATTTCATTAGAAAGCTTTGTTTTGTCTCTGTTAGGATGAAAAATATGATCACATTGATTCAGCAGAAATGGAAAAAGTTGAAAAACGTATGATTGAGTCTATGAATTGGATGAACAATAAAATGAACGCACAGAGAAAGCTGAAACCATTCCATAATCCTGCAGTGAAATCAACTGAAATATTAGCAGAAGCCAAGGTAATGAGTTATCTTTTGGATATGCAGAAACCGAATTTAAATGACAAATAAAGACCTTTTTGGACCTCCTGGTCTGCTTGTAGTCTTGTAAAATGGCCGAAATGTTGGTTAAATTAATAAACCCTAATACTGTGCCAGATACTTAAAGGCATTATAATGATTGTATTATCTGCAGAAACACACCATTCAAAGAAACCTTTTCAAAGTTTTCTTTCCTTGAAACGAGAGTTAGTGTTTAATTATGATATCCTGTTAGAAATTTGGAGAGAAACCACAACCATCATAAGATATCAGAATCATGTATACAGAAATCTAGACAGCAGTGTTATATAAATTATTTTTGCATTTATTTCCAGGGGTTAGCAGAGATCATTTCAGCTGAACCATAATCCACCAGTCTATCAACTTTATGGAAGTTTATTTATGTGTAAACTCTGATGCCCTTGAGTTGAGTTGATTGATTCCAACCTGGGTTTCTCAGTTTATCTCCATATTCCAGACCCCCCCCCCACACATACACACACGCTCAAATATATTATGTAATTATTGGATTCTTCAATCTACAAAAATGTTTTAAGCCCAGGATCTCAGACCATATGTTCCTGTTAACTGTATGGGCAATAGTTATTCCTCAAGAGTAAATTAGTGTAGACTCAAATGTCTGTGTTGATGTATTCTGATTGTTAAAGCTGGTCATATTAGTTGCAAGAGCTGTCAGTTAAATGATGCCTGCGCTGTTTCCTGCCAGTCATATATCATTTTCAGACACCTTATCTTGGCAGGGATGTACTCCATGTTACTATAGGTTTGTAGATTAAGTACTATGCTAGCTGCCATTGCCAGCTATTTTAAGCCTAGGCAATTTCTGTTTTTGTGCTCAAATTAACGTATCCCATGTAGTGTTAAATTCGTCTTTACCCAGCCTATGACTGAAAATTATATGTTAAGTTGTCAATCTCGCCTTCATTCTTGCTGGATGGGTTCGGAGCCGAACCTCGGCTCCGACTCGGCCTAATACTAAAGCTCGAGAGCTATTTTTACCGGCTTGAGGCTATGCTATGTCCCATAATTCTAGGCGTCATATACCCAGATCTCGTTTGCCGCTTCAGCTACGAGGTTGTGTTTTCACCGGCTCCAGGTCGTATTTAAGATTTTTTATATTTATAGTTAGTTTTTGGTAGATATTTTTCCCTGAGATCTTTTCTAGTAGTGTTAGCAGTCTCTCGACTAGTCTTCCTACCCCTTTATTAATAGTTTTCCTTACTTTTCTCCACCCTTAAGGTGGTTAGGCCTTTCACCCCCTTTTATAGTAGTTTTGTACAGGTTCCATTCGTAGTGTGTGTGTGTATGTGTGGAATTTTGTTGTTTTACTGTAGTAAACTTAATTTTTCTTTGAGAGTGTCTTTTCAAGTGTTGTGTGTGTGTTTGTTGCGTCTGGTATACTTGTCTAGACTTTTTTTGTCCCGTTCCTGTGGTATCATGTCTAAGGATACCAAGATATTGGGATTCAAGAAGTGTGACTCGTGCTGTCAGAAGATGTCTCTGACAGACGGTCACACTTCTTGTGTGTGTTGGGCCCTCTGCACCTGCAGGACTCTTGTTCCATCTGTCATGCTTTTAGCCCAAAAGTCCTGCAGGAACGCAGAAATAAGCTCATCCTAGGGGGCTTATTAAAGCCCGAAGGTTCTCCTACCAAGCCTCTGTCAGAAAAACCTTCTAAGCCCGCCAAACTGTTGGCTCCATGTCCGGAGCCGGCGCCGAGCGGACCTTCTTCTGCCTCGTCGGTTCCGGCCAGAACCGATGCATCGAGGCCTCAGTCGGCTCCGACCTTGGTGTCGGAGCCATCTTCAACCCGAAAGCGTTCCCGATCTCCTTCATTGGATTCGGTCAGGTCAGCTCCGAAGTCCCCTTTGAAGTCGGAGCAGAGCCATAGGTCTCACTCCTCGAGATCTTCCAGGCTTTCGGGCCGCGACCTTGAGAGGGTAGTCAGTAGGCTTTTGAAGTTGCAGACACTCGCCCAGTTATTGCATAGCCCATCTCAACAGACAGCAGCTTCCCCAACGCCTGCTCCAGTTCCTCCTCCGACTATTCCTTCGAGCTCGGAGCCGGAGGCCGTTGGAGTTGGTACCGTGGGAGTGTCGGAAACGATTCCACCCTTATCGGTTCCTTCGTTTGCTCCGATCCCTTCATTGGCTCCGTCCTTGGAGGGATCCAGGTGCTGGGACTCCCTCGTCAGTTCCGAGGGGGCGAGTGGCATCAGACCCTTGTCTGACCCCATTCTCCCTCTCTGAGCATTGGCGCAGGTGAGTTCGGCCCCGACATCGGCCTCGGAGCCGTCCCTCTCAGTGCTGGGAGGAGCTGTCATCTCTTCAGAGCTGGGTCCCTCTTTTCTGCCTGATAGGGGTGCCTTTGAGGTCATGAGGAGCGTGCTGGCTCCTATACCGGCGCCACTTTCGGCCCCATCGGCCCCTCCTTCCATGGTGCCTGCTTCGGCCTCTGCCTACCCTCCTGAACCCAAGCGTGGAGAATCAACGCTCCAGGTCGCCCCATTGGGCATATCCTCATCTTCTGAGGCCTCCCCTGATCCTGCGGAGGAGCCCCCTCGGAAGAGGACATGCAAGAGGAAGCATGTTGACTCCCTGGAGTCAGTGACATCTGACACCGACCTGGATGATTCGGAATGGTCCCCAAGGTCCCCCTCTGAGGATGTCTCATTTTCTGACATCCTAGAAATCCTTAAACAGAGGGGGAACTGGTCTGCCCTCAACCCTTCCGAGGACGAGTTGGTGTACCTGGATGCGTTCGGTTCTCACCCTTCCACCTCCTGGGTGTCCCTGCCTTTCGACCCACTCATGGAGGTGGTGGCTCGAAAGGCGTGGACGGCTCCGGATACTATGGAACCAACTCCCCGGAGGCCCACAAAATTTATTACAGCCCCTTTGGACAAGCAGTTTCTCACTAAGGGCATCCCCGTTGATGCCATGGTGGTGGCGGCGGCCACTAAGAAGTTTTTGGCTGACCCTTCAGTTCCTGTCCATCCTCCTAATAAGGAATCTAGGACTATGGATAGGTACAGCAAGTGAATGTTTTCTTCAGCGACCTTTGCCATGCGTTCACTGAATTACTTGTGCCATTTCACCCATCTTCAGAGAGACTTTCTCAAAGAACTAGGTGATACCTTACAGGACCCATCATCTGCGGGGTCTCAGGAAAAGATCAACTCCCAGCTGGGGACCCTGAACTCTATTGTAAACTCCTCCATGCGGCTCATTTCCTATGCCGCCGATGGAGCGAGTAGGGCTGCAGGCACGGGCGTTGCTCTAAGGAGACATGCCTGGATGCGGCTTTGCAACTTTGCCGACCCCTTCAAGGCGTCCTTCACTAACACCCCCTTTGACGGTTCTGCCTTGTTTGGACCTCAAGTGAAGGATACATTGACCAGGTGCGAGCAGGAAGGCAAGACTCTCTCTGCCATGGGAGTCCGTTTTACCACTCCTTCTAGACCATACCCTAAGGGTCAAAAGGGTGGAAAAATGTGGTTCCGGAAACCCCAGGGAGTACTGCCTGACGCACGTGGCGAGCTTGCCTCCAGAGGCAGAGGAGGGAACAATAACAGACGTCGCCCTAGGGGCAGGGGGGTCCGCAAATCAGGGTAGCAGAGAATCTTTCTCTGACAAACCCTTCCAGCACCCCTGAGGAGCTGCCCGACTGTCCACCGGAGGCAGTCGGGGAAGACTATCACTGTACCCACAAGCCTCGCATTCCCTCACGCAAGACAAATGGGTGCAGTCGATCATATCCGAGGGTTACAGAATTCCTTTATTCACACCCCACATCAGCCAAAAGGGCCCCTTCCAGACGTTCCACCCGGTCTGAGAGATCAAGCAGCACTAGAAATTTCAAAGCTGCTAAGAAAAAGGGCCATCCAGCCAGTCCCAGCAGACCAACAAGGATCTGGAATCTACTCCAAGTTCTTTTTGGTACCAAAAAAGACAGGGGACTGGAGACCTATTTTGGATCTCAGCAGGCTGAACAAGTCGGTTCAAAGAACTAAGTTCCGGATGGTCACGCTACAGTCCATTCTGCCATTTCTGGGTCAGGATAATTGGATGTGCTCTGTAGACCTTCAGGATGCATACCATCATATCAAGATGAACAGGCGCTCCAGAAGGTTTCTCAGCTTCCGGCTGGGAACCAGTCACTACCAATTCAGAGCCCTGCCCTTTGGCCTCACCACAGCCCCCAGGGTGTTTACCAAATGCATGGCAGTGGTTGCGGCTCACCTGAGACGACAAGGATTCCAGGTGTTTCCATATTTAGACAACTGGCTCCTTACTGCCACCACCAGGCACCAACTACTCCAATCCAGGGATTACGCTGTACAAACGTGCAACGAGCTAGGTATCTCTATAAATTTCGAAAAGTCTGCATTGTCGCCTTGTCAGTTTATTACCTTCATAGGCGCCGATTTAAACACAGTGGCGCTCTCAGCAAAACTACCTACACACAGAGTTTCAGACATTCGCAACCAGGTTCAGATCCTATTACAGGAGAGCAGAGTCCAAGCCAGATTTTTACTAAAAACACTTGGTCTCATGGCAGCAGCAATCACTTTACTCCCCCTAGCATGTTTTCATATGCAGATCCTGCAGTGGATGCTATTTTCCCAGTGGTCCTGCTCCCCATGTCACACACCATTCTAATCACTCAGTCATGCAAAAGACACCTTTCTTGGTGGACGGTCTCCCCTCAGGTACTCCAGGGCAGACCTGTGGTCCTTCCTCCTCCTGTTGCCACTGTGACAACGGATGCCTCCCTGATCGGGTGGGGGGGCATTTTCGGGGCAGGACAGTCCAGGGCACATGACAACCCTTCAAATGCCACTTGCACATAAATGTCTTGGAAATGAGAGCAGTACTTTTAGCATTGCAGGCCCTTCAGGACTCTCTACCCACCGGGATTATTGCAATTCAAACAGACAATATGTCTGTAGTGTGGTACATCAACAAGCAGAGCGGAACCAGATCCTACCCCCTATGTCGAGAAGCACTCAGACTTTGGCAATGGGCAATCTCTTCTCAACGGTTTCTGGTAGCAACGCATTTTCCCGGGAAGTCCAACGTCATAGCGGACAGACTGAGCAGAGCCATTCTCATGCCTCACGAGTGGTCTCCCAACCAGATAGTATTGGAAAGAATTTTCGGAAGGTGGGGTCAGTCTTGCTGCGACCTTTTTGCAACACCTCTAAACAGCAAGCGCCCAGACTTCTTCACCCTCTTCCCACTCCCAGGTCTACCCCTCAGAGACGCTCTATTTCACGATTGGCCCCGGGGTCTTCTGTATGCATTCCCCCCCTTTCCCTTGATTACTCAATTAGTCCAGAAAGCGACTACCTTGAGAGCCAGGATGATCCTCATTGCCCCTTACTGGCCTCGACAAATTTGGTTTCCTTTCCTGCAATGCCATCTACTGGAGCAGCCCTGGCATCTGGACCCAGTGCCAGATCTTCTGACCCATCAGTCGGGTGGGCTGCATCAGTCCCTTCGATCTCTCAACCTCACAGCTTGGTTGCTCCACTTCCAACCCTAGCCAGGCTTCCCCTTATCTCTCAACCAGTTCGTGATATCATCCTCGCTTCTCACAAGTCTACTACCAGAAAGACTTATGCTAGCAAATGGAAGCATTTCTCTGGGCAGGGGAAAAACACGTGGACCCCTTTACGGCTCCTGTCCAGACAGTTCTAGAGTTTCTAGCAGAACTCTTTCGATTGGGCTCCTCCTCAGCCACCATCAGAGTTCAACTGGCAGCTATTGCAAATTTCCACGTTGGCTTGTCAGAGACCAGCATCATGTCCCACAAACTTTGCAAAGCCTTTTTAAAAGGAACCCTTTTACTTAGGCCCCCGGTTAAGGACCCTCCCCCACCGTGGGACTTAAATTTGGTACTGTCTTCTTTAATTCTTCCTCCCTTTGAGCCGGCGGCTTCTTGTTCATTGAAGTTGCTGTCGTGGAAAACACTCTTCTTAGTAGCCATCACCTCAGCAAGACGGGTCTTGGAACTTCAAGCCCTTTGCATTCGCCCTCCTGATCTTGTTTTTCACAAAGACAAGAGTGTCACTTAGGACTAATCCATCTTTTTTACCCAAAATAATCTCAGAGAAAAATCTGAATCAGACCATAGATCTTCCAGTCTTCTTCCCAAATTATACCAATAGAGCTGAACGAATGTTACATTGTTTGGACGTTCACCGTCAATTACGCTTCTACCTGGATAGAACTAAGCAGATGACAAAATCAAACCAGCTCTTTCTGTCTTATGCGGAAGGGAAGCAAGGCCAACCAGTCTCTAAGGTAACCTTGTCCAGGTGGTTGTCCTGTCTTATCATGTTGGTCTACCAGTTGAGGAACAAGGAACTTCCTACTAAGCCTAGAGCCCACTCAACCAGAGCTTTAGCTTCTTCAGTAGCCTTTCAGGCAAGATTACCGATGGATTCCATTTGCGCAGCGGCCACTTGGGCCTCTCCTCATACCTTCATTTCTCATTACAAGCTCGATATGGCCTCCAGAAGTCGAGCTGATTTTGGTTCCACTGTACTCAAGAGTTTGTTCCATTGAGCCACCCAGGACTTAGGTGCTAGGGACGCTGTCCCATCCAGCAAGAATGAAGGCGAGATTGACAACTTAACATTGAGAAGTTATGTACTTACCATAACGTTCCATGTTAGTTGTCTTCTTCTCACCTTCTTCCTTGCGTCCCACCCCCCATCGCCCTAGCTGGGAAGATCTAGAGTACCTTGTGTGAGTTATTGCCACCTCAGTTATATCCCCAGCTAGCTCCCTTGCTCCCTTTTTTTTGCTAGCTCTTCTAGAGGGGTTTAAATATATATATATATATATATATATATGCATACATATATTTATATACATATATATGTATATATATATATATATATATATATATATATATATATATATATAGATATATCTTTATTTTTGTATCTATGATTAGGTGGATTATTCTCTGTTATGGTGGGATGTATATGTCCATAGTGTTAGCTATCAAATGAGATCTGGGTATATGATGCCTAGCATTATGGGACATAGCATAGCCTCGAGCCGGTAAAAATAGCTCTCGAGCTTTAGTATTAGGCTGAGTCGGAGCCGAGGTTCGGCTCCGAAACCATCCAGCAAGAAAGAAGGCGAGAAGAAGACAACTAACATGGAACGTTATGGTAAGTACATAACTTCTCAATATTACCCCTAGTAAGAGTAACTGAGTTCAAAGTATAGATAGTTGTGAGGGAACTCATATGTGGAATAAGGCTTTTAAGAGCTGCCTGTATAGCTTAGTAGTACAAGGGACAGTCCCAGGGTAAATTTTCTGTTTCCTATCCATAGATCAAAGTTGCAGTTGATTGTGGACAGGGATGAGCTTTGTTTTACATGAATGTGAAGTCTCTTCTGAGCAGCGGTATCCTTTGAGGGACATGCCTGTCCCTCCAAACCATTATGTTGATGCTGCAGAAGAGGTTTAGATCCCTAGACTGAGCATTTCTGATACCATTCGACTTCTTGATGTGCAGTAAATCCATCAGTATCAAGTCAGAGGATGCACTGTGTGCCAGACGAAGGTCACCTCTTGACAGCCTGTAAGATACCAAGTATAGTGACAGGGCTTTGAGTCAGTCCATGTAGGACATATTGTTTAGGCCTTGTATCCTTTTAGTAAGGCATCTCTATGAGTGTTCCACTTGTAGCATGTGTCCAGAGAAATGTATTCACACAAGGGTCATTATATTTGATTATCCTAATGAGGACTGAGTTAAGGGGGATAATGACATCCTTAGATCTAGACGCAATCCATATATTTTCTAACAGTGCAATAAAGACAGATTTCCTTACGACAATAGACACATGTTGGTCAAAAGTTAGGTCATTGTCCATATAAGTCTCCACATCCTGAACAAATAAAAATCAGCTCAGTAACCCCAGCAAACCGTTAACAGTTAGGAACTATACCAAAGCATACTACATCCTATTTAATGATAGTTTGTCAAACTTCATTGTGCCTGCTAATCCCACAGCAACCTGTGTGGAATTGTTCACAGAGACCCTGTACAACCATGTAAACAGCTGTATAGAGGCTGCTGTACCTACTAGAAGCAAGTCCAAAACAAACCACACTGTTGGAATCCTAAACTTAAAAGGGTACATAGAAAAAGGAAAAAAGTCATGGCTAAAGTCAGGTAGAGCAACTCCCATAATGAGAGGAGCTCTCTAATTAAACTAAACAGGAAACTAAGAGAACTGTTTAAGTCCAACAAGGCCAGTTATGAGGTCAGGATATCCTCAGAGGCTAAAAACAACCTCAAGGCCTTCTTACAGCTATGTCCAAAACCTCAAAGGCAGCACACATCAGTGTGCTAAACTGGTGGTCATTGGTGCCACCTTCACTGAGCGGAGCGACATAAACAATTTGCTGGTTTACAAATTCAGCTCAAACTTCACTACCACTCCCTGCATGAAATACCTACTAGCATAACCCTCCCCCAACTATTAACAGGAAGCAAATCCTGGCAGTGCTCCCTAAGACCAAATGCAGCCTCAGTGGGCCCTGACAATATCTCAGGATGCCTCCTAAATAGCTTGAAACATGACCTACCAGGACCAACTTGAGTCACTTTAAACTGTTACCTCAAAACAGACTTTGTGCATGAAAATGGAGGGCTGCAATGGTTATCCCACTTCACAAAGATGGACCATCAACTGACTCCGAAACCTGCAGACATATTAGTCTGACAAGTCTAATATGCAAAGCCATGGAATGAATTGTCATGGAAATGATTGACAAAGACACAGGCAACATTCAAACACTGCACCCAACCCAGTTTGGCTTTGTCAAGGGAATGTCTTGCCTACTAAACGTGGTGGAATTCTTTGAAAAGGTCACCGAGCAATGGATGAGGGGAAAATTATGCATAGTGCCTAAATGGACCAAGCTAAGGCATTTGTTACAACACCCCACTTGAGCATGGTTGACAGACTCACCAAACTGGGCATAAACCCTACATAGCTCAATGGATTGCCATCTGGCTCACAGATAGGACCCAGGAAATCAGAATTAGTGATACCACCTCCACTAAGAGACTGGTCATCAGCAGGGTACCTCAGGGCTCCGGGCTGGGTCCACTCCTTTTTGGCATCTACTTCTCAAAAGTAAAGGCTAATGTCAAGGACCTTTGGCTGACCAGAATTTTTCAGATGACTGTAAATGGGGATCTGTCATAGATTCCCTCCATGAAACAAGCATCTTACAAGAGGGTCTAACATACACACATGACCGACTCCAAAGTCACGGACAAAAACTCAGTGCCAATAAATGCATTATAGTGCTTTTTGGGAAAACTGCCATCCAGGCTAACTAGTCCATCGGTAAGACACCCCCAACAGCTGATGCAGTAATCAAAAAAACTGGGAACATATGTAGACCGTAATCTGGCCTTTGACCAACATATGGCCAGGGTAGTAAGAAAATTGTTCTGTGTCACCCAACTTATAAGTAGGGCCAGGCTCCCTATTGAAATTTCAGCACTCGAAATGCAAAGTGCTGCCAAGCTGAAAAAAAGACTGAAAACATAGGCAAAGAATGAATCTTGAAAATCATGCTTCTCGTTTAAACTTCACCCACACCCCCTAAACTTGAGATTGCCATGCCTTTGAGTAAAGGGATTATTCTGAGAAATTGCATTCTCAGACTTAGTATATGTAAGACTGATCTTTCGTGCATTTCAGGATTCACTCTAGTGGTCCTGATATTTGAAATGGTTGCCATAAAGGCATGGCGTCCAGGTCCAAGAAAGTCATAGTGCCACTTTATTCAGCTGTTATCAGACCCATCATTGAATTTAATTCCCCCTTTGCCATGTACCTGACTAGACACACACAACAGTTGAAACTCCTACAAAGGGTCTTTAGAAGAATCCAGAGTATACCCCCAATGTCCAGGTCGAGGTATGTGGTGTGTACCATTTTGCCTTGATCCATTGTTTTGGTGACTTTTCAAAAAAGTTCACCAGGTTGAGTAAGCATGACCTGCCCTTGACAAATCTAAATTAAAATGGTTCCAGTGTTTGGAGGTTCCCTGTATCCTTATTGATTTGTTCCTGAAGCTTATTTCATGACTGCTTTTTTAGATGTACTTATTTTAAAATATATTCCAGTCAGAAAAGTGTATTCTCCCTTATGCTTTCAAGTTAGTGCATGTTTTGAATTTATATTTTTTTAATCATTGCCAGTTCATAGGTTCATAGGTAGGTACTAGGCTATCGGCCTTAGGGCCTACAAAAGCCTAGCCAAAAAGGTACCCTGGCTTTCGCCACCCAAGAAAATTATTTTCCTGTGCCCCTGTCGAGCAGAGCCACAGAGGTGATCCCTGGAGTGAATTTCCTATTTCCCATCCAATCATCAACATTTTTCTTGAAGCTTGCTAATGAGGAGCTTTGTTTGATATAGATAGGTAGTTTGTTCCAGAGTATGGGAAGTCACTGGGACAGGAATCTATCCCTCCAGCATGTTCTGTTTATTGTGGTGACAAGGTTTAGGTCCCTAGAGCGTGTAGCTTGGAGGGATTGGGATTTCTTTAAGTGGAGCATGTCCAACAGCTCTGGGTTTGACATAGCTTTGTATGTTAGGCAGAGATCGCCTCTGAGTAGGTGATATGCAATGGCGTAAAGTTGGAGTTTTTGAGACTGTCTGCATAGGGCCATCTGTTTGAGGCTGGTAATCTTCTTTGTGAGGTATTTCTGTGGCCTTTCCAGTTGTTGTAGATGTCTTGTGAGGTACATACCAAAAGGGGTGTTGCACTCTATAATGGGTCTAATGAGTGACTAGTAGAGGGGAACAATGACTTCTTTTTTCCTGGATGAGAAACCTTTTGTGATGAGGTGTGCCACGTAGAAGGATTTCCTGACTTCTGTGGCGATGTGATTATCAAAGGCGAGACTACTGTCCACCTGTGTCCCAAGGTCTCTTATCACACTTTCTGTATTAAGTAGACTACCACATATATGATAGCTCATGGGTACAGAGTTTTTACCAAAGGGGATGACAGTGCACTTTTTGGCATTGACCTTGAGGCCATGGCTTTGACACCAGGCATCTGTCTCAGTGAGGCCCTTTTGTAGGATGTCCACATCGTTAGGAGTTTCAGTTATGGCTCCTAGTTTGCAGTCATCTGCAAACTTTGTTAGCCAAAGACCTTCTGTGTTACCCTGTACTTCAGAAAAGTAGATACCAAACAGGAGAGGACCCAGAACTGAACCCTGTGGTACTCCACTTGTCACTGGTCTTGAGTCGGATTTGGTTTTTGTTACTTTCATAGTGTGAGTTCTGTCATTGAGCCAGTTGGCAACCCATCTTGTGACACAGGGATTTATACATAGTTTAGTCGGTTTATCTATAATTCCAGAGTGGGGGATGGTGTCAAAAGCCTTGGCGAGATCTAGATAGGCTGTGTGAACCACCTTATCCTCATCTACGGCTTTGGTGACTGCTTCAAAGAAGTCAATCAGGTTTAGGAGACATGATCAGCTTTTACAAACCTGAACTGGGTGTGGTCCAGAGTTTGGAGATTACCAATGTCTTTGTATACAAGTTGCATGATGATACGTTCATGGCCTTGCAGACCAGGCTCGTTAGCCTAATGGGGCAGTAGTTCCCGGGTCCATGGTGGCTCCCTCTTTGTGGAGTGGGATAACTGTCGCTGTGCGCCATTCAGTGGGCACAAAGCCTGAAGTGAGGCTGTGACTGAACATGGTGCCAGTTCATTCTGTAGTTAATGTAGAACGCAGCCTGGGATGTTGTCAGGTGCCATGGATGCTGTGTTCTTGACTTGGAGAGTGTGTTTTTACCTGTGTAGCTGTAATTACAGGAACTTTGCATTCTTCTGGTGTAGACATGGACCCTTTAGGGGGTGAGAGGGGGGGTAAAGTTAGCACTGAACCGATCTGCCAAGATGTTGGCAATATCAGCTGGTTCTGTATATTTAGTGCCATTGTGCTGTAACTCAGAGCAGATTTGAGTGTTGCCAATGAGATTTTGACATAGCTATAGAATGCTTTGTGGTTGTCTTTAGAATCAGTGGCGATTTTGTTTTCGTAACTAGCTTTGGAGGATTTTATGTGGGATCTCAGCTTCTTACTGAGGCTGACCAGGGAGTTCCTCCAATCATGGGATTTTACTCTTTTTTTGCAACAGTTTCTTTCTTCTGTTGTAGAGTTTGTTTATGGCAGGGGGCCACCAGATTGGCTTCCTTTTTTTCGAGTCTAGCATTTTGGTTCTGTTAGGGATAGCACGATCCATGCACTCGTGTAAGTGCTTATAAAGTGCATTTGTGTAGGATTCAGCAGTCGTACCTCTATTGTTCATCTGCATGGGTGTCGTGAAGTTTGCCACTTCTGTCTTAAGAAGTGTGAAGTTGGCTTTGGAGAAATTTTTTATGGTGGTTTCCCTATTGGGGTGTGGGGACGGGATGTGGATGTCTAGGGTGATTAGCTTGTGGTCGGATCTGACCAATGAGGAATTGACCTCTGATGTGGAACACCGGTTGCCCATGTTGGTAATGACCAGGTCTAGGATATTGCTGCCCCTGGTGAGGGTGTGAATAAGTTGATCCAAGGCGTTGGAATTTATGTATCCCAGAAAACGCTGTGCAAAAGAGTTGGTACATGAGTTGTTTTCCCAGTTAATGGTGGGATAGTTGAAATCGCCCATTATTAGGGTGTTGGGTTATACCCTAATATTTTCCAGTGTGTCAAGAAATGAGGAGTGGGAATCCTGGGGCATGGTGTGGGATGTGTATCAAGTTACAATTTGGATTGCGGTCTTGCCCAGAGTTAGTTGCACTTGGATAATCTCGGATGCATTATGCTGAGCAACTATCCCGGAGGTGTGGATATCCTTAATGAATATGGACATGCCTCCGCCTTTAGTGTTTCGGTCCAGGTTAGATGGCCGAAAGGTGTGGTATGAATTATAGCCTGGTAATGCAGGGGTGCTCTCTCGAGCCTTGAACCAGTTCATCAGACTTTTTTTTTGCTATTTGTAGATGATGATGTTTCACATTGTCCTGAATTGAGCTTTGTAGTTTCAAGTTTGACTTTGTGACCATGTCTTCTAGACATTCTTACATTTTATGCACGTTTGAATTTGTCTTTTTATAAATTTGTGGTCACTCACCATCATTCAAAATTTCCATACATTTCTTCTTTTAAGTTATATGAGTTTTCCCATTTTGAGAGGCAGTATATGTTCGTTATTCTTATTGCTGAGAAAGAAAGCTGCCTTTTATTTTATTTTTTTCTACCTTTGTGAAAATATGTGAACTTTGGATCTGATGTTTTCACATTTTAGATTCAACATATGTTTGTTATTCTTCTGACAAAGAAAGCTGCCCTTTGTTTTATTTTTTTTTTGCTTTTGTAAAATTAAATGAAATTTGGATCTGAGGGTTGAGATACAGCTTGGACTATGTTTCATGGTAATTTTATTCTGCAAGTTCACCAGGCGCTTGAGTGTCTGCTGTTTGTAAGCAGAAGTTTTATGCAAAGAACTTATTACAGAAGAGTTGATTTTCATTTGGTAGGCATCTTATTTGTCTGACCCTAAAGTGAAATATCATATCTGATGTTGTCTTCTCTGTCTGGCACTAGCCCATGTATTATCGGCTCCAACGCCGGCCAAATCCTTCAGACTTCAACTCGCTGGGCTCTGCCTCCCTATCCACAATCCCTTGCTCCTCAACTGACCCCCCCCCCCCCCAATCATACCTCTCAACCTCTTAGAGCAAGAAATCTGGACAAAGCCATAAATTAAAATGGGACACAAGGCCAAAAATAGGGAGAATTTTTAAATATTGCTCTTACAGACTTAGAAAGTTGATCGAATAACAGATTTTGCATAACATTATTTTTCTGAAGGGTATAAAGTCTGAAACTCAAATGACTGCCATTGTTTTCTAACTTCAGTCTTTAATGATTTGTCACTAATTTGCCAAAAAAATACAATTTTATGAAAAATCTAGCAAAAATATGTGTTAGAAATCTGGACATTCTGTGAAAATCTGTACAGTTGAACGGTATGCTCCCAATCAGGTTTGCCTCCATTCCTGTCAGCAGCTCAATCCATGACTTAGTGAAAGCATATCCTTTTATGTAGGCTTATTGGGTTTTTTTTTTCTTCCTTACCCTTTTTAGGTGTGTATAGGATAGGTTTAGTGCAGGTGTTAGGTTTGGGTTGAGGTTGCTATACTAGCCTGTATAGTTAGAGTGGGCTTTTCCCACCTTTTCAAGTTTGTTGTATTGTTTCTGTAGTTAAAGAGTACTAGTGTTGTATGTTACTGAATGTAGTGTGTTGGACTGTCTTATCATAGATAAGAGTTTTAAAAAATGTGTTGCTTGCGGACACAAGCTGCCCTGTCAAAATTTGCATGAGAAGTGCATTTACTGTTTGGAGACTGCTCACCTCGATTCCCCCTATTCCATCTGTGAGGGTTTGGGTCCCAGACATTTAATGTGAGATGGATGAAATTAGTCCTTAAGGGCCTTCTTCCAGCTGTTTTTTCTGCTTCTTCCACTCTGAAAGTTGGATTTGAGAAACACCACTCTTCTAAGGACTCCAAGACCTCCAGAGGTGATTTTAAGAGGTCCTCCTCTGTCTTCTTTCCTGGTCATCTTCTGGCTTCAGATTAGATGCCAGTCTACTGATTAACCCTCGGTGCCTACTACAAGCAAGGCTCCATCTCCAGCCCTTAGCCTACCAAGCCCTTTCTTGGTAAAAGGGACTCTGTCAGTTTGGGTAGCTTCCCCCCTTATCCCCGTCCACTCCACCGGAGATGTCACTGGGGTCTTCTTCCCTACCCTGGTTTTGTGTCTATCTGGCTTGGATTCGTCAGGTGTGTTCCTCATCCTCTAAGTGACCCTGCAAGCCTCCATTATTGTCTTTCTCCTCTCAGTTATCGAGGTCTTTGGGCAAAGTTATCAAACTCACTGTAACCCCAAACATTTTATGGACTAAAGAGCTGAAATGGCAACCGTGTCTGTACTCTAAAGGGGCAAATGAGATCTGAGGTAAGTTAGGGACTAGAATGTTAGGGGAAAGAGAAGAGCTTGAGAGCTTTCAATGATCCATGAGCTAGTAGAAGCAGCAGAGTCGAATCTGAGGATCAGATCCACACCCAAGAGATGAGGAAGAATAAAGATGGAACATTATGGTGAGTATGTACCTTTCTTCCTAAATGGAGAAAAATTTTTTTATTGTATGAAATGATAATACTAGACCCTGATTCTAGTTCTCAGTACCGTAGGTTCTGCAGTATCTTCATAATGTATATAAAATTGATTGTTCGTATCTGCTATTAGTCATTTGTTTGCCATATCTGTCTGTAATAATGTATTGTGACTACAGATTTTGACAGTGGTCACTGTTTCAGCTCTTGGGTCCATAACATTTTTTGGCTTGCAGTGAGTTTGATAACTTTCTATATCTTGTATCTTATATCTATATTTTATATTTTCCTAATTCTTGTGTTTTCTCCTTTTGAAGTACTTGTGTACTCCTATTTGATTTACCATTGTTGGTAGTTCTTTCAGTACCTTTGGGTACTCCTGTTATTACCATAGTTGGTATATTTCTAATTATTTACATTAAAAAAAAATCTTTATCCTTAACATTATCGTTTCTTGGCTTTTTGGCTGTAGATGTAGTTTCTGTATCTTTCGACTTTTTAGTTAAAATGTCAGAGAAAATCTCTGGTTTCAAAAAAATGTACAGTCTGTGCCCACAAAATTCCACTGTCAGATGTGCACTCTGAGTGTGTCTACTGCCTTGGCCCATCACACCCTGATGCAAAATGTGACATTTGTAAGGGTTATAATCCTAAGGCCATCATATACCACAAAAATAAGCTGATTCCCAGAGGCTTGCTGCCTTCTAAATCTTCTGCTTCACCAACATCTTCTGGGGCTCATCCCCCTAAGATGTCTGAAGAAAATATAACAGTAAATGCTCTCTGCAGCCTACCGCTTCATCAGCTCCAAGTTCGTAACCTCCAGCAAAAATGCTTAAATCTTCGGGTCCGAAGATTCAAAAAGAAAAGTCTCCTTGGATCCAATCAGCACTGTTGGGTCTGGATCTGATCACCTCTAGGCTGCCATCCCATTCTTGGAGCAGTCTCCAAGACACCACCATTCACGGCCCTCCTTCACAGCATCCTGGACTCACTCTTCAAAAACTGTGACTGAAGCCAATGTGAACAGGATGATGAGGAAGTTCCTCTTGATGCAGATACGAATGGGGTTCTACTGGCTCCAATCTCATTGCATCTGGAGATCTTAGTTAGTACAAGCCACCACCCCCCACTCACCACTTATTCCTTCTCTAATCCGACCTATGGTATTGGAGTCATCAGATCCAAAGGTTCTGGAGTTGTTCACATCAGATCTGAAGATTCTGTTGGCATCTTTGAGTGGGCCATCTCTGAGATGTCTCAGAGATGTCTCTTCCCCTTGGAGCCTCGGCGTTAGCTCGATTCCAACTCCCTCTTCGAATTCTCTGCTTCAGGGAGGAGGAATCTTACAACCCATAAGCATGTTCTTTTGGAGCCATTAGTTTCCTTCTGTCTTAGCCATTAAAGGTAGTGGACTTCTCATTTGAAGACATTCTGGAACTCTTAAAGCAAAGGGGTGGTTGGTCTGCTGACAACCCTTCCCAAGAGGAGTCAGTATTCCTGGAGGTTTTTGCTGCTGGCTCATCTACATTCTGGCTGACTCCACCCACTAATGAGCTCATTGATTTGGTCTCTTAGCAGGTGTGGAAGGAGCCTGATACTGTTGAACCAATACCCAAGAGACTAGACAAGATCCTGGCACCACCTAAGGACAAAATCCATTGGAGCAAAGGAGTACCAGTTGATGCCATGGTCATGGCGGCCACCAACAAGGAACTAACAGAACAATGTTCCTTTGTCCACCCCTCTAACGGGGAGTTTAGGGCACTGGACAGATTTGGGAAACATGTTTATGCTTCAGTGACCTTTGCCCCTCGATCACTGAACTATCTGGCACACTTCACAAGACTCCAGAGGGATTTGGTTAAAGAACTTTCTAAATCCCTTTCTGGGACCATACCCTCCAAGGCAGAGAGCATTGTTGTCTCGCAGTGGCTACCCTTCAGTCCATTTTCAGTTCGTCCATGAGGCTTATCTCTCATGCAGCAGAAGGTACCTCACAGATGGCGGGTTCAAGTATTTCCATCAGGAGGCATGCCTTGATGTGCTTCTGTGACTTTGCAGAACCCTTCAGAGCTTCCATCGTCAATGCTTCCTTTGATAGAAGTTCCCTCTTTGGCCCCAAAGTGAAAGATGCACTCTCCAGTTGTGAACAGGAAGGTCTGGCTGCTGTGGGCATACATTTTTTGACCCCTGAATGAATCTTTTCTAGGAATCAGTGAGGAGGTTGAAAGATGTGGTTTAAGAAATCCCTTCCAAAATCCAATTGGAGATGCTTCCTTTAGAGGCAGAGGGTGGAACTCTAATGGAAGACACTGCCTTCGCAGCAGAGGCGGTCTACAAAACCAAGGATAAAGGAAGTACTTTCAGACAGATCCTACCAGCACTTCTGAAAGGAGGCCTGGCTGTCCATCTCTTGAGACAATCGGGGGTCGTTTATCCCTGCACCAGAGAGCCTGGTTAAAAATTACAAAAAGTTCATGGGCGCAGAGGATAATATCCAGAGGTTATATCATACCATTTTCTCATCCACATACTCTGGTTTCAAAGAAAATCTCCAGTGTTCCACCCAGTCAGAGGGAGGAAGCTGCACTAGAAATAGACAAGCTGTTAGAAAAAGAGTCATCCAAGTCATCCTGTCAGATCAGTGAGAGTTTGGAACTTCAAGATTCTTTTTAGTGCCAAAGAAAACGGGACTGGAGGCCAGTTTTGGATCTCAGCAGTCTAAATCAGTCAGTTCAATATACAAAGTTCCAGATGGTCACAGTTCAGTCCATTCTGGCTTTTCTGCATCAGGACAATTGGATGTGCTCAGTAGATCTTCAGGATGCATACTGTCATATCAAAATCAGCAGACACTCCAGGAGGTATCTGTGCTTCCAGCTAAGAGCCAGTCATTACCAACTTAGAGCTCTGCCCTTTGGTCTCACCACAGCCCCCAGAGTGTTCACCAAGTGTATGGCAGTAGTGCCAGCTCACTTGAGGCTGCAAGGATTCCAAGTGTTTCCATTTCTAGATGACTGGCTCATCATGCTCCGACTAGACATCAACTGATACAAGCCCGAGATTACATACTCCATCTATGCTCCCATCTGGGTATTTCAGTCAATTACAGCAAATCTCATCTGGAGCCAACTCAGACATTGGAATTCATCAGTGCTTCTTTCAACATGATCACACAAACAGCATCTCTTTCTTTGGTAAGAGTTCAAATTATTCAGTTCCAGGTCAGGAAAATCATCCAAAACTCTACTCTTTCTCAGCTCAATTAATCCTTCAAGCTTTAGGGTCCATGTCGGTGGAAATCATTCTCGGACCTTTGCCAAGGTACCATATGAGAATACTTCAGTTGATATTAGCTACTCAGTGGTCCATTCTTGTCCAGTCAGATAACGATAACTCAAGCTTGCAAAAAATATTTCCTGTGGTAGATACAATCAAATCAAGTGCAAGAAGGTCGCCCCTTTGTTCTTCCCCAACCCATGACATAGTGACCACGGATACCTCCCAGATCGAGTGGGGGGCACTTCCTGGGAAGGATAGTCCAAGACACATGGTCCCCGAAGAGGCCAACACATATATAAATATCCTGGAAATGAGAACCATCCTGTTAGTATTGCAGGTTTCCAAGACTCTCTCCCCACTGGGACTGTTGCAATTCAAACAGACAACATGTCAGTGGTCTGGTACATCAGCAAACAAGGGAGAAACAGGCCTGTGTTGAAAAACTTTAAGACTGTGGCAATGGGCAGTCTCATCCAATTGATTTCTGATAGCAGTGCACATTCCAGGGAAGTCCAGCGTGATTGCAGACAAGTTAAGCAGATCTACTGTAATTCCTCATGAGTGGTTTCTCAACATGAAGGTGGCAAAGAGGATTTTCCATCTATGGGGTCAACCGTGCTGCAACCTTTTTGCATCCCCTCTCAACAGGAAGTGTAGCAGGTTCTTTGCCCTCATCCACCCACCGGGGAGTCACCAAGAGATGCCTTACTTCACAAGTGGCCCACCGGTCTCCTGTATGCCTATCCTCCGATACCCCTCATCCTCAAATTTCTTCAGAATGTATCTCAATTGAAGAGCACAGTTATCCTTATTGCCCTTATTGGCCTCATCAGATTTGTTTTCCCTTTCTTTGGTCTCATCTTCTTCATTCCCGTTGGATCCTGGATCCAACTCCAGAGCTTCTGTCTCACCCGATAGACTGTATTCACTCAGACATTCCAGGCCTAAAATTGACCGCATGGTTTCTCCAGTTCCATTGATTACTTGGCAGCCTAGGCTTTCCTCCCCGGTCTGTCATATTGTTTTACCATCTCAAAAAGTGTCCACTAGAAAACTTTATGAAAGTAAATGGAAAAGATTTGTTTTTGGGCACAACAAAATCGATTTGACCCCTTTACTGCTCCTGTTGCTCCTGTAGTGGTTGGAATTTCATCACCAAATTCTATTATCCCAGCTCCTCATAGCTCATTCAGTCTTACACAATCCATTTTTTGCCTCCTCTCTCCACTCTCATCCAGTCGTACACTCTCAGCCACACTCTTTGTAGCTTTCAGCAAAACCTACTACAAGTTTTTATGTTGGCAAATTACTCTATACTCCATTGCAAAAGCCTGGAATAAACTTCTACCTCATATCAGATGTATCGCTAACTCCAGCTCCTTTAAAACTGCACTAAAAATTGCCTACCAGAAAGATTGGCTATTTCACTGCAATGACCCAACATAATCCTATCTTCCAAACCTACCTTAATTTTCTCTTCCTATCCGTTATCTCTGCCTGTTACTCTCCCTCTCAATGCAATATTCCACACTACTAGACTAAACTCTACTTCTATTCCCCTTAGTTTCTATTTACTATAGTCGTTGACTTAATTCCTATCTACTATAGTTTTTCACTTAATTCCTACCTACTATGATTTTGTATACTCCTCCTACCTTAGACTGTTTCTCTGCCTCTCCTCTACCTCTCTCTTTAGCTACCTTCCTTTCTCATACTGTGCATATTACTTCTCTTCCTGCATCTGTACACATTCCTCACTAAGCCACTTTTCTGACTCATCTTCTTTCATACTATTCCTGTCTCAAAAAAAAAAAAAGTTCTGCAACATGCTTTGTAAAAAATTATACTATTTTTGATTTATGCTTTGAAAAAAAAATGTATACTTTGTGCTTTTATAATTGTTTTCTTCTGTATGCATTTGAATTGTATGTAACTGTTTTTTGGAGCTTTTCTCCTTGGGTCTCTGCTGAAAAAGGGTCTCTATCCAGTCGGACTAACCCGGTTAACAAATGTGAAATAAATAATAAATAAATAAACTATTGCTGAAGTTCTGGAATTTCTCACATCAGTCCTCAGTGAAGGAGCTAGCTCTTCTGTCATTAAAGTACAATTAGCTGCCATCTCCAACTTTCTTGTTGGGATAGATAATTCATCTGTAACATCTTCCAAACTTTGTGGAACCTTTATAAGAGGAACACTTCTCCTTAGACCTCCTAGTAAAGATCCTACTCCCCTTTGGGATTTAAATGTAGTTTTGCAAACTCTAACCCAGTCTCCATTTGAACCTTCAGCTAAGACAGAATTAAAATATTTAACTTGGAAAACTCTATTTTTAGTAGCAATTAACTCTACCACAAGGATTTCTGAATTGCAGGCCTTGTCTTCTAAGCCCCCTTACTTGATTTTCCATAAAGACAGAGTATCCTTAAGAATCAGCCCTTCTTTTCTTCCTAATGTGGTGTCAGTATCCAATATGAATCAAACTATCAAGTTATCAGTTTCTATCCAAATTTTTCAAATAAAGGCGAGTATATGTTACACCTATTGGACATTCACAGACAATTGTTTCTATTTACATGGAATGAAAGATTTCAGAAAAATAGAACTATTTTTCGGATTCAAAATTGGGCAAGTCATTCTCTAACATTAGCTACATGGTAGACTGATTGTATTACCTTTGGTTGTAATAAATTGAGCATATCGTTACCCAAGCCACCAGTATTACATTACACAAGATCTATGGCTACTTCTTCAGCTTTTTTTGTCTAGAGCTTCTCTAGATGATATTTGTGCAGCTGCAACTTGGGCCAGTCCTCGTATTTTTATTGCTCATTACGTATACAAATTAGATCTGGTCTTTAGGGGCAGAGCAGCTTTTGGCTCAGCGGTACTCAGGAGTATCCTTCCTTGTAGTCCTCCTGGGGTTTAGGTAGTTGGGGGCTGTGTCTCAAGAGTTGAAGAACGAATGAAAATTGACAACATCAGATAAAGAAGTTAAGTACTCACCAAAACATTCCATCTGATATTGTTAATCCTCGTTCATTCCTTACGTATGGGTATCGGTTTTGACCACGGAACCGAGCCGGCCATCTTCCAAGCTCGCGTCAGCTACAAACTCTTGAGTAAAACTCTTACCCATAATTCCCCTCATCCTGTTACCTCAGATTTCGTTTGAAGCGTTGTCATTCGGTCGTGTCAAGCTGCTTCTCTTGAGCTAAGTATAGATATTTGTTGTCAGACTAGTCCGTTATATAACCTTTCTGTCAGAAAAGTTTCATATTTGTTGTCTCTTACCCTATCGCATTTAGCGACCATATTTTCTTGAGTTTTCTTCTTTTTATTCTACACTTTTTACCGTGAGGTATTTTCTCCCTTACCATCATTGGTAATCCCTCCCGTTTCTTCATTACCTTCGGGCATTCTTTCTTACCATTGCTGGTACCTTTTCTTTTGTCTCCTTTTCTATCACGGCAGATAAAAAAGGTAGTCCAGGATTTAAAAGGTGTTCTGATTCTGGACACAAATTACCTACATCGGATGCACACTCTTTGTGTGTTTATTGCTTGGGTGTGTCGCACTTATCTGTTGACCCACCCTGTGGTATTTGTAAAAATGTTTCCAATAGAACTTTGATTGAAAGGAAAAATAAGTTGTTGCTGAAAGGACTTCTCAAATCTCCCTTTTCAGAGGCTATTTATGGGTCAGAGGCTTCAACCCCTCCTAGAGCCCATAAGAAAATTTTGGATGATCCTACTAAGGCCAAGTCTTTGCCTTCGTCCCCGGCTGGGGACCCCCGCCAACCAAGACTTAAGAAGGCTAAAGTTTCTGCTTCGGAGCTCATTCAGTCGGCCCCAGTGCTTTTGGAACCTAGACCTTCGGCACCTAAGCCTTTGGTGCCATCAGTGATCTCTGCTCCATCTTCTCCTGTAGCCTTTACTATATTGGTACCGAGGGGCTCCTCGTTTCAGACTGTTGCGACTACTACACTGGCACTGACTCGGCACAGACCTTGACCATGTCAGCTCCAACATCTTTCTCGGCACCGACGGCTCAGTTATTAGCACCAATTTTGCCGGTGCCAGCTTCGGTACCGGCAACTACTTCAGCACCAATCCCTTTGTCAGTGCAGACCGTGACCTTAGCACCAATGATTGCCTCAGTGCAGACACCCATAGTCCAGTCTCTCTCGGCACTGTTGTTCTCAGTGCGGACTGATGAGGTGGGCACCGAGCTTGTTTCTTCTGTGGACAGACCTGTTTCTCCCTCAGTCTCCATGAGGTCCACTAGAAGCCTTTCTGAACACGACGTCTTGTGTCTTGTGGATCAAGTGATTCTGGACAGAGGTATCCCCCGGACCTATCCTTCCTTGGGAGGTGATCACCCATCACCAAAGACATTTCTTATTCTCCTCCTTCATTGCCTTTAAAGTTCATTGATATAGCACAGTCTTCCCCCTCTACGGTTCCCTTTATGGATCTCACTAAGGAACTGCAGTTGCCTTCATGGCAGGAGAGTTTTGCTACGACCCAGGATGACAGTTGTGACACACGTAATTTGTTGTTTCACAGCCATCCGGGGACTCCGGGTCAACAGGCTGAGCCATTTAGGGGAGGGGTGACCCCTGTCCTGGACACTCACCACTCTTCAGGTGGACCAGCCTTCCAACTGATGGAGAAGGCTCTGGCTTCTGCTGGCGATACTGTGCTGTCTATCCCCCCACCGTACTCTGGTCCACTGTGTTCACAAGTTGCACCTAGCAGACACTGGGCGCAAGGGCCTCAGGCCATATTCCCACAGGAAACTCCCTTTCTGTTGTCTTCCCCAGCTTCTCCCACTGAGGAAGTTCACCGGAAAAGTTTGTGTAAGAGGAAGCAAATGGACTCCACAGAGGAGTCCCTCACTGAAGACACAGACTTTGATGAGGGGAAGGATCCCCCCGGTCACCCTCTGATATCCTCGAAATCCTTAAACAGAGAGGTGACTGGCAGCTCTCTAATCTGACCTTTGAGGAGTCTGTGTTCTTGCAGGCTTTTCTCGCCCAGCCTCCTACCTTCTGGATTACTCCACCTGCCGATGAACTTGTCCGGCTCATCGTGCAGCGTGCGTGGAAGGCTCCTGACACCGTCAAGGCTATTCCCCGGAGGCCAGATAAGATTTTGTCCTCTCCTGCTATGGATCCCCATTGGTCTAAAGGTCTTCCTGTGGATGCTCTGGTGGTGGCGGCCGCAACCAAAAAGGATCTGGTGGAAGAAGAAAGCCAGACTGTCCACCCGTCTAACAAAGAGTCCCGGGCACTGGACAGGATAGGGAAGCGCACCTTTGCATCAGCGACCTTTGCTATCAGGTCCCTGAATTATATGGCACACTTTACCAGGCTTCAAAGGGATTTGATTTCCGAGCTCTCTGAAACCTTGGCTGGTGCTGTGTCTGATGAGGTCCATGACAAAGTGGCCTCTCAGCTGGCCACCACTGAATCAATATCTAACTCCTCCATGTGACTGATATCTCACACATCAGAAGGAGCAGCTAGAGCGTCGGGTTCAGCTGTGGTCTTGAGACGGCAATCCTGGATGTGCTTGTGCAATTTCGCGGAACCCTTTAAGGCTTCCTTTCTTAACGCTCCCTTTGAGGCCTCTGCATTGTTTGGTCCCAAAGTTAAAAGCACACTGGCCAGATGTGAACATGACGGTAAGACCCTTTCTGCCGTAGGTGTCTGTTATTCTTCCCCTAAAAATGCTTTCTCCTGAAACCAAAACATTGGGAAGATATGGTTCAAGAAATCTTAGGGTCCTTTCCGTGACACACAGGCCGAGTACTCCCCTAGAGGCAGAGGGGGAAACTCACAGGGAAGACGCCCCTTTAGGGGCAGAGGGGGTCTGCATAACCAGGGTTCCAGGGACTCTTTTCCTGGCTAATCCTACCAGCGCTCCTGAAGAGCGGCCCAACTCCTTTCCTCTGGAGGTGGTTGAGGATAATTTCTCCTTGTACCCTTCTGTCTGGCTAACCATCACCACTGATTCTTGGGTACAAAGGATTATAACCAGAGGTTGTCATATCCCCTTCGATCTTTGTCCCGTCCCCTCAAAAAACCTTCCCCGACGTTCCACCCAGTCAAAGGAAAGAAGCAGCACTAGAGATAGAAAAGCTGCTAAGAAAGAGAGTCATCCAAATAGTCCCTCCAGACCGGATAGGATCCGGATTCTACTCAAGACTATTTTTGGTGCCAAAGAAAGCCAGGGACTGGAGACCAATTTTGGATCTCAGTGTATTGAACAAGTTTGTGAGAGTTCAGAAATTCCGGATGGTCACAATACAGTATATCCTCCCACTTTTGGAAAAAGATGATTGGATGTGCTCGATAGATCTTCAAGATGCGTACTACCACATAAACTTGGACAGGCCATCAAGGAGATTTCTGCACTTCTGTGCAGGTCCAGTCACTACCAGTTCAGAGTACTGCCTTTCAGACTCTCTGCAGCCCCCAGAGTGTTCACAAAGTGCATGGCAGTTGTCATAGCTTACTTGCGACTACAAGGATTCCAGGTGTTTCCATACCTAGACGACTGGCTCATTTCCGCCCCTACCAGACATCTATTAGAAGAAACCCTGGCATACTCTCTCCTTGCTGCACAAAGGCTAGGCATAACCATAAACTGACAAAAATCCAATCTCACCTCATCTCAGTCCACAGAATTCATAGGGGTCATCTTGGATACAAAGAATTGCAGAGCATCCATTCCAGAGCACAGAATTCTGAAGATAAAGCAACAATTGGTCCCAATCCTTTCAAGGGAGAAATCCACAGCTCACTCTGTCCTATAGCTGTTGGGTTCCATGGCAGCCTCCATCACCATTGTTCCCTTGGCCAGGTTTCATACGAGGCTTCTACAATGGCTACTGCTCACTCAGTGGTATCCTTTTCAGCATCCTCTTTCAGCCAAGGTTCGAGTAACCCACAGGTGCAAACAGGATTTAAATTGGTGGATGACCCACAACCTGTCACAATGGTCTCGCCCCTTCTCCCCCCAGCAACACAAGGCTACAGTGACCATGGACGCCTCCCTGATGGGGTGAGGGGGCTATGTCATGGACAGACAGTCCAAGGCACTTGGTCCGAAGTTAAGGCCCAACTGCATATAAATGTTCTACAGCTGAGGGCGGTGCTTCTGGCATTGCAAGCATTCCATCCCATGCTGCCATCTGGGACGATTGCGATTCAATCAGACAACATGGAGGTGGTCTGGCACATCAACAAACAAGGTGGAACAAAATCTTACCCCCTTTGTCGAGAGGCCATGAGGATATGGCAATGGGCGATGGCTACCAACCGTTTTCTTTTAGCAACGCACATTCCCAGGAGTTCCAACGTGATAGCAGACAAGACTCAGCAGGTGCATTCTACAAACTCATGAGTGGTCCCTGAATCTCTTGATAGCGGCGGAGATCTTCCACCACTGGGGCCGTCCTTGCTGCGACCTCTTTGCATCCCTGACCAACTACAAATGCAGCAACTACTTCGCCCTGATTCCCCGTCTGGGACAGTCACCCAGGGACGCTTTAATCCACGATTGGCCCTCAGGTCTTCTTTATGCATTCCCACCTTTTCCCCTCATTCCTCAGTTTCTGAAGAAAGCCCATCGATTGAAGAGCAAGGTGATCCTCATAGCACCATATTGGCCTCGTCAGATTTGGTTCCCCTTCCTTTGGTCTCACCTGCTAGATCAACCATGGATTCTCCATCCAACCCCGGAGTTGATCTCGCATCCGCAGAGCTAGATTCATCCCAGCTTGGACAGCCTGAAGCTCACAGCTTGGCTCCTCCAATTCCCTTGATTGCCAGGCAGAATGACCTTCCTTTACCAGTACGGGACATTCTTATTGCATCTCATAAGTCTTCCACTAGAATTAATTATCTAAGCAAGTGGAAAAGATTTACCCGTTGGCCGAAAGAAAAACAAGTAGATCCCTTCTCAGCACCAGTGTCGATAATACTAGAGTATCTGGCCGACCTATTTCAATCGGGTCTATTGGCCTCCACCATTAGAGTTCATTTGGCTGCAATATCTAATTTCCATGAGGGTGTCCAAGACTCCTCTCTTATGTCACACAAGTTATGCAAGACCTTCATAAAAGGTGTGAATCATTTGAAGCCCCCTTTTAGAGAACCTATTCAGCCATGGGACGTGTCATTAGTTCTACAAGCTCTGACAATGCCATCCTTCGAACCAGCTTCTTCTTGTGACCTCAAATATTTGTCATGGAAAACCTTGTTTTTGGTTGCCATTACTTCTGCCAGGCTTATCTCTGAGCTTCAAGCTTTGTGCATCAAGAGTCCATACTTGATTTTTCATAGAGATAGTGTCTTTGAGAACTAATCCTTCATTTCTGCCAAAAGTGATCTCTGAAATGTCCATTAATCAAACCATTGAAGTGTCAGTTTTCTTTCCCAATCATTCAAATAGAGGAGAGTATTGCCTACATACCCTAGTTATTCACAGGCAAATCCACTTTTATTTGAACAGGACTAGGTCCTCTCGTAAATCTGACCAATTATTTTTGGCCTATTCTGGACCTAGATTAGGATCTGCAGTTGCTAAGGTCACATTAGCTAGATGGTTGAAAGACTGTGTGATGACCTTCATTTATACACAATGTAATATCCCATTGCCTACTACCATGAAGGCTCATTTGACAAGGTCGGTGGCAACTTCTGCTGGCTTCCATGCCAGAGATTCTTTACATGACATCTGTGCAGCTGCAACTTGGGTTATGCCTCATACCTTCATCAATCATTACAAATTGGATTTAGCCTCCAGGGGAATAGCATCTTTTGGTTTTATGGTGCTCAGGAATGTCCTTCCCTGAGTGCCTCCCAGGAATAGAGGTAGCTGGGGCTCTGTCCCATATGTAAGGAATGAACGAGGATTAACAATATCAGATAAAGAAGTTATGTCTTACCATAACGTTCCATCTGTATTGTTGATCCTCATTCAGTCATTACGACCCTCCCTCCTTCCCCCTCCTGTGGCTTCTAGTGGATCTCTCCATCCGGTTCTGTTAGGTCATTTGACCAGAGGTAGCCTCTACCTTCTTTTGACTTGCAAACTCAATCTGAGGTAACAGGGAGAGGGGGATTATGGGTAAGAGTTTAGCTCAAGAGTTTGTAGCTGACGTGAGCTTGGAAGATGGCCGGCTCGGTTCCGAGGTCGGAACCGATACCCATACATAATGACTGAACGAGGATCAACAATGCAGATGGAACGTTATGGTAAGACATAACTTCTTTATCTGTGTTGTCCATTTTCTATCTCCTCAACTACCCTCCCACCAACCACCTCCTAGTCATTCTTTTGGAAGGATCAAAGATGCTAAAGGAACCTTGTTCCTTTGTTTGAGTTTCAGTTTTTGCTGGTTATCTTAATATTTTTATTCCTTTGCTATGCTCTATGTATATAAAGGGCAGCAAACAAGATCTGAGGTAAGTTGGGGACTAGAGCATTATGGGAAAGGGAGGAGCTTGAGAGCTTTCAGTGATTCATGAGCTAGTAAAAGTGGCAGAGTCGGATCCGAGGATCAGGTCTAAACCCAAGAGTTGAGGAACAATGAAAATGGACAACTTTTTTTTTTTCCTAAATTAAGGAGATTTTTATATTGTGTGAAATTAGAACAGTAGAACCTTATTCCAATTCTCTGTACCTTAGGTTCTGCAGTATCTTTATAATGTATAGAAAAATGATTGTTCTGATCTCCTGTTAGTCGTTTGTTTGCCATATCTGTCTGTCTGTAGTCATTAACTGTGACTGTGGATTTTGACAGTATTAGAATGTATGTTCCCATTTCAGAGTTACAGAATACATTTATGACTTTCAGTAGTATCAAAATGCAAGCTAATCTTTCTTAGCAAATAAAATAACTAGTACTTGTTCCTAAAGAAAAAATAATAATGGGCCCTGGTATTCATAAGCATAGTGTACAGATGCAGACAAGCATTTTGCACAGTATGACCAATACACCTCTTGGAACTACCATGATTCATAGACATGAGCCACAATAGTTTCAAAGGCATACAGATGCCCTCCCATTTTTATGAATGGCAGAAATGAGCCCCTAGTACCACCAATGTGTACTAGATGCTCCTGTACTTTGGTCGGCATGCATGAGCATCACAGGAAAACACAACGGTGTAAGTCATTAAGTTAAGTTGCAGTTTATCTTATCAGTTACCTATCAGTAACTACTTAATAAATTGTACTGTACCTAACTACCTGCATTACATTACTGCTCTGTGGTCCATCATTATGCCTGTGATTCATAAAGCAGTCAAATTCTTTAGGCATGATGGTGGACCAGCATTCGTAGTCATAATGTATGTGAAGGAATCTGATGCTGTGCAAATTAACGTTGGTGGGAGCTCTCCAGCATCTCAGTGTATGGGTGAGACAAGGTTGTCTCTGATAACAGCTTTGCCTGCACCATAGGGAAATCATTTCCTGATAATGATTTTCGTGCTGTGTAGCAGAAGTGTTGAGGGGAGGTTTCATTTTTACGTCAATAGAACATTGCTCAGCACTATTTGTTGAGCAGCATGCTAGCAGGGAATGGGGATCACTGCACCCACAGATTTTACAGTGAATCACTGTGCCCACAGATTTTACAGCTGCAGTTTGTACACAGCTGGATTCCCTAGTTTTAATTGTTGGGACTAGTGTGTTCAGTGATGCTGTAGGATTTGTGAATAGTGTACATTTGGTTTGAGGTGGGTTAATTTGCATGAGTGATAGTGCTTGTGGCACTAGTGGTGTGCAGTGGAGCAAGACCACATGCATAGTCATTCTGCATTTTGCAGAAGGGGTTCATGAACTGCAAAGGTTTTTCGTGCACATTTCTGTGGTGTAGAAGCTGTATTGAACAGTGTACAATGTCTGTCAAGAGGACCGAACTTTTTTTTGTCAGTGAATGACAGCAGCTTGACCTGAACATGCAAACTGTTTACGTCTCATAAACATGTGAAGGAATTCTTTTAATTTTATTTTCCCTTGGGGGAAAAATGTCCATAGTTCAGTTGACAGTGATGTTTAGCACCAAATTATTCAACCCATTCTGAAAGCTTCTTTTCCTGTCATTTGTTTTTCTTCTGATTCTGTCATCAGTTCTGGATGGAAAGGTGGTGGTAGCAATTCCTAATTATAATAGTAATAACATTTGGGAAGTTTTCCTGGGTCTTTTCTCTAAATCTTCCCTTTTTAAAACTTCCTCATCGCAAGTGTATGTACCTTGGTCTTTCAGGCCTGTTGTGTCTGCTGTTTTTTTTTTTTTTTTTCTTCAGATAATTAGATCTCCACTGCATGCAGCATTTTCCTTTTATTTATTAATTATGCTGAAATATTCTGAATTTCCAGTTGTGTCCCTTGTATACCCATATTTTGAACTGAAATCACTAATTCTTGAATTATGGAGAGTCGAGGGAAAAATTCATACCTAAATGTTTTAGTTAGCGTTACCACAGTTCAGGTGCTTGCACTTATAGCCCTATGTAAATATTTTTTGAGCTGTCAGGTACTCGACAGTGCAGATTCATTTCCTTGTTTTCCATTTTTCCATTTTAGGGCCTTGATAAGTTTTTTGCACTTATTGTCTCCACTGATTTTTTATAATCTACCCCTGTCAGGCAGCTGTCCCATTCATTCCCTATCAGCAAGCATGGGCAAGAATCAACCAAGAAGGGCCATCACTTTGACAGTCATTACGGGTAGTTCAGTTTTTTTTCCCTTTCATGATCCTATACCATTGTGTAAGCTCAACTAAATAGGGAAAAAGGAGATGTGTAGTGGACTGACCACACTGACTGTCCCCTCACCTCTACTAGGGATGTTGCCAATAAGCAGCCCTGCCTCCACCCTTGAAGCATGGGAAATGATATTCCACTTTCCCCATGTGATCTCTGTGCGTACACAACCTTCCCCTGTTCCAAATAAAGGCAAATGGCCATGTCCCTTCACTCCTTTCCTGTTAATATATATATATATATATATATATATATATATATATATATATATATATATATTTTTTTAACACTTGCATTTGGCTATGTTTACAGGCTCCCATAATGTGTGTCTATGATTAACATGTATGTTTATTTTTCTTTTTTCATTTTAAAAAGCAGGTGTCCATTAAGGCCGGCTTGCCTTATTATGCCAGGTATGGCTGTAGTTTCAGTCTCAGACAGGTTAGTTACCAGAGACCACTGTTTGCTTCATTACACATAAGGCACCCTCATGTCCATAACTATTTTATCTTGGTTTGCATTGGTCCAGATCAGTTCCTGCAAATCCATTTCTCCCCACTGGGGTCTTCCATGGATTATGTTGGCAGTCATTTCCAGCTTGGCAGCCAGGTGGTAAGACTTGAACACTGAGCAGTGGTTAGCATAGATGTAGAGTTCCTCATTTAATTGTACAGATGCTATGAACATTTTTACAGCCACAAGTTCAGCAGAATTATGAATCCCCTTGTGCCCTAGTCAAACAGGATGGTTTCGTCTGAAAGGAGGAAGGCAATGACTCCCCTTTAACAGAAGGTGCAAAGCCATCTGTGAGCTATGCATTGTTTTTTTCTCCTCTGTTAAGCTTTTCATAGGCGGCAGATTTCTGGTAAGGTGATTTTTTTTTTCCAGTGGCACAAGTCTCTATCTGAACTTGGTCAAGAATATCGAGGACAAAATAGTCCAGATCCTATCTTGTTGAATTTGTGTCCTACAGATTGCATCAGAAATGGACTTTTTTGATTGGGTGCTATGTGGGCAAAGCAACTCTTCTAAAAATGAGTCGGATTCATGCTGTTGCTGGGGAAGTGGGCAAACTCATTAAAATAAGATTTTGACAAGTTTGCTCTTTGCAGTTAGGACTTCTCCCATCTGTTTTTTGGGAGGTGCCAGAACAGTAATCAGTTATTGTATACTTTTCTACATTTTAAAGTGTTATTTACTGTAAGTTTCCTGGCTCCATTTTCATAGGTTGCGAAGGTAGAATGAAGCAGACTGTTTTAAAAAAACATATATATCCTGTCCATGCACCCTGGGAAGTATTGTCAGTGGGTTTACCTCCCTTCTTGGCATGGACCATATTACTAATCCCTGGTGTAAATGTAGAGGAACATATCCAGTCATCAAGATGTAATTTGAAGGAGACTTAAGATGCTACACTATTTAATGTATAAGGGACGTTTGTTCCACAAGTAGGGAATCCTTTGGGTAATGAATGTATCCCCCAAAGAAGTCCCATGATGTAAGCTGAGAGTTTTGAAGCAAATGTTCCTAACATTGTCTGTGTTTCTGAAGTGGAAAACATATAGTAAAAGAGAATTTTCATAACTTGAAAGGTAAGACAGATCTCCACATGGTAGTCTGTATGAGACAGAAAAAGTAAGACTTTTCAGTCTACCCATAGCTAAGGGAGCCTAACGCTTAGCTCTCAACTAGAAAATGTTGAAGTCTTTCAAGATGGGATAAATATTTGGTAAGACATGCAAATTGAAGTGTTCTATTCAGTGATCAGCCTAATAAAGGAAGACTATAGGAGGCTAAAACCTCTTTGGTTCTTGAGGATATGCCTTTAATAAAATTAGCTGACAATGGAAAAAGATTTCTTTACTGTAACTGATACTTAAGGATTAAAGAACAGTTCATTGTTTAAGGAAAGTACCTAGATCTCTAAGGGCTACATTGACCTCTGCAGGGTTCCATTTATGTGATATTGGTATGAAAGACTTGTTTCCTCAAATGTGACTGCATTGTCTTTTTTGCATTAAGTCTAAAACCATAATCAGAACACCTGGTGCTGACTCTATCTACCCATTCTTGGAGAATAAGAGTCTTTGGGGTAGATCAAGGCTGGCACCCATTTTGCAGTCATCTGCAAACTTGGTCAGCCACAAACTTTGGACATCTGCCTTCGGATCAGAGAAGCTGACACCGAAAGAAAGATGGCCTGGCACATACCAATGAGAAACCCCAATGGTGACTAATCTGTTAATTGAGAAGATACCAATAACTTTCACTGTTGTGTACATTTGATTGGAGAGTCAATTAACAATTCATTAAGTAACGTAAAGATTAATATTTAAGCTGGTGATTTTTTTTCAGTTATGAATGCTCTGAATTATATTCCATACTTTAGCAAAGTCAAGGTAGTGGTGTGGATAGAATGAACCCCACCAATGACATTATCACACCCTTGCAAAAGTCAGCTAATTTAAGTAGCAATAGCTGCATTTCATAAAAAAACATAGACTAGGCTCATGTCTTTGTAAGTTACCAGTTTTGCTGTTTTGAGACTGACTAAGATCTCCTGCATGATTTTACAGATAATACTTATAAGGCTAATAAGACAACAATTTCCAGGGTATTTTGCAACACCACCTTTATGTAGGGACACCAGAACTACTGTTCTCCAGAGCTCAGGCATGTACCATGCGGAGACCTCGAAGTTAAAATGTTTGAGGGGTTCTGAAATAACATACTTTGTGCTAATAGCAAGGCACTATTGTCCTGGTCCACAGAGCTGTTATGGTCCAGAATGTGTATCATAATGATAACGAGAGGCGTAATGTTACAAGAGTCAAGGGAGGGGACATAGGGCTATGAGAGAAGGGAAACATTGAGCTAAATTTGTCAGACAGGCTACTTGCTATAGCTGTGGTATCAGAATAGGGACTGGCATTAATTTCTATATCAATACAGTACTGAGCATTACTTCTTGTACTCATAGTTCAAAAGAACCTTGTGATTATCCTTCAGGTAGTTAAATACCATCAGTTCATATTCAGCCTTAATTCTTCATAATGATGCATGTAACATCCCTGCAGGCTTGCTTAAATGTTTCCTTCTGACTGATTGGTAAAAAAAAATGTATACAAACCGTGTAATTTTCTACTTCTGCTATAAAATTTCTTTACTCGACGATTTCACAGTAGGGCTTTACCCTTTAATTTCCCACCATACCTATACCTTTTGTATTTGAGATGGCTGTAAAAATCTGTAAAAATTGCCTAAGTCATAAGGTTATAATTCAATAAAGATGTCTCTTGTTTAAAAAAGAAAGAAATTAAGTGTGTAAGTATGCAGCCAAAGGCAGCATTTCTAAGGCCAAGTATATTTCCTCCTCTCGTGGGAACTTGGACAGTTTGAGCTGTGTGGCTGTTATTAAAGAAATGTAGAAAGCAATGGGTATATTTACTTATGTAAAACTGCCATTTGACATACAGGTAATTTAAGTTGCCTGGAAAGAGGGTATATAGGCTAATAGATACAGAATCCAGGTTACCAGAGTACCTTTTGTGGTACTCGGGTAGAATTGCATGGAATCTGTAGTTGACAGTGTTGGAGTAACTGAGTTTATCAAAAGTGCCCATTTCTTGTTCCACCTTTCTCTTGATTGAGGCATCTGTTTTGGCGATACTTTTGTCATAGCCCATTCAGTATCTCTTAACATTATGCTACAATTTTAGTGAAAGTGTTCAATTCTTTCAAGAGGAAGTAACAGAGCAGATCCCCCTAGCTACAAGATAAGTCCATTCAGATTAAGGCTGTGTAGATATTCTGAACAATATATTCATTGTCCTTTCTTGTATATTAATAAGCCTGAGCTTAAAATTTGGTAACTATGCAACATTCCTCCACATTCTGCAGTAACAGCAACTTCAGGTTTAGGTGCACATTTGTTTAATATGCCACAGTTTACAGTCATCCTTAAAGGCCCATCAGATTTAAGCATAAAAGGTGAACCTGCAAAAGTTCTTCCTTAGTTTTTTTTAGTTTCTTTGTAAGCCTCAAGCAGTCTGCAGTGTTTCTTAATAATAAGCCTTTCTAGTGGTTGAGCCTTTTAAATGTTGTCCACTTAGTATAGCCCATTATGATCTTACAGTAAGCTGTTTTCTTTAAAAAGTAAATGTAAGCCATTCTGTCTGTAATATCTTGCTTAGTAGAATGTCAGTACCAATGATACAGTGTAGAGCATGAAGCAGTTAACTAAATGCTGGACTCAGAATAACTAACTTCAGGCTTACTTCCTTTGTTAGGGGTCATGCATTACCGTACCCACTGACATGTACAAGAGCACCATGAATGGTATTGGAATTAACATGATTAAGAATTCCCTTAGCCCCATTGTTACCAGTATAGTCTCATTCTTTGGATGACCCCCCGTATATTGAGTGGTGCATATGGGTGTCAGTATTTCCACAGTCAGTGCTCATATTCCCCACCTTGGAATATCTACAATTCCTTCTTGGAAAAGCAGTATGTTGAGGGTTCTTCTACACAGCCATTGTAACTCAGAATATAGATTCTGATTTTTTTTTTGTAGGCTACCCAGCAAGAGGTACTGAGGCTTTTTCTCCTTAATCCTTTCATATTCCATAAGTAAAATATGCCATTTTGTTTATGTGATAGCATGAATGGAGTCAATGTTCAGAGTAAGTCTATAAATATTAGATGTTCTTCATGTTTCACTGTTGCAGTCCTGACTTGTGGGATTTCCTGCTGTGGAAGCCCTTGGCATGCCGACTACCAGAGTAAATATCTCCCTCCTCCCAAGGTTGGTGGATGTCCTTTCTTGATGTCAGTATGCTTGGGTATAAAGGGAGCCAGCTGACACCATTACTTCTGTGTTTTCTTGCCGTCAAAACCTGAAGCAGTGCGTCAGTCGGCCCACACCAGAGAGAAGTCCTCTAAAGCCAAGTACCCCGTTGGGGAACTTTTTTTCTTGCTTTAACTCATGTAAGAAAGGTTAACAGTTGTTTCCATTGTGGTAAGCAAATCCCATGCCGAGACTTTCATACTTTGTGTGTCAACTGTCTAGACCCAGATCACGATGTCCCTAGTTGTCGTTTTTGTAACTATTTCAATTCTAGGATTATCAGGCATAGGGCCAAAATCTTTGCTAGGCATCTTAGCCTACAATCTTTCGTGCATTGATCGATGGCGTCTGCAGGTCATCCAGATGTTGAGCTCCCTAAGTGTAAGAAAGACAAAGGAAAAAGACCCAGGCTGAGGGCCCTGGATGACAACCATTCACCGTCAGCTAGTCTCTCAAGGCACGTTATCATTGTGGAAGGCGAGGTGCTTTCGCAGCCCCCTTGTGCGACCGAGGTGGTGGTGCAGGCCTCTGTCGAGACCATTATGGAGTCCGAAGTGCTGTTGCATCCCAAGGCTTCTACACAGGCCTTGGCTTTCAGTCTGTCAGTTGGGTCTGGAGTCACTCAATAGACCTCAGTTTCTGATGAGCAATCTTGTACCAGTGAAGTTTCTTCAAGGTGTCAGCCTGCATTGGTTCTGCCTTACAAAGACACTGGCATCAGAATGATGTTTGTACGTAGGCCCAAGGCTAAAGCTGTTTCCAAGAAGGGTTCTACCTCAGGTCATATGCCTAAGCCTACTGTAGATCAGGGAGCACATGCTATGTACCGTATCTTTAAGAAGCACAATCAAAGACTGAAAGTGCATGTATAAATGTCTAGCACATGTCATTCCTAGTGTCATTTTGAGAATGCAGCCAGGGAGTAAGCATGCATCATTACAGCAGTTAGTTTGTGTATAGGTTACTTAACTTAAATTCATTAAACTTCTATCCTGATGTGTTTGTATAAAATAAAGCTGCTTAAACAGAACCCACAATGACTCTTCTGTTGTGTTTAAAGTAGGAGAGCGACATCTACTGTCTCCCATTAAGCAGGTTATCAACAAGACCTGGTCAGGTTAGTTGAGGGCCTCATCTCCTTAGTCAGAACTAGGCAACACCATTTGGAGTCTTCTCCAAGAAAAAGGAAGAGGAATCCTACCCCTGAAGTTTTCTCTGAATCTCCTGATTCAGATGAGGATTCTGACCAGGAAGGGTCTGTCTTTCAGGATGAATCCTACCTTATTTTCTTTGAAGATTCAGATTCCGAGGAGAATCTTCTTCAACTCCTGAAGACATCACCTTGGGAAAACACTCCATGTCATGAGGGAACATTTCCAATGGGAGGCACATGAAAACCCACAATCTAAAAAGTGGGTTAGTGAGTTTGACCTCGCAGAACACAATCCTTTGGCTATTCCTCCTGTAATAGAGGTGGTAGAGCATGTCTTTATAGACTCTTCCCTGAACCCAGACTCTTTAGCCCCAGCTCCTTGAAAACCAGACAGGTTTTGCAGGGCACTGGACTCTCATAAATTTCTCTTCAAAAACCCCTCTTCAGACCCAGAGGTTGTCACTGCAGGTCCTAAGGGAGTAACAGTCAACTTTTCTAAAAATCCTTAACTTACTGACAAGGAAAGCAGGGCCCTTGATAGGTTTGGTAAAAAAAGAAGAAAAACAGGCTGGAAGGAAGCACTCAGGTTCACAATTTCTTCAAGGTTTAATGACACAAAAAGGTAGATGAGCAACACAACAAAATGCTGATAACACTCCAAATACATTTTCGTTCACAAGAACTTCATCAGAATAATAAATTACATAGTAAAGGCCCATTAAATAGTTCCCCCGATCAAAAAAATGACCAATATTGTTGTTGTTGTTTTTCTTTCGGCTTTTTCCAGGTAAGGGGTCGTCACAGCAGAACTCCGGTCCGCTAATGATTGGCAGTAGATTTTTACGAAATGCCGAGGTGCTTGCTCGACGTCCAACCTTCAACAAAGGTGCACCCATTTACACATGCATGTCTTTCAAACGCTACCCAATCGTTGGGAGGACATGCAGACTCCACACAGAAGGCACTGCCAAGCCGAGAATAGAACGGGAGAACCTCTTGCTGTGAGGTAACAATGCTACCGCCGTACCACCGCGGCATACATATCAAAAAATGACCAATAAAATCACAAAATACAATTTTAAAAACATTTACAATTCCAAGTGCTGTCACCTGGTGTCAGAACATACTAATTACATCCTAAAAACAATGGTAAAAATATATGTGTAAAAACTGTTCATGCAGTCACTCATATAATGTCAATAAAATAACTCAATAGTATGTTTGTAAAAATTAATAAAAATACATATTTATACTAGTAAGAAAAGTGCATTTGTAAAAGAAATGTAAGTAAATGTGTTTGTTTCAAAAGTTTATTATAGCTTGGCAGACCTGAGTTTTAGTAGAGGTGCTATTGAGATATTCTCATTTAACCCGGGGGTCCTGCTTGCATCTAGGGTGATCTGCCACAATAATTCTCTATACTCAAGGATAGTCTCCCATGCACCCCCCTCACATCCTGAATAGCAACCTCTAAAACAAAAAACTCAAACCTTGCCTCGGGGCAGTCCAAAGAATGTTTATATAGAGAATTTTTGACATTACGTTTCTTAACATCATACATGTGCTCATAAATGCGTCTTTTCAACTTTCTTTCAGTCTTGCCCATGGAAAAGGCTTCATAGGTCTTGCACACAACTAAGTATACTAGCCCACTAGTATTAGAGTTACTAAAACTCAAATAAAACTTGAAAAATCCAACAGTTCAAAAACCAAAAAGGAACACCAGCACGAACCAACTTCCAAAGACCACACTCGGACCAAATAAACTTGGCGCTTTCATTCACTTTAATAACGTGAACTTCATCAGAAAAAAACATACATCAACCCACCCCTTCCTTTTATAATAAATTAAATTAAATAACGGGAAATGTTGCAATGAAAAAATCATTAAAATTCTAAATCAAAACAAAAAGACATGTAAAAATATGTACATGTATGTATAACAATTAAACAATGAATCCTACTTAATGTCACTCAATTCAACATACATACTTTATCTATACATTAAAAAACATTTCAAATTGATAACTTCATTTAGGCCAGGTGATACATCCGCTCCAAATAGGAGCTGCCAAAATGCCTCTTTGCATTCCAATCTGTTGTTTAAATCCCCGGCTAATAAAACTTTATCAACACTATCTAAAACAAAAAACTCAAACTTTTTGAATGTAGTACAAGAAAGTGCATGTCTAGATAGTGAATTGGTCTTATCTTTTTTCTTTATAGCTAAGGTGTGCTCGTATATCCTACGTTTTAGACTTCTCTTAGTTTTCCCTATGTAATAATTCTTACATGTTGTGTAAGTGGCTAAATAAACCACACATTCACTGTTGCAACTGTAGTACTTTTTTGCCCAAAAAGTGTGTCTCAAATGTTCTACGATAACAAAGGATGAGTTACTAATGAATCTACATTGTTTACAGTTCATGCAACCAAAAGTTCCTTTCTTGTTGGAACATGCTCTGGCATTATTAACATCCACATCTTTTGTTGATTCCAACATCAACTTAATGTTGATGATGGTGAGGCAAATTATGGAGAACAAAGTGAAGAAGGGATTAACTATGACCCTTTAGAATTCCCTCCCCTCCGTCGCTCCAAGAGATCTTATGAATCAGAAAGGCCCCCAATACTTACAAAACCCTATTTGGAGGGGGAACAGAGGAGCTCGACGGGGGGGGGATTCTAGTGTTACCCACCTTAGTTTTAGCCACTGAGAATATAGTTAGGTGTGAGAACAAATATTCTTTTAATAATTATAAAATTTTTAACTACAGTGGTGCAGACCTGAAGGTTGACCACTTTAATCTTTTAGCCCGGGGTTTCAAATGTAATCCTAATAACAAATGTGATTTGACAAAAGTGATTTTAGATATTAAGACCTTTACAAGAACGTTAAATTTTGGTGTTATGTTCGATGGTACAGGCAAAGAGAAAAATTCAGAGACTTTAAAGAGAAGAAGTGAATTCAACCCACCTCTACACACAAATTAAAAATTCTGAAATGGTAGTAGAAAAAGAATTAAGACAGGCTATCTGTGCTTCCCCTTATAGGTTTAAACACAACCTCACGACTGGGGAATTGTTGGTCTTAAAGGAACTCAAACAGAACCACAATGTGCGTGTCATGAAACCAGACAAGGGAGGGGGGTCCGTTTTGATGGACAATGTTATCTACGAAGGCAAGATGTTAGACATTTTGGGTGATTCCAGTACATACAGGAGGGTGTCCAGAAATGAGATTTTTGTTGCATATAAAAAAATCGATTTGGTCATTGATGACTTACTGTGGGATAGATTGATTGACCTGGACACCCACAAGTATTTACATGTAGCTCAACCCAGAATAGCTACTATTTTTGGCATACCTAAGGTGCACAAGGACCCTATTGACCCCCCATTAAGACCGATTGTTTCGGCCTAAGGGTCAAAGACTGCACCCATAGCAAAGTTTCTTGACATAAAATTAAAGTCAATTTGGGGCACAGAAAAGACTATTTTAAAAGATTCCTGGGACTTTTTAAAGGGAATTAAAACAGACCAGTGCTTTGACAATACTATTTTGTCATGATTGATATCAAAGATTTGTTCACTGTTATTCCCCAGGATTTAGGATTAGCCTGGTTGGAGGAAGCCTTACTAGATAAGGCCTGTCCATCTACAGACCAGTTGTCAGTCATTTTACAACTGATGGAAATGTGGGGATTCTTTCATCAAATCAAGGGTGTAGCTATGGGGGCGAATTGTGCCCCCACATACACCAATATATTTTTAGCTTGGTGGGAGAAAAAATATGTTTTAAAATCTGTATATAGCAACTGTTGGTCCTACTATCAGAGATTTTAGATGATATAGCTATTTTTTGGATTGATACCGAGGAGAAGTTACATGAATTTTTGAACTATTTGGATACTACTGCCACCTTTTTGGAATTTACCAGTTCTGTAAATATGGATAGACTTGATTTTTTGGATGCGAGTCTAATTAAGACTGGGGAGGGAATTAAGTCTAAAATATTTCGTAAAGACACATTTTTAAATTCTTATCTACAATTCTCTAGTACCCACTCTTTTATACAGAAAAAAAAACATCTACAAAGGTCAGCTAATTCGAACATCCAGAATGACTTCTCTGGATGGTGATTTTTCTTTGGAGTGGGACTTATTTATTCAAAGAGGTTACCCGAAGGACTTATTGGTGGACAGTCGTACCTATGTAAGTAATTTATGTCACATCAGGTACTACCCATTGTTGGGTAAAAGACTGGACACAAATCAACACATATTAAGTGAAGTTAACCCCTCAGCTTACTCCAAAGCTCTTACTTTAGATTTTAACTTGGACTCTAAAAAGGTAGTGGACACAGTAACAAAGGAATAGAACAGGTTCACTTCATTGACGGATCTCAAAGGTGTTGACAAGGGACCCCTAAAGATCAGTTATAAGAGGGAAAAAAATCTGAAAGACCTTTTGGAGGGTGGGGGTAAACAGAAGCCTGCACACACCACCAAGAGAAAAGGTACTTTTAAATGTGGAGCATGCACACAGTGCAATTTTATTTCTAACACTGACCAGGTTTTTTTTAAAAGTAGGAATAAATGGGTGTATGGTAAAGGTTTTAGTAACTGTAATAGTAGTGGGCTAGTATACTTAGTTGCATGCAAGACCTGTGAAGCCTTTTACGTGGGCAGGACTGAAAGAAAGTTGAAAAGACATATTTATGAGCACATGTATGATTTTAAGAAACGTAATGTCAAAAATGCTGTATATAAACATTCTTTGGACTGCCCAGAGGCAAGGTTTGAGTTTTTTATTTTAGAGGTTGTTATTCAGGATGTGAGGGGGGGGTACATGGGGGACTATCCTTGAGTATAGGGAATTATTGTGGCTATCACCCTAGATGCAAGCAGGACCCCCGGGTTAAATGAGAATATCTCAATAACACCTCTACTAAAACTCAGGTCTGCCAAGCTATAATAAACTTTTGAAACAAACACATTTACTTACATTTCTTTTACAAATGCACATTTCTTACTAGTATAAATATGTATTTTTATTAATTTTTACAAACATACTATTGAGTTATTTTATTGACATTATATGAGTGATTGCATGAACAGTTTTTACATATATATTTTTACGATTGTTTTTAGGATGTAATTATCATGATGTTCTTCATTCCACATTGCTGCAGTCCTAACTATTGGGTAGTCCGCTGTCCAGTCGGCCCGAATACCAAAGTATATGGCTGACGTCGGTCACGGCGCATTGGACTGACGTCAGTATGTCAGGGTACTAATGCGCATGACCGACGTCATATCCTCAGTCTTTTTTGCCGCATGGTCCGATGCAGAAGCAATTTTGCGAAAGTGTAGGTTGGCGCTCTGAAAGTTTCTGAAGTCAGAGTTTCAGACCGAATCAAAGTTGGCTAAGTACTCGCTGGGGAATATTTTGTTTTTTTCTTGCCTCAGTATTTAACCGGATGTCAGAAAAGTGAATAACTGTATTTTGTGGGAAACAGATACCTCATAGGGATTACCATACTTTGTGTATACCTTGTTTAGGGCCTGAGCACGACGTTGTTGGATGCCGCTCTTGTGCAAGATTTAACAAACGCACTGTTAAGAGAAGGTTAGACTGTGCCAGGTTAGTGTTTGCGAAGCGTTGTAATTATAAAATGCCGCCGGATGTTCCGACGCCCGCCAAAAAGCGCAAGGATAAAGCAGCAAAGCCTAGAGTGGAAGAACCAACAGTCCCTGACGCCGGTTCTTTAGAAGGCTCAGTGGAGCCGGAGGTTCTGCCAGGTGTTTCTTTGGAGTCTCAGGGAGAGACTTTATTGTTACAGGATGTATCCTCTCAGGAAGTAGGCCAGGCTGAGGGGCTTCTCAGGTGGCTGTTCTTCCCTCTCTTCCTAAGGTGGTTAGAGCCTCCCTCTGTTTCCAAGGCTTCTTTGAGAGGCAGGCCTAGTGTAGCTTCAGTGGGGGTTTCTCCTAGTGCTTCAGGGTCTTTGCCTAAGAAACATATGCTTAAAATGGCAGAGGATTTGATTACTATGATTAGAGGTTCTATGCCCCTCCTGATAAGAGGCCTAGGGTGGAACCTGAGTTTGAGAGTTTTGAGCACTGTTCGGAGGCTTCTGAGTCTTCGGCTGAAGACTTGCAGGAGTATCCTCCTTATTCTGATTCTGATGTGGATGATTCTACTCCTTCAGCTTCTCCTCCTGAGGATTTTTCATTTTCAGAGACTCTGCATTCCATGAGGGAGCATTTTAAATGGGAAGGTCAAGATTTCTCTGATTCCAGGAAGAGGCTTAGGGAATTCTTGTTTTACCCCAGCATAGGCCTTTAGCGATACCTCGGGTTGTGAATGTGGTGGAAGATGTTTTGCAGAGGCTTCCTGAATCCTGATTCTTTGCCTCCTGCACCAGTAAAACCGGATAGGTACTATAGGGTGCCTGAAGCTCATAAGTATCTTTTAAGAGTCCTAGGGCAGACCCGAAACTGTCTCTCAGGGGCCTAAAGGTGTGAAGGCTTCTGTGGTTAAAAATCCTGTTCCTCCTGATAAAGAGGCAAGGGCTTTGGATAGATGGGGAAAGAATGTGTATACTTCTTCCACTTTAGCCATGAGGGCATTGAATTGTCAGTTTCACATGTTAAAATATCAGAATTACCTCCTTTCACAATTGAAATCTAAAGTGGATGCTCTGGCAGAAGGTATTGAGTGTAAAGAGTTGCAGGATTTAGTTCATGTGTCTGAACAGGTGGGTAAACATTCCTTGCAGTGTGGTTTTGATGCTGTGCAGGCCTCCTCGAGGGTGGCTGCCACTGGTTCTGTTCTTCGAGGCACGCCTGGTTGAGAGATCAGAACTTAGCTGAGCATGTTAAGACAAGGATTTTGGATGCTCCTTTACAGTCTGATGTGTTGTTTGGTTCGCCTGTTGAAGCAGTTTTAAAGAAAATGGAGGACAAGGCTAAGTCTATGCAAACTGTTAAAGATTTTTGCAGGTGCAGCCTCCAAGTTTAGTAGAAATTGGCCTACGAAGGGTGGACTTATCCTGCTTATGATTCCCAGTCTAGGGGTAGGTCTAGACGTGGTAGGGGCAGAGCTCAAGGTTCTTTTAGGCCCAGGGACAGGGAGTTCACCTGCTCAGACTTCTGGTGAGGGCAGGGGTCAGTCCTTTCGTAAGCAGACCCAATGACCTGCCTTTTCAGCTGCCAGTACATTCTCGCCTGGCAGCACCTCTGGGAGGAAGGCTGTCTCTTTTCAAAGAAAATTGGGATTTAATTACCCAAGACAGATGGGTTCTGGATATCATTCACCACAGTTACAGGTTTTATTTCCATACCTTGCCTCCTTTCAAAGGCATGCCAGACATTCCTCCTCTACAAAGAAAAGAGGCTCACAAGCAAATTTCTCTGTTGCTCCAAATAGGAGCCATTCAGTCAGTTCCTGTGCCAGAAAGGGGCCTAGGATTTTATTCTCGCCTGTTCCTAGTACCAAAGAAGGGGAACACGTGGAGACCAATTCTGGATTTATCTATCCTCAACACTTATCTGGACATTCCCAAGTTCAAAATGTTGACGTTACAACAGCTTTTACCTCTGCTGGGCAAAGATCACTGGATGGTAACTTTAGATCTCAAGGAAGCTTACCTTCATGTGTCTATAAGGCTAAGTTGCAGGAAGTATCTGCCGAGCTGGAAATTTTCATTATCAGTTCTCTGCATTGCCCTTTGGCTTATCCACTGCGCCCAGAGTATTCACAAAGGTTCTGGCTCCAGTGATAGCTTACTTCAGGCTAAAAGGAATTCAAATCTATCCTTACTTGGACGACTGCCTGATTCTGGCTCAAGAAAAGGAAGACCTTCTACAGCATTTGGAATATGTTATAGCAGTGCTAAGATGCCTAGGGTATTCTGTGAACGAAATAAAGTCCAGTCTAGTACCCTCTCAAGACATGTGCTTTCTGGGTGTGAGACTGAATACAGCAGCCCAGATGGCCTTTTTAACCCCGGACAAACAAAAGAATCTATCCAGTTACTTCCATCAACTATCTCTTCAGTCCGGGCTGACTGCAAGGACAGTCCTTCAAGCCTTAGGGTTCATGGCATCTTGTATTCTGGTGCTTCCCAATGCCAAACTGCATATGAGGAAGCTACAATGGTGTCTAACAAATCTATGGACACAGCACTGCCAGGATTTGGACACTGTCATTCAAATAATACCTTGCATTCAAAAGGAATTTTTGTGGTGGGCTCAGGAATGTCACCTAAACAAGGGACTCTCTGTGACCCGCCAGAGGCGAGTCAGATTCTAACGACAGATGCCTCAGACATTGCTTGGGAGCTCATCTAGATGGAAAATGGATACAAGACAAGTGGCCTGCCAGACTACAGCATCTACATATCAACATGAAAGAGATGTTAGCAGTCCAGTTTGCATTAATGGCTTTCAAGGAGTTACTTCTTCCAGGGCAGGTGTTGATTCTAACAGACAACACAACTGTCATGTGGTACATCAACAAACAAGGGGAACACATTCTTACCCATTGTGCAGGCAAGCAATGATTTTATGGGAGACTGCGCTCAGCTTGCAACTAACTCTTCAGGCAAGGTTTCTGCCACGAGCACAGAACTCCTTAGCAGATGTGTTAAGCAGGCAAATCATGGATCCCCACGCGTGGAAACTGGATCTTCATGTATTTCAAAATTGACAGTGTCTTGGGGAACTCCAGACATAGATCTGTTCGCTTCTCCACTAAACCACCAGCTGCCAAAGTTTTGCACCTAAGGATTTCATCACACAGCTTGGAAAGTGGATGCTCTTTCTTTCAGTTGGAAAAATCTTCATGTGTATGCTTTTCCACCTCTGCCTCTTCTCCCAAAGGTGCTTCTAAAGGTCAGACAAGACAAGCCAAGGATGATTTTAATAGCTCCAGATTGGCCTCGCAGCACTGGTACCCATTACTGAGGAGTCTGGTAAGGAAGCCTCCATGGCCTTTACCCTTGATTCCACACCGTTGTCTCAGAGGGACGGTCGCCTGCTCAATGTCAAGCTTCACTCTCTTCATCTAACAGCCTGGCATATTCTGTTTTGAAAGACAGCAGGTCTCAACTTCCTCAACAAGTTTTAAATGTGATTATGGAAGCCAGAAGACCTAGTACAAGGAAAGTGTACGCAGAAAAATGGAAGAGATTTTTATTTTGGACTGCAGCAAAGAATTTGGAGATTTCGGAGCCTAATTTGAGTGTGGCTCTTCAATATCTTACTGAGTTATTGGACAAAGGTTTGTCTTTCTTCCATTAAGATTCATGCTGCAGCAATTTCAGCTCACTATGATTGTGACCCACCATTGTTTTCACATCCTTTGTTCAAGCAATTTCTTAGAGGGCAAAGAATATAAGACCCCAAGAGCTCCTACTCCTGCTTGGGATCTCAATTTTGTGTTGGAGAAACTTACTCTACAACCTTTTGAGCTCGGCTACTGCTAAACTGAAATACTTGTCATGGAAGACTGCTTTTTGTTGGCCATTACTTCTGCAAGAAGGGTTTCTGAGTTACAGGCCCTTATGGCGGTTGAGCCTTTTGATTTTTCATAAGGATAGGGTATCATTACGCACTAATCCTTCCTTTATGCCTAAGGTGGTTTCTAGTGTGGCTTTAAACCAAACTATTCATTTGCCTACTTTCTATGCAGATCCCCAAAATAAAGGGGAAAAGATTTTGCACACTTTAGATGTACACAGGCAATTGCGTTATTATTTAAGCAGGACTAAGGATTTTAGGCAGTCTCAGCAGTTGTTTGTTTCTTTTGCTTTGAGTTCGCAGGGCAAGCCTGTGTCAAAACAAACTATTTCTAGGTGGATTGGGTTCTGCATTGCATTTTGTTATTCCCATCATGGCAAGGAGATTCCAGCTGGGATTAGGCCTCATTCCACTAGGGCTACTGCCACTTCAACAGCATTTTTAAGGGGGGTGGCAACTAAGGATATTTTGGAGGCAGCTACTTGGAGTTCAGTGCATACTTTCTCTAAGCATTACCACCTTCCTCTCTACTCTAAGTCTAGGGCTGGTTTTGCCACAGCTATTTTGCAAGGCATGTTATCAGCTCCTGCTTCCTTATGATTTGCCAGCCTCCCTTACCTCTGCTTTGGGATTCTACCCAATAGTTAGGACTGCAGCAATGTGGAATGAAGAACATAGTACAGTTTTGTACCTACCATAAATGTAGATGTTCGAGGATCCACATTGCTGCAGTCCAATTTACCCTCCCTCCTTCCCCTCTGTGTTTAGGGGTGGTTGTGTAGGTGAGATTATATTCTGGTACCTTTGTATATATTGTATATATTTTTGGTGCAGGTATGTTTGGTATGTTTTGGTTTTGACCTTGTCTTTTTAGGGTCTTCTGACATCTGGGTCAAGAAAAGACTGAGGATATGACGTCGGTCATGCGCATTAGTACCCTGACGTACTGACGTCAGTCCAATGCGCCGTGACCGACGTCAGCCATATACTTTTGTATTCGGGCCGACTGGACAGCGGACTACCCAATAGTTAGGACTGCAGCAATGTGGATCCTCGAACATCTACATTTATGGTAGGTACAAAACTGTACTTTCTGACACCAGGTGGCAGCACTTGGAATTTTAAATGTCTTTTTAAATTGTATTTTGTGATTTTATTGGTCATTTTTTGATTGGGGGAACTATTTAATGGTCCTTTGCTATGTAATTTATTATTCTGATGAAGTTCTTGTGAAAGAAAACTTATTTGGAGTGTTATCAGCGTTTTGGTGTGTTGCTCATCTACCTTTTTGTGCCATTAAACCTTGAAGAAATTGTGAACCTGAGTGCTTCCTTCCAGCCTGTTTTTCTTCTGTTACTGGTGGCTACAGTGGTTGGAATCCCTGTTTTTACTATTTTGGTTGCTGTTGGTAAAAGAAAAGTCTACACCTCCTCTACCCTAGCCACGAGAGCCCTTAACTGCCAGTTTGGTATGATAAATACCAACAAAGTATTTTAGATAAAATGAAACAAAAGATTTCCTCCGTGGAGGACAAGAATATTTCTAAAGAATTGTTGTACCTTTGCCTTTCCAGCTCCCAGGTGGCTAGACACTCTTTACACTGTGGACATGATGCTATGGAGGCCTCTAGCTGAGCTGCTATATCCGGCTGTGTAATTAGAAGACATGCTTGGCTTAGGGTAACAGACCCTACCAGACCATGTCAAATCCAAACTTCTAGATGCACCCCTGGATAAGGACTTCCTTTTGGGGCCAAAAGCTAAGGCTTTGCTAAAAAAGATAAGAAAGATAAAGCAAAATCCATGCAAACTACCAAGGACTTCCTCCAAGTTCAGCCTCCTAGGTTTAATAACAATTTTCCCACTAAACATTGATCCTTTCTCTCTTAATCAGAAGGTGGCCAGAGGAATCTTGGAGGGAAAGCCCTCAAAGGCAGCAGCAATCACAAAGGCGTAGGCAGTGGTCCTTAGGAATCCACAGGCAGGTGAGATCTAAGCCACAGGTCCCTTGAAGAGAGTAGCAATGACTCTTTCTTTCCCCTTCCCCTCCCCCACCCTCTCCAGAAAAGATAGGAGAATGACTAGGAGGAAGGCTATCCCTGTTCAAAGAAAACTGGCCCCTCATTACTTCAGACAAGTGGGTTCTGAAGGTTATCTCAGATGGTAACAAGCTCACTTTCAAAGAGCCATTAAGACGTTCAGTTTACCCACATGTTCCACAAAATCAAAGTGCGGAAGCTTTTTCTCAGATTCACAGCCTATGCTCACAGGGGCTCAGTGGAACTAGTACCAGATCATCAAATAGGGAAAGGATTCTACTCCAGGCTATTCCTGGTTCCCAGAAAGGAAGGCTCTTGGACCCTATGCTAGACATGTCCACCCTAAGTCAGTTCCTGTTGGTACCAAAATTCAGAATGTTGACTCTTCAACAACTTCCTCCCATGATAGCCTCTCAGACCTTAATGGTTGCCTTAGACCTAAAAGGTGCTTACTTGCACATTCCCATCAAGGGGTCTTGCAGAACTTTTCTTCCCTTTTGGGCAGGTACCAGTCGCTTTCAATTCTCTGCACTGCCCTTTGGCTTGTCTACTGTTCACAGGGTTTTCACAAAGTGTTTAGCTCCTGTGATTGCCTTCTGCAAAATAAGAGGGATCCAGATTTACCCCTATCTGGATGACTGCCTCATTCAAGCCACGAGTCAGTCAAAGCTCCTCAGGGATCTGGCCTTCACTCAGACCTTCCTCACTTCTTTGGGGTTCACCATAAATCTTCAGAAATCCAACACAGACCCATCCACTAGGATAGTTTTCCTGGGGCTCTTCTGGATTCCTCCCTTCAAAAGGCCTTCCACCCTCCAGAAAATGTCTCCTTCTTGACTCAATGCTTCCAAAATATTCTGCAGAGATAATACCTCTCAGCCAGGAAATTTTTCATAGTGTTAGGCTACATGCCATCCTGTATGCTCTTGATCCCTCTGGACAGGTTACAGATGAGGAAGCTCTAGTGGTACCTCAAAAATCTGTGGTGCCAGCACTCACAGTCCTTGGAGACAGAAATTCCACTTATCCTTTGCCTCAAGGAGGAATTTGCCTGGTGGACATGGGCATGTGCCCCAAACCAGGGTCTTCCCTTCAGGTTCATCCCTTAAGGCCGAACTTTAACCACAGATGCTTCAAAGACTGCCCTGGGGGGATCATTTCCAACACCTTCACTCCCATAGTAGATGGGAGGATCACTTCAAACACAAGCACATAAATTGGAAAGAACTGATGGCAGTGCAAAAGAATCTAGTGTCTTTCAAAGATCAGTAGAAACCAGGGATCTTGCTTGTTAAAACAGACAGCACCACAGTTATGTGGTACATAAACAAGCAAGAGGATATCCCCTCTTACCTTCTTTGTCAACCATCGATGCAAGTCTGGGAGACAGCTCACTCTCTGGAGTTGCACCCCATGGCACAATAACTCCTAGGGACTCAAAACACTCTAGCAGATCATCTCAGCAGAAATGTCATGGATTCCCACACGTGGTATCTGCATTCGGAAACATTTCTCAACATAATCCACAAATGGGGATCCCCACAGATAGACCTCTTTGCCACCAAAGAAAATGCTCAACTGAAAATATTCTGTTCCAGGAGCAAAGTACACACAACCTGGAGGACAGATGCTTGAGCCTTCCTTTGGAGCCACCTGTTCTTTTATGCATTCCTTCTTCTGCCTCTTCTTCCAAGGGTCCTTCTAAAAATCAGGGAAAAAGATGCAAGGGCCATCCTAATAGCCCCAGGTAGCACTGGTGTCCTCTGCTACTGAGTTTAACTAATGAAAAACCATGGCAGTTACCTCAGAGAGTGGACCTTCTGACTCAGAACAAAGGGAGGTTTGTGCATCCTAGCCTACAGACTCTCAAACTGTCAGCCTTGATAGTTCCACAAAATACTACTCTTAACGCACCCTAAGCAGACAGGTTCAAGACATTCTCAAATAGACTGGAAGACCTAGTCCTAGGAAATCATACTCAGCCAAGTGGAAAAGATTCTCCGTTTGATATTGGCAACAAGGCCTTAATCCTAAATTAGCCAAAATGTCTGCCATTTTAGATTGCCTGGCTACACTGGTGGATAAAGGCCTATCCTTTTCTTCCATCAAATTCACACCTCTGCCATTTCAGCTGACATCACCACGCTTCCTCCTATCTTTTCCCACTCTCTGATGAAACAGTTCATAAGGGGAGTGGTCCACCTCAGACCTCCCAGGAGACAACCCACACCTCCATGGGACCTCAGTTTTATTGTAGAAAAACTGACACTACCCCCCCCCCCCCTTTGAACTGGCAGCTTCTGCTGTGATTTAAAATTCCTAACCTGGAAGACATCCCTTTTGCTGGCTATCACCTCAGCTGGAAGGATCTCTGAGCTGCAAGCTCTCATGGCAGTGGAACCATTTCATATTCCACCCAGACAGAGTATCACTCAGGACTAATCCATTGTTTATACCCAAGGTGGTCACAGATACATCCTTGAATCAAACCATACCCTTTCCCACCTTCCTCCCTGAGCCTCAGAACAGGGGCAGAGAATCTTTCATTCCTTGGATGTGCACAGACATATTTGCTACTATCTTGACAGAACTAAATCCTTTAGAAAATCAGACCGACTCTTTGTTTCCTTTGCCACTGGCTGTGAAACCCGTCTCCAATCTGGCTATCTCCAAGTGGATCTCCCACTGTATTTCTTTTTGTTACACCCATCATGGCAAGAAGCCTCCTGAAACTGTAAGGACTCACTGTACTAGGGCCACTTCTACCTCTGCTACCTTCCTGAAAGGAGTGCCTACCAAAGACATTTTGGAAGTTGCTACCTGGTCATCTGTGCATACCTTTACCGAACACTACCACTTGTCAGCCTGCTCCAAGTCTAGAACAGGATTTGCCACTGCCATATTGCAGGGCTTCCTCTTCTCCATAATTTACCTTACACCCTCTTCCCAGTTGTGGGAATTATCCCACATGTTGGGACTACAAACAGTGAAACACAAAGAACATAGTACAGTTGTGTACACTTACCATAAATGTCAATGTTCGAGTGTATTCACTGTTGCAGTCTTCTTTCCTTCCCCCTTCTTACCTACAGTAGAAGTCTACTTCTATTTTCTGCACTATCCAAAGGACCCCATGGGTGTTTAACCTGCAGACCCCTTTTTCTACCTTTGTGTCTTGCTTATGCTTTATCCTGGGATCTGGAGACTCTTGCCTTCTAAAGGGCAAGAAAAACTGATGTAATGGCATCGGCTGGCTCCCTTTATACCCAAGTGTACAGATGTCAGAGTAGGGCGCCCACTAGCCTTAGGAAGAGAGAGAGTTTTACTGTGGTAGTCAGGCCAGCCAAGGGTTTCCACAACAGGAAATCACTTCAACAGTGAATACACTTGAACATCTACTTTTATGGTAAGTGTACACAACTGCACTTTTGTATCTTGGAAACCATTGTTAGTCATTGCTCTGCAAGAGAAGTATTTGAGTTAGACTCTTATGGTAATTCGGCCTTTTCTCATCTTAAAAAGATAGAAAATAGAGGCAGTCCAGAGGATTCGAATGAAGTCTGGCATCCCACCTCTGACCCTGAGGGTGACAGGACTAACAAGAAACAGAGTACAAAGGATTAGTCCAGATAAAATCACTTGAGCTGGCTGATCTAGGAGGCTATCTCTCTCTCTCTCTCTCTCTCTCTCTCTGATACCCACCCCGTGGGAGGAATAAAGACACCATGTTGAAGTTTCAAGTAGTTTGCTGAGTTAAGTACGTAGCTGGACAAGTTAAGTGAATAAACTACTGGAAACTTTAACATCAGATATTGCCTACATGTAAAGTATTTGTTTTAGTCAGCCACAAAAAGAAAATGTTATGTTACAGTACTTTCAAAATGAAAAATTAAAACAACCCAATTGTTATGTATTGTATTTTAAATGCTGGTGTTTGTTGTGTAGCTGAAATCTGATCTAAGTTACTGTGAAGTAGAGCAACTGCTCAGGTTTGATCTGTAATGTACTCTGCAGCAGTAATAACTATTTATTTTTTTAAATAACTAGGAGCTGGATAATGTTTGTCACCCCATTGTCAGCAAGCCAAAGCCTAAAGTGGAGTTCCCACCTGAAGAGAAAGAAAAGAAGGTTAACAAAGAGCATAATGGCCCAGCGAATGAACAGAGTGCAACTGGCAATCAGAATTCAGGGACTGAAAACTCTCAGCAAACTAAACAGCAGTCTGCACAAATGGAAGTGGACTGAGCTTGAAAGTTCTTTTCATTTGTTCATTTATTTCAGTAACATAAACCTCTTTTGGCAGCATTTGTCCTCCTCTCCATCCTTTTTTATTTTGGTGCGTAGTTTATCTGTTACGTGCCCATTTTCCTTATCAGTTATACAGATGTCAGTTAATGCCTTGCAATTCATATAAAATTATGCTGGATGATGAGTTCAATATAGAGTCCAAATATTCTTTTCATCTGCACTTACAAGACTTTTTATAACCAGCAGATTGTACAGTTCAATGAATGTAAAGGTGCTTAGTTTATTTCAAGGAGCAAGAACCCCAGTCTGTTTCAAAATGCAGAAACACCCACCTGATACCCTTTAATAGTGTACAGTAGGAGTTTTCTTTGCAGATAAATGTGTGCACATTGTCAGGAAGGAAGGAAGGAAGGATACTTCATTGTAATATACTGAGAAAGAGATATAGGTTGTGTTGTTGCATCTTGGTGTGTGTGTGACAATAAAATTTTGAATTTGAAAAGTGAAGTGGCTTTCTTTTTAGTAGTTGTGTACTGGGACATCTTAAGGACAGCAGTATTATATGACAATTTTAAATGTTCTCCCTGATGCTATGTAGCATAGTATGGAATACACTGGTTAGGGTCAGCTACCAGTTAACTTAAAAGATATGTAATCTGTTGGACTGATAGTTCTAGCAGGAAAAACAAGCATGTTACAGGTAAGTATAAACAATGTGAGTAAGACCATCAGACCATCTGTTGAGGTTTAGAGATTTTGCCAGTTCTGTATTTCTGTAAGAAGTTGACATGCAGTGGAAGCCTTTCTTTTGAAATGAGTGGTACCTTTATCTAACACCGTCTGCTTTAAGCAGCTGCTCCACTTCTGTAAAGAATAGCCTTTTAGATGCAGTTTTTGTTCTTTTTGCAAAAACAAGGATGTTCTATGGCTTTTTTCTGCCCAGTTATTTTTGGGTATTGTCTGCTTCAGAACTTTTTAACTGGCTTGTCATTCAGAGTTCACCTCCAGAGACATGCTTGACTCTAGGAATCAAGATTCTACAATTTATAGTAATTTTTTTACCTGTCGTATTGACGTCCTCCATTTGTCACTTTCACTATACACCTACAGGCAGTTCTCCGTATTCCACTCTTGTCTTCTTCAGATGGTGACCAAGTGTTATACATTCACCAGGCATCCATTAGGATGTGGAATGTTTCTCTGTTGCTGCTGTATTCAGCTGTTGTCAAACTTGGCCAGCTTGCACTAAACTGGCTTACTTGTTGATAAACTAGTTGCTGTGAGAGCTTAGCACATTCCTTCAAAGTTCTGTTGACAAATGCTTATTGAGGCTACTTCCTGGATGACTACTATTTCTAGATATAATCCTTTTGAAAGCAGGAGACTATGGAGGTTTTGCATACAAGTCCAGGGATGTACGTTTTCCACAGTAGTCTGCCCATATTAGGCCAGTAATGAATATAATACCCTTTTTGGTAAGTACCTGTCCAAATACTTGCACACTGGAGTGACCACAGTGCTTTCTCACTAAAAGAAAAGACCTAAGTCATAAAAACTAGGCAGATGTCTCAAAGCATTTGCCCCTCTCCTCGCTGTCATACAGGCTACAAAGCTGCAACCTTTGCCTTGTGTTGAGAGCCTGAACTGACCCTGTCTTGTCTGATCTATTAAATATTTGTAAGTGTAATGGTAGATCTGATGTTGTCAGTTTTCATTCTATCCTCAACTGTTGGGTTCAGATTCAGCCTGGCTGTTACTAAAGCTCATGGTAACCAAGAAGCCCTCGAGCTTGTCCTTTACCCATAATTCACCAGCCCTAAGCTACCTTAGATCTTGTTTGCCGCTTAACATGAAAGCTGTGGTTAGCCTAGCTCTTGAGCTTTCAAAGATAAGTGACAGTTTTTCCTTCTTTATAATCTCCTGAATCTCAATATCGTTCTCATATTATAGTGTTCCTGCTTACTTTTCTTAACCCTTACCCTTGTACGAGTATGTAGTTCTCAGATTACCATAGCTGGTAATTCTCCCTTTCCTTCCCATCTTCATTTATTATAAGTCTGTCCTTTATCTTTCTACACTTTCATGTAGTACCTTTTTACCATTGTTGGTAATATTTTTCATATCTTTACTTTATATATAGATAAAAACAAAACTTCTCTTACTTCATCTTGCATTAGTTATAGTTGTTTGTATAATGGTGGAAAAAGACCCATCTGGATTTAGAGAGTATTAAATGTGGGCACAGGCTACCACTGTCAGATGCCCACACACCATGTGTTTACTGCCTAGGACCAGAAGATTGCTCCTTCGGTCATAATTTTAATCCTATGGCTATTGTTGAAAGGAAGAATAAGCTGATATTAAAAGGCTTAATGCCATCTTCCTTTGAAGAAGCAATATCTGGGGCTCAGTCCCCCAAAGGTAAAGTTAAAGAAATGAAGCTTTCTTCTCTGAAGCTGCCTTCTTCATCCACCTCTGCTTCAGAGCCATTTAAGAATGAATTACATTGGATCCAAGAAGGTCCCAGAGTTCTTCACCCTTGGATTTGAGGAAGAAAAAGCCACGGATCTGACTATCTAGGATCTGACGAAAAAAACAATTGGATCAGACTTCCTCGAGTCCTACAGTTCTCCCCAGGACCAGGTACTCACCTTCCATTCACCCTGTGCCTTTAAGAGTGCCTTCACCCTTTTTGAAATGGAAGGTCCAAGTCTCCTCCTCTGGCCTTGACTCGTTCACCCAGAAATCTGATGGAAGAAGGTGTGGAAAAAATGATGCAGAAGTTCATTTCTGTGCAGATTTAGATGAGAGTCTTGCAAACCCTCAGGTCAGGAGACCCATTCAACATCTGCAGCCCCCACTGCAACCTCCTCCTCTGATCCCTTTGGTGGTTTCAGAGTGCCTGGATCAGTCTCCTGGGTCCATTTGGCTCGGATCCAAAAATAGTTTTATCTTCAGATATGAAGTTTACTCTGAGTGCTTTATTTCAGATTTCTTTGGATCCGGATGACTCTCAAAGCCAAAGCTTCCCTGTTGGATCAGAGGTGTTGGACTCAACTCTGAAGTTGTTGGAGCCCTCTCTGCCCCTCGGAGCCTCTGTTCTGGCTTCTTCCTCTGGGAGGTTGCCTTCAGAGCAGTGGAGGACAGCAGTCCAGAAGCTTGCCTTCTTGGCGCTGGGATCTTCTCTCTCTTCGGGGTGCTTGGCTTTCAAGGTTGTGAAGATGGTGTTCTCTGCTGTTCTGACAGGACAGATGGATCTAACCCTCTCGGATCCTCAACGTTACACCTTGTTGTCTCTGCATTTAGAGCCTCATCATTCTTTACCACAGGGACACCCAGTCCGTGATCTCCAGGCTACCCAGCAGGGTATTACAGTTTCTTTGTTACCTCCCAGGAACATTCCGCAGAAGAGGTCCCTCGGAAGAAAAAGTGTAAGAGGAAGCACTTGGACTCTCCACAAGAGTTAATCACAGAGGATACAGACTTCGATGATTGTGAAGGGTCCCATGATCACCTCCAGAAGAAGTCTCATTTGGAGACATCCTTGAGACCGTAAAATAGAGAAGTGTTTGGACCCCCAGTAACCCTTCATCTGAGGAGTCTGTATTCCTGGAGGCTTTTAGTACTGGCCCATTTACCTCCTGGGTTACTCCACCCACCAATGAGCTTATAGACCTGGTCTCTTGGTGGGCATAGAAGGAACCTGACTTAGTTGAACCCATACCCAGAAGACCAGACAAGATTTTGGCACCACCTTTGGGGAAGGGGTTTTGGGCTAAAGGGGTGCCCATTGATGCCATGGTTCAGGTGGTGGCCACCAAAAAGGCACTTGAACAGAGTTCCACTGTTCATCCCTTTAACAGGGAGTCTAGGGGGATGGACGAGTTTGGGAAGTGTGTCTATGCTTCAGCTAACTTTTCCTCTAAGGTCGCTGAATTATTTGATACATTTTACAAGGTTTCTGAGGAATTTGATTAAGGAACTGTCAAATACCCGCTCAGGATCCATTGCTATAGAGGAGCAATCATCCGTGACCTCTCAGCTGGCTCCCCTACAATCTATTTTGAATTTCTCCATGACACTTATTTTGCATACAGCTGAAGGCACCTCACTGGCAAGCGGGTTCAGGCATTTCCATCAGGAGGAATGCCTGGATGTGTTTATGTGATTTTGCAGAGCCCTTCAAGTCTTTGTTAGTCAATGCTCCTTTTGACAGCACGTCTTTTTTTGGCCCTAAAGTGAAGGGCACATTATCCAGGTGTGAGAAGGATGGAAAGACCCTCTCTACAGTGGGCATATGTTTTTTGACCCTTCAAAGATCTTTTTCTAGAAATCAATGATGTGGTCAGAAAATATGGTTCAGGAAGTCCCAGGGTCGTTTCGAGGGCACACATGGAGAAAGTTCCTCAAGGGGCAGATGGGGGTACTTTAATGGTCAACACCAACCCAGTGGCAGAGGAGGCCCATAAAACCAGGGTTCCAGAAATTCTTTCTGTGACAGACCCTACCAGCACTCCTGAAAGAATGCCCGATTGTCCACCTCTGAAGGCAATCCGGGGTCAATTATCCATGCACCAGAGAACCTGGCTAAACATAGCAAAAGATACTTGGATGCAGAAAATTATATCCAGAGGCTTGTATGATACAGTTTTCCCTTCCACCCCTGATCTCAAGAAAAATCCACAATGTTCCACCCAGTCAGAGGGCACAAGCAGCAATTCAAATACAAAAGTTGCTAGAAAAAAAGAGTCATCCGACAGGTCCCATCAGAACAGATAGAATCCGGAACTTACTCAAGGCTTTTTTGGTGCCAAAGAAAACGGGACTGGAGACCAGTCTTGGATCTCAGCAACTTGAACAAGTCAGTTCAACATACCAAGTTTCAGATGGTCACAGTTCAGTCCATTCTCCTCTTTATGGGCAAGGACAAATGGATGTATTCAATAGACCTTCAGAATGCATAGTATCACATAAAGATGAATAGATGATTCAGAGGGTATCTACGGTTCTGGCTGGGAGCCAGTCACTGCCAGTTCAGAGCTCTGCCCCTTTGATCTCACCACAGCCCCCAGGGTGTTCACCAAATGCATGACAGTAGTAGTGGCTCACTTGAGACTGCAAGGTTTCTGGGTGTTTCCATATCTAGAAGACTGGTTCATTACCACCCCGACCAGGCATCAGTGGGTAAGGGCAAGAGATCAGATTCTTCAGACTTGTTCTCATCTGGGAATAACCATCATCTACAAGTCTCAATTACAGCCAACTCAAGTTTGGAATTTATAGGAGCTATTGTCAGTACAAAGTCAATGATAGCCTCACTACCTCCCTCAAGAGTACAAACTATCATCACAGGTCAGAAAAATAATCTGCAGTCCCAAAATTTCAGCCCACTTAGTCCTTCAAGCTCTAAGATCAATGTCAGCAGTGATAACCTTAGTACTCTTATCCAGGTTTTAAATGAGGATTCTCCAACGGATGCTAGCAGCATAATGATCGATACATTGCCAACCCATGTCAACTCAGATACAAGTCACTCAGACATGCAAGAGAGATCTCAGGTGGTGGATTCAATCAGATCACGTTCTACAAGGCTGTCCATTCATTCCCCCTCAGCCCAAGGCCATAGTGACCACGGATGCTCCCATTTGGGGTGGGGCATTTTCTGGGAAAAGCATTCCAAGGCACTTGGTCCCCCGAAGAGGCCAAGTTGCATATCAATGTCAGAGATGAGAGAGCAGTGCTCTTAGCTTTGCAGGCCTTTCAGGATACTGTCCCTCCAGGGACAATTACAGTTCAAATGGACAATATGTCAGTAGTTTGGTACATCAGCACATAAGGAGGGAACAGATCATACCCCTTGTGTCAAGAAGCACTCAGAGTGTAGCAATGGGTGATATCATCCAACTGCTTTCTCATAGCAACACACATTCTGGGAAAGTCCAATGTGACAGCATACAAAATAAGCAGGTGCATTCTTCTAACTCATGAGTGGTTTCCCAACAAGAAAGTGACAGGAATGAGTTTTCATCGATGGGGCCAGTCTTGCTGCAGTCTGTTTGATTCCCCCACAAGCAACAAATGCAGCAGCTATTTTGCCCTAATCCCCCCACAGGGTAAGTCACCAGATACTCTACTTCACGATTGTCCCCAGTCTTCTTTATGCCTACCCACCTATCCTATTAATTCCAAAATTTCTGCAGAAAGCTGCCACATTGAAGAGCAAAGTCATCCTCATTGCAGCTTACTGGCTTCGGCAAGTTTTGTTTCCCTTCCTTTGGCCTCACTTACTTCATCAACCTTGGATTCTGGATCCAATTCCAGACCTCTTGTCTCACCCAACAGGCATAATCCATCCAGACATTCCAAACCTCAGGCTGACTGCCTGTTTTCTCCAATTCTACTAGGAGCCAGACAGCCAATGCTCTCTTCTCCTGTCCAGTATATACTTTTATCTTCCTATAAACCTTCGGTATGAAAACACTATACAAATAAATGGAAGAGATTTGTTTACTGAGCACAACAAATTCATGCTGACCCATTTTCAGCTCCAATACATAACATAATTGAGTTTAAGCTTTACTTTTTAAAGAAGGAGCTAGTTCCACAACCATTAAAGTTCAGTTAGCAGCAATATCAAATTTTCACATTTGGTTTGAAGATTCTTCAGTAGCCTGGCATAAATTATGCAGAACTTTCTTGCAAGGCACTCTTCTTTTGAGACCCCCGTTTACACCTCCATGGGATCTCAGTTTAGTACTGCAGCCTCTGATACATTCCCCCTTTAAACCAACAGCTAAATGTGAGCTTAAGTATCTTAGCTAGAAAACTGTTCTTCTAGTAGCTATTACCTCTGCTAGACAAATTTCAGAGATTCAAGCTTTATCTTCAAAACCTCCATACTTGATCTTTCACAAGGATAGTCACACTATGGACAAATGCCTCCTTCCTTCTCAAGGTGGTGTCAGAATCTAATATCAATCAGTCCGTTAATTTACCAGTATTCGTGTAATTTTGTAAACAAGGGTGACTATATGTTACATTTATTTATTGGATGTCCATAAGCAATTACATTTTTACCTACATTAGAGTGAAACAGATCAAAAAGCAGACCTATTGTGTGTTTCCTTTGCAGAATTGAAATTGGGTAAACCATTTTCAAAAGTAACTCTTGCCAGATGGCTAACTGATTGTATTTTATTTATACATAAAAAATGTATTACCTTGCCAAAACCATTTCAAGCTCATTCATGGCAACTTCATTTTTTTATCCAGAGCTTCCATGTACGATATATGTGCAGCAGCAACTTGGGCTACATTTATTACTAATTAAAATTGGACCTGGTCTCCAAAGACAGAACATCATTTGGTTCAACTGTGCTCAGGAATATCCTTCCTTAGAGTCCACCCAGGATTGTAGGTAGCTGAGGACTCTGCCCCAACAGTTGAGGATAGAATGAAAATTGACAAGGATAAAGAAGTTATGTACTCACCATAGCGTTCCATCTTTGTTGTCCATTTTCATTCTTCTTCAACTTCCCACACACCAGCCCCCATTCCTTCTGTTCACAACTTCTGGACGAATGTGTTCTTAGAGGGACAACACTGTCCTTTATATTGAGCTCTGGACAATTTTACATCTAATAGAGTTGTGCATGTTGAACATGCCTTTCTGTTAAATTCAACAAAGAAGATCTGCGGTAGCTTAGGGCTGGTGCATTATGGGTAATGGACCAGCCCTAAGCTACCACAGATCTTCTATGAGGAAGAATGAAAATGGACTCCTTTTATATGTTCTATGCTCTTTGTACAAAATAGCTATGTTTATATATATTTTTTTATTTTTATTATTTTTTATAATAGTTTACTATGTATTTGGAACTTTTCTCCCCGGGCCTCTGTTGAAAACGGTCACCTTGTGTCCAGTTGGACTAACCTGGTAAACAAATGGAAAATAAATAAAAATAAATAAACATTATGGTGAGTACATAACTTCTTTTTCAAACACCCAATCAAGGGATTTCAGTCTCTGTTACAGCACAAACAGTACATGTTAGAGAGAGAGGTATGCATCACAGAGAATATCACTGCTGTGGAAGCATATTTCACTTTGCATAAAGCAAAATACTTCTGTTGCTCTAGTCAAACAAAATTTGGATGACTGGATGGGAAACCATAAATTCACCCTAGCTTAACACTGATGCCCTTAATGGAAACAGGGCAGTAAGTAAATGCCCTATCATATCCTTGTTCTGCCCATCCCAAGATTTTTCATATACAAAATATAAGAGATACAAACCTACCATGAGAATGCAGGGTTAAACATCTTAAGATCCTCACAGGTCAAGAGCCTAATTAGCACCTTCAAACCTATAAATCTACTGCCCCAAATGGAATAGCTGTCAGTTTATTTTTCAGCAATTTAGTACTCTGCATTCTTGTGTTAAGAGATAGATGCCTTCTGTTGCTGTACTCAATAAAAGAGGATAATGTTTCTTATAGGACTTTGATACACCTAGGAAAGAATCTTGAGCAATCTCCTGTGGTTGCTTCTCCCATCCTTTCATCATTTTGAAATGCCACTGCAATCTGCTTTTTACACATACACATAAAATGCACAGCGCAGAAACATTTGATGAAAGAAGCTATACTTAAAATTATATTTTCAGTTGAACTCCAGACTGCAGACTGAAAACATCCTCTAGCAAAACATGTTCTGGTGTCCTCAATCATACTCCATCCCCCTACCACCTAAAGAGCCATTGAGTCTGAAAGAGAGAAAAAATATTAAAGGGTCAGATGTGTGCTCACATGTACACACACATACAGTTAATAGTAACTTATCCCTACTTCCTCTATTTTTAATGTGTGTCTTTCTCAATTTCTGTGTTTTCAGCAGAAGAAAGGGTGTGAAACACCATACTTTAAGCAGTGAGCTTTCACAGGCTAAATTAAGTCCTTTATGCTGTTCTCCAGGTACAGCCTCTTCTCCAAAATAAGTTTATTGCATTTAATAGCATACGTCAATAAAAGTCATCAGTGACATGTAAAAGGGAGCATATGTCCACATACACAACCCAAACAGAACTGTGAATATAGAGTCGCACACATGTTGCATTAGCAGTTAAATATGCTAAGGAGAACATGAGAGCAAGATGAAATATGTGCAGATTTCCAGAGTTGTGTGGCTGCCATTAGGTGAGCATTTCCTTGTGCTTCTTTTAGGATAGCGAGCAGTTCATCCAAACTTGACTCCATCATGTAAATTCCCTCCAAGAGTTGTCAATTAACACAATTCATTTTAAAGAGGCATATTCTCCTAAGTGGTGTAAATTAAAAGCTGATTATTCTAGTTTCAGTTTCTGTGCCATGAATGTATAGTGCTATGGTTTATGCTAGATGAAAAAAAAATGCAAGAGTGGAAAGTGTTGAATATTGCATCTGGTCTACTTTTGTGACAAAAACAAAAATTGGCCAGCAAAAGCAGACACGGATGTTAGAAAAAATAAGTCCTTTATTTCAAAAAATATTCAGACCGGTTTCGGCAAGAATTGCCTTCTTCAGTGTAGGACAAACATATAATGCCCTGTTATCATATGTAATATATACATAGTATAATCCAATAGGCAAACAGAAGTCATGAATATTAATGAAAAACTGATAAAGTGAGATGCAAAAAATGCCATGAAGCCTTGAGCATACAAAAAAGCTTGGAAAGTGAACAAGTGTAACACTTGAATACAAAAATAGACCGAAACCGGTCTGAATATTTTTTGAAATAAAGGACTTATTTTTTCTAACATCCATGTCTGCTTTTGCTGGCCAATTTTTGTTTTTGCTGATATGGTTTTGGCCGTGCACTCCCCCGTGCATAGGACTTTGTTTGGAATGGTCTATTGAATCTGTGCTGTGGGACCGAGCAGTGGATGTGTATCTTCCTTTTTCAAGGCTGATAATTTTGTTTATTTTGTATTTTATACCCGCAGAGTTTTTCCTATACACTCTGGGGTTTTCGTTTTTGGACACCTTTTTTGTTCCTGTTGATGGAAGTTGTGTTTTACGCCAGTCGCCTAATGGTTTTTGTCCCTTGTGGATCATGCCGTTTTGATGCAGTCGAGTAGGCCTTTGATATGTAGTCCTGGCTTAAATCCCTGGTTCTCTATATATGTAAGTTTTTTATTGACTTTGCTACCATTTGTGGATTAATGACTTTGGACAATACCATCCAAATATTTCGTGAATTGTGTTTTCGCCTGATTGGATTCCGTTTACTGGGTACTTTTCGGCTCAGTTTGGAAACTGGGTATTGGCGTGAGTTTGGTGAACAAATTTTACTTCAGGCTTGCGAGAGTTTCATCTTGTTTCGCTTTGCCTAACTGATACTGTTTTCTACTTTATGACAGTGGTGAACGGAATCATTATTTTTTGGATATCCGGATTTGGTCGCATGGGAATATGTGTTTTTTCTACCTACTATTGCTAACTTGGAACCAGGGGGAAGTAAAATCTACTGATGTTCTTAGGAACGGGGAGAAAATCATTTCAGCATAATATCTGTCTTTTGGACATTTCATGGCCTTCACGAGTGTCATATTGGCGTGAGTTTTGTGAACATTTGTACATTTGTTTGATGGGGTTGAACAGGATTACACTGAAGGGAATCTAGCGTGTATCAAGTGGGGACCATGCGTTTTACTTTTTAGTGTTCATTAACAACTTTGAGCAACTGTGAACTACACTATTGGCGTAAAAATTCTTACATTTTTTCGCAGTTTGTGCTTGATGGAGTTGAACGGGAATATACCAAAGGGAATTTAACCTATATCAACTGGGGACTATGTGTTTCAACTCTTAGTGTTTATCAGGAACTCAGTGCAATGGTGAAATACATTTTATACTTTTTTTTCATCAAAATTCACTAAGAATTGTTGGGACATCACCGAACATTTTACTGGTTTATGGATGGTCGTTTGGGATTATGAGAACTATATTCCATTGTGGGACATTTCATTAGGTGGAGAATATACGCCTAGTTTTTGTTACATATTCAGGCGACGGGTCTATACGTAAGAGTAACGCTCGACGTTTGTCGAGTTGGGCATACTTTATGCTAACCTTACATTTGTTCCATGGATATTTTCATATGTATTTTTTTGAACGACATTCATGACAGTTCACTGAGACTTTCAGGTCTCTTTGGACATTGATATTTCTTATTAATACTGTGGGTTGTATGACCTGTCAGTACACAATTGTGAATTTATGGTTCTCAAATTTCACATGTGTTGGAGCTCAGCCAAACATATATTTTTCTATATTTCTGTGATGTCTGGTAACACTTGTTTGTTTCAATGTCTTTATACTTAGGGAACACCTTGGACATTTAATGATTCAGAACACAGTTAGTTCGATTTGTTCAGAGATTGGAATCCATATGTTTTCAATCATTATATTATATTAGGTGATCCTTTTTCAGGGGGGATTATATTCATCTTGTTTGTTCTTTTTCTTGTGGTCCTTTTGGGTTCTATTGATATACAGACTTTATGACTATAGAATAGGATATATCCCTTAGATATGTTAACATGGTACTATTGTTACTATATTTATTTCATTGCTGACCAAGTTATATTGTTTTTGCAAGACATTTCACTATTTTAGTATATCTTTTGTATTACTAGGCCAAGTTCTATTTGACCCATGGTGGTGTTTTTCCATTGGGCTTACGGTATTGAAGATACATTACTGTATTTAGCCAAATGCTATTTGTATAGGTTAAATATTTAACAATATTCTAACATTCATCTTTTGTATTTTCATTTATGTGGTGTCAGGCATTTTATACATATAGTTAACTTTTCATCACTAGTACAGGGAGTTGTTGGTGGTTCTTGGACATACTGATTCACTATCATTTTACTGGTTTTGCTGTATTGGTTTTGCCATTTTAGTAAATAGACCAATTAACATAGTGGATTCATGTCCTCAAGATGATTTTGATCAACCATATTGTATAGACAGTTGAGTCATACATGTACTACTTATACTGATATCAATATACTCAGGACCAATTTCATACTCCCAATTTGGGACTTTATATTATAATATTCTTATCCGAGCCCCTAACACTACTTCGTATGTCATTTAGAATATTTTGATTGGTGTAAACCATTGTTTGGTCCTTTTTGATTCACATCCACTGTTTGGTTCCACAGAATAAATGGTCCTAATAATTTAGTGATGTAATGGGATCCTATCTCGCCTACATTCATGACAGATGGGTTCGGAGCCGATCCATCGGCTCCGACTCGGCAACTAATACACTAGCACGAAGTCTCTCATTGGCTGGGCTACTCCCTATCCCAGGATGCACTACACCTGCTTCCCCAGATCTCGTTTGCCGCTTTACAAGCTGGACGTGGTCTCGACTTGGCTGGAGCTAAGTGGTTCTTTTTACCTTTATTGGTCTTTGACCTTGGGGTTTTTTGTCATATATTAACCAAACAGCTGTTTTAACAGCTATTCCTTGTTATTCCTTACTATTTGCTACTTTTGAGTGTTTGAGTGTCTTCTGGTACTTTATTTTTTCAGTCGGGCAAGGCCCGTTAGTTAGAGGGCCTTTGCCCTACCTTTGTGTGCTATTTAACTTTTATTACCTTTGTGGTTAATTGTTTCGGGCCAAGCCCGCTTTAAATTAGAGGGCTTTGGGCTGGACTTGTTTTGTCTGTTTGTTTGTGAGGTAAACTTTTTCAGTACTGCGCCAGTGTGTCTCGCTTGTCAGTTGGCAATTTTGTGATAGTGCTTACTAATTGTGGTAAAGTCATACTTGTTTAGGGCCTGTACTATGTCCAAGGAACACAAGTCAGGTTTTAAAAATGCACTCGGTGCAGTTATAAAATGTCCATCACAGACAGTCATTCAGTCTATGCTTATTGTTTGGGGTCAAACATCTACAAGAGACTTGTAGCGTATGTCATGCTTTCTCTGCTAGAGTTCTTCAAGAACGCAAGAACAAGTTGATATTGAAAGGGCTTATCAAACCTTCGCTTGAGGAAGCCTTAAATCCTCCTGTTGCTTCCAAAGAAAAGATCGTCGGCACCGACAAGTCCGTCGGAGCCGACTTCTAAAGACTAAATTGACCTCTTCTTCCTCGGCTCCACTGACTTCGGGCCGAGGGTCGAAGGGTCTGCCTCGGTACCTCCTACTGGCTCCATTGCCTTCGGAGCCGCAAGTTGGAGTATCGAGAGGTGAATCACCTCCATCGGTTCCAATGGCTTCGAGCCGGTGGAAGTGTGCAGCTCAGACTCTTCCCCTCGGCTCAAGAAGGCTCCTTCGGTGCCGATGGTGGTCCATGCTGTGGTGGAGTCGGCAGACAGTATTGGAGCCGTTTCGAGCCGGTCCCCTTCTCTCGGAGCCGAGAGGAAAGTCTTCTCGAGTGTCTACCTCCTCTAAATCCTCGAGACTGTCAGATTCGGACCTGGATAGGGTTTTACAGAGGCTTTTCCAATCTCCAGTGTTTACTAAAATGGTCTCGGCTCCAGCACAGTTTGCTTCTGAGCCGATCCCCCCTCCAACACATTTGATTCCTCCTCCAACCTCTTCGGAGCCGCAGCCGGTGGTGGTGGAGCAATGTGGAGCCATACGGTCGGAGCAGAGACCCTTACCGCCTTCGGCTCCGACTATGCTTCCTACCCTGTCCTCCGGTTCAGGGTTTGGTACTGCGACCTCTTCAGCCGGGCCCGAGGGGAATACTTTGGGATTGGGTGCTTCGGTGCCTAGTCTTCCTCTCGGAGCATCGGCTGCTGGAATTCCCAGTGCCATCGTGGCCTCTAGACCAGTGACCTCCTTGGATTCTGGAGGTCCGGCCTTTGAGGCCATGAGGAGCGCTGGCCATGCCCTTGCCGGCTCAACAAGATTCTACCTCACCGTCCCTAGATTTGGAGACTGGTGCCTCTGTTGTGTTGCAGCCCCGCAGCGGGCCCCAGGGCCTGAGGATACCCCCATCGTTCACTTCTTCGGTGGTCCGTCCAAACTGCTTCGGACGAACCCCCACGGAAGAAATTGTGTAAGAGGAAACACGAGACTCCCAAGATGAGTCTATTACATCGGATACTGACCTCGATGACGAGAAGGGTCCCCAAATCATCTTCGGATGATATCTCCTTCTCAGATATCTTGGAGATTCTGAGACAGAGAGGTGACTGGCAAGCCAAAACCCCTTCAGCTGAGGAGTCAGTCTTCCTCAAGGCCTTTGGGGCCCAGCCTTCCACCTCCTGGGTGTCTCCGCCCTTCGATGAACTCCTTAATTTGGTTTCTCAAGGGTGTGGGAACACCCTGATTCTGTGGAACCGTGCCTGCGAGGCCCAATAAATTTTTGTCAGCCCCCCCCCAGAAGGAGTTTCTCACAAAGGGTGTGCCTGTAGATGCTTTGGTGGTGGCTTCTGCCACACAGCAGGACGTGGCAGAGGCTTCGACGTCTATTCATCCTCCTAATAAGGATTCCAGGAGTATGGATAGGTACGGAAGCGCCCTGTCCTCAGCGGCCTTTACCTTACGGTCGCTGAACTACTTATGTCATTTTACGAGGCTCCAAAGAGATCTTCTCAAAGAGCTAAATGACTCTCTTCTTGGTAATCTACCTGAGGCGCTGGCCCCGACTGTTGGCACAGATGACTACCCTCTTTTCTATTGTTAACTCGTCCATGAGGCTCATCTCATATGCGGCCGAAGGGGCGAGTAGAGCAGCGGGAACAGGCGTTGCCCTCAGGAGACAAGCCTGGTTACGCTTGTGTTCGTTCACGGAGGCCTTCAAGTCTTCCTTCACGACGCCTTTGATGGGTCATCCTTGTTTGGACCCAAGGTGAAGGACACACTAACTAGGTGCGAGCAGGAGGGCAAGACTTTGACTGCCGTTGGCCGATTTTCCACTCCTTCTAGGCCTTACCCCAAGGCTGGGAGAGGAGGGAAAATGTGGTTTAAAAATCTCAGAAGTCTTTCCCTACTCCACCTGGTGATTCCCTCCAGAGGCGGGGGAATTTTGGAAGACGCCCCAGAGGTGGCAGAGGCCCCGTAACTCTGGAGACCGCGATTCCTTTCGTGGTTCTTCATACAACCAGCTCCTGAGTTGTTGCCCGACTGTGCAACTCCGAGCCAGTCGGGTCGCTTGGCGCACCCACAAGCTTGGGAATCCATAACAAGCGATCAGTGGGTGCTTCAGATTATTACCGGAGGATATATCATCCCTTCATCAAACCCCCTTTCTTTAAGGGAAATCCCGGATGTACCACCCAGTCAGCGGGATCAAGCAGCATTAGAGGTTTCAAAGCTGCTAGAAAAGAGCCATCCAGCCTGTCCCCATCGACCAGATTGGATCAGGAACTTACTCAAAATTATTTTTGGTACCAAAAAAGACAGGGGACTTCAGGCCCATTTTGGACCTCAGTTCATTGAATCGCTTCGTAAAGAAGTCCAAATTCAATGGTCACTCTTCAATCTATTCTTCCTTTGCTGGAAAAGATGCATGGATGTGCTCCATAGATCTCCAGGACGCTTACTATCACATTCCCATAGCTCAAGAGTCCAGGAGACATTTACGCTTCCTCCTCGGAGTCAGTCATTTCCAATTCCGAGCACTGCCCTTTGGTCTCACCACAGCCCCCAGGGTGTTCACCAAGTGTCTGGCAGTGGTAACTGCTCACCTGAGAAGTCTGGGATTCCAGGTGTTTCCTTATCTAGACGACTGGCTCCTTACTGCCACCTCCGAGCATCTACTACTCCAAGCGCTCAGAGCCACGTTTACCTTGGGCCGTTTCTTGGGGATCACGTTCAATTTGCAAAAATCTGTACTACAGCCATCTCAGCGTATTACTTTCATAGGCGCAGACTTAGACACAAAAGAATGCGCCTTTTACCGGCAGCAAGAATTCAGGTCTTACAAGATCAAGTCAAATCCTGTCTCCCTACAAAGAGCCCCGCCCATCGGATCCTACAACTGTTGGGCTCGATGGCGTCGACCATACTTTTAGTTCCCTTGGCCAGACTTCACATGAATTTTACAATGGCTACTGTCGGTTCAATGGTCTTATCAGGAACTTCCTTGAACCACTTAATCATAATCACGGAAAGTTGCCGCCGAGATCTGCATTGGTGGCTTCTCCAATCAAATCTCGACCAGGGCGACCCTTTATACCTCAACGTCCGTGCCACTGTGACTACGGACGCCTCCCAGGTAGGGTGGGGGTCATTACCTGGACAGGTCGGACCAAGGCACATGGCAGATCCAGGAAACGATTTGCATATCAATGTCCTGGAGATGAGAGCGGTACTATTGGTACTCCAAGCTCTCCATCATGCTCTCCCACAGGGCCCGATTGCTATCCTATCCGACTACATGTCGGTGGTATGGTACATAAACAAGCAAGGTGGAACCAGGTCTTACCCACTATGCAGAGAAGCCATGAGACTTTGGCACTGGGCGGTAGCTACCAACCGCTTTCTGATGGCAACGCACATACCGGGGAAGTCCAATGTGATTGCGGACAGATTAAGCAGGACCATTCTTTTACCCCACGAATGGTCCCTCAACCAGGGGATAGCTGCAAAAATCTTCGACAGATGGGGCTATCCTTGCTGCGACCTGTTTGCCAGCCCTCACAATGCGAAATGCAGACAGTTCTTCACACTGTTCCCTTCTCAGGGGCAGATTCCCAGGGACGCTCTGACTCACATTTGGCCCCCCGGTCTTCTCTACGCCTTCCCTCCGCTCCTACCGAGGGTGATACAGAAGGCCATTTACATGGAGAGCGAGATGATTTTGATTGCCCCGCACTGGCCTCGTCAAGTTTGGTTTCCTTTCCTACAGAGGCATGCGATAGAAGGTCCATGGTTTCTGGATCCGGTGCCAGACCTGTTGACTCATCAGTCAGGACGGCTTCATCTGTCTCTCAGGTCCCTGAAGTTGGCAGCATGGTTACTCCACTTCCATCCTTAGTCCGAGACAATGCTCTTTCCGGACGTGGTCCACATACTGTCTTCTTCTCATAAACCTTCCACCATCAAACTTTATTCCAGTAAATGGAAAAGGTTTGCTTTCTGGGCCCAAGAACAGGGTATAGATCCTCTCACTGCACCAGTATCGGAGGTTCTGAATTTTCTGGCCTCCCTTTCAGTCGGGCTCTTCAGTTTCTACCATTAAGGTTCAGCTAGCGCATTTCTAATTTTCATGCTTCTTTTGAACCTTCATTGATGTCTCACAAACTTTGTAAGGCTTTCCTTAAAGGGGCTTGGCTCCTGAGGCCTTCTTTATCTCATCCTGTCCCCCCGTGGGATTTGAATATGGTTCTTGCTGCCCTAACTGCCCGTCCTTTCGAACCAGCTGCTACCTGTGATTTAAAATTTCTGTCTTGGAAAACGGCCTTTTAGTAGCCATAACGTCTGCCAGGCGAGTTTCAGAACTTCAAGCTCTTTGTTCTGATCCTCCCTATTTGATATTTCACAAGCATAGAGTTTCATTGAAATTAAACCCTGCATTTATACCAAAAGTGGCCTCCTCTTTCTGTATGCAACAAACTATAGAACTCCCTGTCTTTTCCCCAGAATTCTCTAATAACGCAGAATATACTTTGCATCAATTGACGCATAGACAATCATGCTTTTATTTGAATAGAACCGCTCAAACGCGGAAATCGAACCAATTGTTTGTTTCCTTTGCAGTGAACAAATTGGGTCAACCAGTAACAAAAACCTCCATTTCTAAATGGATTAAAGATTGTATCATTTTTATTTATTCACAGGCTAACAAAGACCTTCCCTTAACAGTCAAGGCTCATTCTACCAAGGCAATGGCTACTTCCGTAGCTTTTCATTCCAAGTTATCAATAGATGATATTTGTGCTGCGGCAACCTGGACTTCTCCGCACACTTTCATTTCTCATTACAAATTGGATGTGGTTTCTCGAGGCAGAGCTTCCTTTGGTTCCACAGTTCTCAGGAGTGTGTTCCAATGAGCCACCCGGGATGTAGGTGCTAGGGACGCTGTCCCATCTGTCATGAATGTAGGCGAGATAGGATCCCATTACATCTTTTGGTTATGTACTTACCATAACCGGATGTATGGGATCCATCTCGCTACATTCATAAGTACCCACCCTCCTTCCCCCTTCCTTTTGGATTTAGAGGAGCTGTAGTCCCTCTTTTCTTAGCGTTCTTTCTTGAAGAACTTTAGTTGGTTATTGTGACCACTAGTTTTTCTGTGTTTGCATGGATGTATGAAAGCGAACAAACAAGATCTGGGGAAGCAGGTGTAGTGCATCCTGGGATAGGGAGTAGCCCAGCCAATGAGAGACTTCATGCTAGTGTATTAGTTGCCGAGTCGGAGCCGATGGATCGGCTCCGAACCCATCTGTCATGAATGTAGGCGAGATGGATCCCATACAATCCGAAGTTATGGTAAGTACATAACTAAAAGATCTATTTCTTTGGCAGTTTGTCATTTTGTTTTTTTGTGTATTGAAACTACATTGTAGTAGATAATTACAAACTGGGCTGTACAATTTGAAGTATTTTGTTTGGCAATTTTTATTGCTAGTATACTGGTTTTAATACACATTATTGTGTTTATTAGCCAACTCTCTGGTACTGGATCTGATTAGTTTTTAAAACTTGTTCTTGGAATTTTGGTGTGCTTCCTGCCCTTTTCGTTTGGTTTTGGTGCCATCTATTGGGATCATCCTTTTCCAAATTTGGAACATAATTGTTACTGTGACCTTTTCCACTTTTTGGTACGCTTGGGGTTCCTAAACCACATTTTATAATTCATTCTCACCTAGTGGTGTGGGCCACCACCCATATTTATTCACAGCATGGACCTGGATAGTATTTTGTCCGGATTATGTGCTGATAGGCAGGATATAGGTGTTTTTGGGATCAACACCCCGCCAAGCAATGATCCGGACACTACTGAACAATCAATATCTGTGGATTGTGATATGTTTTTTCATTCCCTTACGAAGGGATTTAAAACATTAAGATCCAACATTTGGCATCTTAAATTGTTTCGAGCCTACTCTACCCAGAAGATGGCCCCTAGGGGGCTTAGAATACGCCTTCAACCCCTAGTTGGGAGACCGGATGACAAGTTAAATCAAGACTGGAAGGAAGCGTTACAGGTGGGGTCCATGCTATTTGTGAATATATTATTACAATATTATGAAAGGATTGTTAATATGAACATACAAGAGATTAAGACATTATGTTCAGATGTTAGCAAATTTGAATCCTCTCCGAAATACCAAGATAACATTAAAAAATTATCAAAAGATCTGACTGAACATGAAAAGATCGTCAAGGAACGTAAAATTAAAAAATTCCATAGAGACTTTTCAGATTATCAAAGGGGCAGACCCTTTGAGCTCAGTCGATCTGTCAGATTTGCTGAAACTGATCAAAAAAGGCTAGGGCCCAGTCGTACCAAAAAGAGGCCTAGATCTATTTTAAAAAATAGGGACAGTTCCTTTAACAGTACATCAGGGGATGACTCTTCCTTTACGGATAGTGAAGGGGTCTCTGACAAACATCCCTTTAGATGTGGCACAGGGCATCGGGGGGCAGGAAGCACATGAAAAGAACCTCCGGACATCTCTTTTCAGGGTTTACTCAACAACTTTCTGACCTAGTTACAACTCGGGTATCAAACCAAAATGTCTTGAACCTTTCTAGAACCTTGTTATCAGAAGAACAAACAGCCCTATTGAACAGGGGCCTCAATTACGTACCAGCTTTTTTCTCTCCTGAATATCATATTCAGGATCTTCAGGCTTTTTGTCGTAACCTCAATCTGAAATTGTTTTTTGCTCAGGACAGTTCATATACATCGGATGATTTTAGGTTTGGTAGATCTGTGTTTCAGCCACCTATGAATAAATATGTCTCGATTTTCATGGAATCTGTATTCAGGAACCTTCATTTTGAAAATCATGGTCACATTATGTTACAAAATAATCTTACTACATGTGACAAGTTGGCATTGGATCAACTACGTAACAACAAAGACATAGAGGTTCTCCCAGCTGATAAGGGAGGTGCTGTGGTGGTACTTAATTCAGATGATTACATACAGGAGGGGTTGTCACAATTATCAGATAAAACTTGCTATATGCATAAGTCCATAGATCCAACTCCGCATTTCAAAGAGGAAATTGACTCTTTTCTAAATCTTGCTTTTGAGGAGGGGATTATTACTAAAAAATATCTTTCATCCCTAACTGTATCAGAACCCTGCAAACAGATTTTATATCTTTTGCCGAAAATTCACAAATCACTAATCAAACCTCCTGGTAGACCTATAGTTTCCGGAATAGGATCACTAACGGAACCTCTATCAGCCTTTCTCTCCAAATACCTTAAACCTCTTTTGGGCTTGGTCAGGGCCAGGTTGCAGGAAACAACCCAATTTCTACAGATTATCCAGGATACCCAGTTAGAACCAGGGTGGTATATGTGTACTTTGGATGTCAAGGCTTTATATACCAGTATTCCACATTGGGCAGGCCTACAATCTCTTCAATATTGGCTGAACAGGGCAAATTTGTACACACCGGGATTTAACACTCTACTCATTTGTTTGTCAGAACATGTACTCAATAAAAATGTGTTTTACTTTCAAGGCCAGTGTTACTGGCAATTGAGACAGCAATGGGAGCGTCTTTCGCTCCCATTTATGCTGACCTTTTCATGGCTTATTTTGAGGAGTACATGATTTATGACAATTCACACAATATTTATCAGGTTGAAATGGACATCTGGCAACGTTATCTGGATGACTGCTGGTTAGTGTGGCGTGCTGATTTGTGTTATTTACATGAATTTGTCGAATACCTTAACAGTAATATATGGGGACCGGAATTCTCCCAATCATATGATCAGAATACCATCAATTTTTTGGATGTTACAGTCACCAAGAATCAGGACCTTACATTATCAACCAAGGTTTTCCGTAAATACCCACAATACAATACTTTGTTACATGCTACCAGCATGCATCCACGCCACACTATCAGGAGTATTCCGGTGTCACAATTCATGCGTATCAAGCGCCTCAGTTCAAATGGGGCAGAATATGATTTAGCTTGCATGGATTTGTGTCAGAGATTTACCAGCAGGGGTTATGATAACAAGGATGTCAATTTAGCCAGATGCCGAGTCAACCAGATCAGTAGGGATAAGTTGTTAGAATACAAAACAGAGCGGGACACCAGATTGGGGGCCCCCCTTCGATTCATCACTACTTTTGGTAGAAACATTAACATGATTAGGAATACCATTAATAAACACTGGAACATCTTGCTTGCCAATGATCAATTGAGGTCACTTTTGGGGCAACAGTATCGCTTTGCTTACAAACGAGGCAAAACATTGGGTTCATACTTATCTCATTATAAACACATAGGTAGTGGGGGGGCCACTCACAAACAACTTACATTACATGGAGTGGAGTTAGTGGGTTCCTTTCCCTGTGGTCATTGCGGGTCATGCTCACTGATGAATAAATCTAAGGAATTTTCCAGTCGCAATACCAGTCAAGTATTTAACATCAAAATATTCGGTAATTGTGGTAGTGATTGGGTTGTGTACCTTGCCAACTGTTACTGTGGGGCGTTTTATGTTGGCCAAACCTCCAGGCCCCTCAGATCTAGAATTAATGAACATCGCAGTGATATCAGAAATCATAAAACTACCAATGCCCTGTACCAACATACTCTCAAACATCCACAAGCCAAATTCACTTTTATGATTATTGATCGTATCATGGGCGATCGTAGTCATAAACAGGGTTGGCATGGTCTTTTGGATCATAAAGAGAAATACTGGATTGTCACCCTTGGGGGCCTTTTTTCTCCTGGCCTCAATGACCATCTGTAGTGATCCACTATGTGGAGTCTTTCTGTCTTTAAGCATTGACGGATAGCTATTGTCTAGCCTTAGGTTTCATATATCTGTGGTTCATTACCTTTGGTGCATTTTTACTATGTTTTTTGGGGGGCATTTATCATTTTTCATTATGTATATATTATATGTATGATAGTTATGTCTACTATCTTATCATTTATTTATTTGTCCAGATCACTCCCCCATTTATAATTAGAATAATTTAATATGCAATTCACAATTATGTATTACTTCAGGGTTTATTATTGTTTATCATTGTTATTGGTTTATATTCAAGTGTTTTTTCTTTTGTATTTGTTCACATGGTCTATTTTTGTATTCAAGTGTTACACTTGTTCACTTTCCAAGCTTTTTTGTATGCTCAAGGCTTCATGGCATTTTTTGCATCTCACTTTATCAGTTTTTCATTAATATTCATGACTTCTGTTTGCCTATTGGATTATACTATGTATATATTACATATGATAACAGGGCATTATATGTTTGTCCTACACTGAAGAAGGCAATTCTTGCCGAAACCGGTCTGAATATTTTTTGAAATAAAGGACTTATTTTTTCTAACATCCGTGTCTGCTTTTGCTGGCCAATTTTTGTTTTTGCTGATATGGTTTTGGCCGTGCACTCTCCCGTGCATAGGACTTTGTTTGGAATGGTCTACTTTTGTGACAACCCTTATAATTTTCTCTTCTCTTCCCCTTCGCTGAGTAACCACTGTTATGTGCATTTGATGAGGAAAGCTCACACTTGGCTTCTCTAGTAAGATCAGTAGGGACAGGGCAAAAAGCCTTAACACTGTTTTCCTGTTGCTTGTATATCACCAGAGAAGGAAACACTATGCTGCTGTACCCATCCAATCTGAGAAGCATTTTTAGATGGACAGTAACAGTTGCAATGTTGAATAAAGCCAAAGACTTGAGAATTTAGGGAATAGCTTGATTTATTAATAAGACCCAGAGTGGTTTTTGATATAAGAAATGGCAAAACAAAAGCTGCATTGGTAGCATAGAGGGATAAGGCTTTGACTATGGCCCAAGTGACCTAGGTTCAAGTAACAGCTCAGGCAACAGATGGAGTGCGGGGGGGATGAGTATAACTGTTCTGGGTGTGAGTTATATGAATTATCTGAAGAAATGGGTGGGCAAGACAAAAAAAAAATGAGTCAAATAACTCAAAAGTTGAGAAATCAAATGAGGATGTGTTGTAGTGAATATGAAAAAGAGAAATGTGACAATGTACCATTATAAAAATGGAGACAAAAAAAGGACTGCACTGTTGAAACTCAAACCTTCTGTTGTATGTCTGGCTGAAAACTTGAGTATGCAGCATTGCCTTGCTTTTAAAAGTCCTGTATAATCTCTGCTAGAAAAGGACATATCTGATGATGTCAATTTTCATTTTATCCCTGACATATGAATTTGGTTCCAACTCAGCTGGTACTGCAGCTTATGTGGGTCAGAAACTCTTGAGCTTCAACTCTACGCACAGTCCATCTCTCCCAATTTGCTACTTTTCCAGACAGAAGCGTTTGCTATAGCTCTTCAGCTAAGTAAATATGTGAAGTTGTTCAATCTCGCCGTTTATTCTTACACGTGGGTTCGGAGCAGAGCCATCAAGCTAAAGATCTCAGAATAGCTCGAAGCCAGACCCCTATCCCATGGTACTCTCTGTCCTACCCCAGATCTAGTTTGCTGCTGCAACTGATTGCAAGGTCTACAGAGAGCTCGGACCAGTAGAACTTTATTACGTTATCTTTTGACCTTTTTGGAAGTGTTTTCTTTTTAAAAATTGATAATAAGATAGTGTACTTTCCTTTATAGGACTTTTGGGCGATTAGCCTTTGATTTCGTTTATATATCATTCACGTTATTAACGGAGTGGTTGCTGTTAGGCCTCTGGCCATTTTTTCTTTGCAAAATTTGTTTTTGCTACCCTATCCCTCTTAAATCCAACATAGTGTGTTAAGTAGTTAGTGTGTGTGTTCTCTCCTTTATATATATATATATATATATATATATATATATATATATATATATATAAATAGTGGGTGAAATACTGAATGTGTTTTATCCCTAGTTGTGCAGGGATTTTATATCTTAGTACATTTTGTTGCTAATTACTGTTGATTCTGTGCACTTATTGTAAATTGAAGTTGATAACTTCAGTTCTGTTTTATATAACATGGTGGATCAGAAAGAAAAGCTAAGATCTGGTTTCAAGAAGTGTAATTGTGGGCAGAAGATGTCCATTGCTGATGGACACGTTAATTGTGTTTATTGTTTGGGGCCTGTACACCTCCAAGAAGATTGCTCTTTCTGCCACTCCTTCAGCAGTAGGGTTTTATTAGAACGGCGAAGGAAGTTGGTAGATAGAGGCTTGTTGAAGCCAGACTTTCAAGAATCCCTGGATAAGGCTGACCAGACCTCGAAGTCCTCGAAGGTGTCCTCGGAGCCCAGATCATTGGCTCCAAGCCTTTCTGTGGGGGCGCGGTCGCCAGCTCCACAGTCTTCGGAGCCATGCACCGAACAGATGTCTCGGAGCTGGTCCCCGGCCTTGGAACCGATCTCCGAAACTCTGAAGTCTCCAATCCTTCAATCTGTGGCATCTTCGGTTCCTTCGACTGTTCGTCGAGGATCCTTTCCGATGTCGATGTGGACCGGGTGTTGCAGAGGCTTCTAGAGAACCCGGCATTGGCTAAATTTTTGTCGGCTTCATCCAAACTGGGTTTGAAGCCTGAGACTGTCCCACTGGCTGTGACTACTACTCCTCTGAGCTGAGCAGGGCCTTCAGAGCTGGAGGAGGAGTATTTGATGTTTGTGGAGCCGAGGCCTGTCCCAGTGCCTTTGGATCCGTCAACCCTGACTTCTGTTCCATTGGAAGAGTCTCGGAGCCAACACTCTCTCATCAGCTCCGGGGGGGAGAGTCGAACTGATGCGTCTGTTCCGACCCTTCCTCTCAAGGCTTCTGTGCAGATGAGCTCAGCTCCATCCTCTGGTTCGGAGCCCGCTGTCTCGGAGCTGGGGAGGTTGCCATCTTCTTCGGAACCGGCGGTTTCCTCGGGTCGAAGCAGTGGTGCCTTCGATGCTATGAGGGGGGTTATGTCATCTAAGACACACACATCATTAGGTCCCTCCTCTTCCTCCCCTAAAGTGCCACATTCTGCCTCTTCATCGCAGGTTCCTTTCAAGCGTCGAGACCCAGAGCCTCAGATACCCCCATTGGGTGACCCCTGCTCTACTGAGACTTCACCAGAAGCCCCCACTGATGAGGTTCCCAGAAAGAGATTATGCAAGAGGAGGCATTTAGATTCCCCTCAGAAATCATTGACATCAGACACCGACTTAGAGGAATCAGAAGGGTCCCCACGGTCCCCCTCGGAGGATATCTCCTTTGCGGATATCCTGGAAGTCGTAAAGCATAGGGGTGACTGGCAGTCTGTTAGCCCTACTGAGGATGAGACGTTGCTCTTGAAGGCTTTTGGGTCTCAACCTTCCATCTCCTGGGTTACTTTGCCCTTCAACGAACTTATGGATTTGGTTGCTCGAAGGGCGTGGGATTCTCCTGATTCTATGGAACTGGTCCCTCGGAGGCCTAATAAATTTATCATCTCCCCCCAAGACAAGATGTTTCTCTAAGGGAGTCCCCGTTGATGCCATGGTGGTGGCGGCGGCCACCAAGAAAGAGATGTCAGAAGCGTCTTCCACTATCCATCCTCCTAATAAAGACTCTAGGACGATGGACAGATACGGGAAACATATCTTTAGTTCTGTGATATTTGCCATGAGATTGCTTAACTATTTGACCCATTTCACCCGTCTTCAACGAGATCTCCTCAAAGAGTTTGGAGATACTCTACAGGGCAACACAGATGAAGTTGTCTCGGATAAGGTGACGGCAAAGCTTAATACCCTTACTTCTATTGTAAACTCGTCCATGCGGCTCATTTCCTATGCAGCCGACGGATCAAGTTGAGCAGCAGGTTCAGCGATAGCTCTACAGAGACAGTCATGGATGCACCTATGCTCCTTTGCGAAAGCCTTCAAGTCTTCCTTTGTCAACACCCCATTTGATGACTCTTCCCTGTTTGGGCCCAAAGTCAAGGAGACTGTCACTATGTGTGAGCAGGAGGGAAAGACTATCTGCCGTAGAAGTCCATTTTTCCACCCCTAATAGACCATACCCCAAAGGGCAGAAAGGTGGGAAAATGTGGTTCCAAAAGTCCCAAGGAGCTTTCCAGAACACACGTAGTGAACCCCTCTCCAAGGGCAGAGGGAGGGGGTAATAATGGAAGACGCCATCCTGGTGGCAGAGGGGGTCCACAGAACCAAGGCGACAGGGATCAGTTCCTTGGCAAGCCCTACCAGCGCTCCTGAGAGGAGGCCCGACTGTCCTGCTCTGGAGGCAGTCGGGGGTCGCTTGGCTTTGTATCCGGATGCCTAGCTAGGAATTACAACAGATTCTTGGGTACAAAACATAGTTACCAGAGGATACATCATTCCATTCCTACAAAGTTCGCTTGTCAGCACAAAAATCCCAGATGTTCCACCCAGTCTCAGGGATCAAGCAGCCATAGAAATCCAGAGGCTGCAGGAAAAGAGAGTCATCCAGCCAGTTCCAGCAGACCAGATAGGATCCGGAACTTACTCCAAATTCTTTTTAGTTCCAAAGAAGACAGGGGACTGGAGGCCCATCTTGGATCTCAGCAGACTCAACACATTTGTAAAGAAGGAGAAGTTCCAGATGGTCACGCTTCAGTCTATTCTTCCATTCCTCGGAATGGACGATTGGATGTGCTCCGTAGATCTCAAGGATTTGTACTACCACATCAAAATGGCCAGGCCATTCAGAGATCATCTGTGTTTCCGGCTGGGAGCCAGTCGCTACCAATTCCGAGCACTGCCCCTTGGACTCACAACAGCCCCCAGAGTGTTTACCAAATGCATGGCAGTGGTTACAGCTCACTTGAGGCATCTAGGATTCCGAGTGTTTCCATATCTGGAAAAAACTGGCTCCTTACTGCCACCTCCAGGCATCAACTAATTCTGTCCAGGGATCTCAAAACAACGTTGATCCCTATGTGTGGCCCCTATTGCTAGTATTCTGGAATTTCTCTCTAAACTTTTTCTCTGCTGTCAGTTAGGTATCACTATCAATTTCGAAAAATCTGTATTGTCGCCATTGCAGCATATCTCCTTTATCAGAGCAGAACTAGACACTACCACCGCCATGATAAGATTACCCCTGGACAGGATAGCCTCTTTACGGAATCAGGTCTCAGACATTCTGCAGAGAAAAAAGGTACCAGCCCATCAAGTACTGAAACTCCTAGGTACCATGGCAGCTACACTCATAGCAGTTCCTCTGGGACGAATGCACGAGGATACTTTAATGGTTACTATTCACCCAGTGGTCATACCAACAACTTCCTATGTCATTCTTAGTCATGATTACAGACTCTTGCAAGAAGGATCTTTGCTGGTGGTTGACCACCCAACAACTTACGATGGGTCGCCCATTTGTTCACCCCCCCCGCCGTCAGCCACGGTTACCATGGATGCTTCTCTGATAGGGGGGGGGCTATTTCAGGGAAGAGCTGCCCAAGGCACCTGGTCGGAGACAGAGTCACAGTTGCACATCAGTTTTCTGGAGCTGAGAGTGGTGCTTTTGGCGTTGGAGCACATTCATGACTCTCTGCCTCTAGGGACGATTGCCATACAGACGGACAACATGTCAGTAGTCTGGTGCATCAGCAAACAAGGAGGAACCAGGTCTTACCCCCTGTGTCAAGAGGCCTTGAGAATTTGGCAGTGGGCGGTGTCCACTGGGTGCTCTCTGATAGCAATGCCTATCCGGGGGAAATCCAACGTAATAGCAGACAAATTGAGCAGATCCATTCTGCTACCTCACGAGTGATCCCTCAAAAATGAAGTTGCGGAGAAGATGCAGATGGGGCAAGCCTTGCTGCGACCTGTTTGCATCCCCTATGAATACCAAATGCAGAAGCTACTTTGTCCTGAATCCCCCACCGAGGGACAGTCCAAGGGACTCGCTCGTACACGATTGGCCCCCGGGACTCTTGTATGCTTTCCTCCTGTTCCCCTGATTCCCAAGTTCTTACAGAAAGCCAAAGCCCTCAGCAGGACGGTAATCTTAATAGCCCTGCTTTGGCCTCTTCAGATTTGTTTCCCCTTCCTCTGACTGTACCAACTGCAGGAACCTTGGATTCTGGACCCAGTTCCACATATTCTGACACATTTGTCAGGGACCATCCACCCCTCTCTCCGTTCCCTCAGACTGACAGCTTGGCTGCTCCAATTCCCTTCCTAGCCAGGTCACATGATTTATTTTCAGAGGTACAACACATTTTTGTGTCTTCCCATAAAGCTTCTACCAGAAAGTTGTATGCTAGTAAATGGAAGCGTTTTGCCCTTTGGGCTTCTCGAAACAACGTTGATCCCTATGTGTAGCCCATATTGCTAGTATTCTGGAATTTCTCTCTAAACTTTTTCAAGAAGGTGCTGCGGCTGCCATAATTAGAGTCCAATTGGCTGCATCTCAAATTTCATCTTGGAGCTGAGGGTTCTAACTTAATGTCGCACAGATTATGTCGGGCCTTCCTTAAGGGCACCATTCATCTCAGGCCTCTTGTTAGACAGCCCTTTACTCCCTGGAATCTAAATTTTGTACTGTCCCAGATTATTCTTTCCCCTTTTGAACCTGCATCATCCTGTCAATTGAAGTTCCTCTCCTGGAAGACTATTTTCTTGGTGGTCATTACTTCAGCATGCAGGGTATCTGAGCTTCAAGCCCTTTCTGTCAAACCACCATGTTTGGTGTTTCATCCGGACAGGGTTTCACTGAGGACTAATCCTTCATTCTTGCCAAAAGTGTGTTCTGAGACCAATCTGAACTAAACTATTGAGCTTCCAACTTTTTTCCGTAATCATTTTAATCAGTTGGAATACATGTTACATAAACATGATGTCCACAGACAATTGAGATACTATTTGGACAGGGCAAAGGAATTTAGAAAATCTGACCAACTTTTTGTATCTTATGCTGACGCTAAGAAAGGGTTACCAGTTTCTAAAGTTACCCTTTCCAAGTGGTTAACTGACTGCATTAAATTTAGCTACTCTTCAGCCAACCAAACATTGGAATATGCTGTGAAGACCCATTCAACTAGAGCTGTTTCCACATCTTCGACTTATATTGTCTCGTTTACCTTTGGATACTATATGTGCAGCTGCCACTTGGTCTAAGCCTCTTACCTTTATCACACATTACAAAGTGGGCAAGGCCTCCAGGGGCAGGGCTTCCTTTGGTTCCACTGTCCTCAGGAATATACTCCTGTGAGCCACCCAGGATTAGGGTGCTTGGGACACTACCCACGTGTAAGAATAAATGGCGAGATTAAACAACTTAACATAAAGAAGTTATATACTTACCATAACGTTCCATGTGAGTTGTTCTCACCTTTATTCTTACATTCCCACCCACCATCCCCCTCCAGGGTCTCGAAGAACGGGCAGACTTGGGGTCTGATAGTCTTTTCTGGGATTCTTACTCCGGCTAGAGTACTTCTAAGTTACTTTTTAGTGTTGCTGAGTTCAGCAAACTAGAGTAAGGTAAGACAGAGAGCATCATGGGATAGGGGCCTGGCCTCGAGCTATTCTGAGATCTTTAGCTAGTAAAGTGTCCGACTCAGAGCTGATGGCTCGGCTCCGAATCCACATGTAAGAATAAAGGCGAGATGAACAACTCACATAGAACGTTATGGTAACTACATAACATCTTTTTTTCTGATAGTTTTTCTTCACTTTTTCCCCTTTTCTGCTTTGTCTTGTAATAACTGTATCTTTTGCCAATTTTTCCCTGTATCGCTACCTTTCTACCAATATAGTTTAGTCAGTCTCCCTTTTCTTTCCACTGACATCATTGATAGCCTCCTTTATGTACCCTGTACTATCATTGTTGGTAGTCCCTTTCACTATCTCTCTTCTCTTTCCTTCATAAAAAAAAAAAATTCTGTACACTTCTTTGTAACCAGTGCTATCATTATTGATGGCCCCCTTTCCGTACACTTCTGTGTACCGTATACTATCATTGTTGATCATTTTCACTCTTTCTCTCCTTCATTAAAAAAGAAAAATAAATCTTTCCTGTCTAGTATCTTTGAGTGCATGTGCTGCTCCCTCCTTTCTGGTGTAAGTGTGGCGTCTGCATTTCTAGCCTTTTTTGTTATGGCTGAAAAACCTAAGGGTCCCTCTGGCTTCAAGAAATGCCAGAAGTGCAGCCATAAGATTCCTCTCTCAGGCTTGCACCTGTTGCGTGTTTGTTGTTTGGCTCCTGTCCACTTACAGGAAGATTGTAGTGTTTGCTATGGCTTTAATCACAGGGCCTTGGTTGAAAGAAAAAACAAATTAAACCTGAAATGTTTGATTCCTTCTGCCTTTGGAGAGGCCATATCTGCTCACGACAAAAGTAAAACTGATATTTCTTCACCTTCTTCCTCATCCACTGTGGAGAAGGCCAAAAAGAGTAGTATGTCTATACCATCTTCTCCATCAGCACCGCCATATAAAAAAAACTAGATCCTTGGTTCCTCAAAGTTTTTGGGATCTGATAGATTCCAGATCTAAAACTTCAGTACCGATAAAGTCATTGGCACCGATTACTACAGCTGATACCAAAGCCTTGATGCTGAAGTCTTTGGCCTGCCAGCAAATTCAGTCTTTGGTGCAGGAAGTATTGCTTCCTGGTTCTTCCTCAATGCTGACTACATCTGCGCAGAGTAGTGATACAGTACAGAAAGAAATTTTACCTAGGGCAACTTACTCACCCTCAGTAGATCCTTTTGTGGGTGAATTGCCTGAAGTTTTCCTGCAAAGGCCTAAATCACCCTCTCTTTTGTCTGGCTGCTCCACCAAAAGTCTTACAGAAGTCGCCACGGAGACACTGGTGAAGAAAGTTTGTGGGCAAGAGGATTTACAGGACTCCATTCGGCTCCAACCTCCATGGGTTTAGGAGCCGAGCCTTCTTACATCCCTTTAACTACTCCTCCTCTGACCTCCTCTGAGGTGTTAAAGTTTCCAGCTCTGAGTCATCTGGCACCGACTGTATTGGTTCCGGAGATCTCTCTTCCTTCTGAACCAGTTATTACCCTGAGATGTCCTTCTTTTCAGTGTTGCATTATACTTTACATAGTTCTTCAGGTCTTTCAGATCTAGATACCTCCCAGGGCCATGTCTTCCCTGTTGGCTCTGAGGAGCAGGAGTCGACTCCAATTTTTTCAGAGCCATCCCTGCACCTTGGAGTATCAGCATGGTTCACTTCAGCTCTGGGTTCTGTATCAGGGGCTGTCTCATTGGAGTGGGGAGTGACCATGTTTCATAGGCAGTCTTTCTCAGTTCAGGGCTCCCTTCTTTCTTGGGGGGGCAGTCTTCAAGGCAATGGAAATGGCATTGTCTGTTGCAGTCACTCAGTCAGCCTCTTCCTCCTCGGAGAAAATACCTTCCTTATGCTCAGTTATTCAACCTGTGTCTCCACTGGGCAACAAGTGCCCAATCCTCAGGAACCTTAGATACAGATTCTGTAATCTGATATCTCACCAAACTATCCCCCTGAGGAGGTTCTCCAGAAGAAGAAGTGCAAGAGGAAGCACTTAGATTCCTTACAGGAATTGGTCATGGAAGACACTGATTTTGGTGAAGGAGAAGGGTCCCCAAGGTCACCCCCTGATGATGTCTCCTTTGGAGACATCCTAGAAATTTTGAAACAGAGGGGTGACTGGAAGTCTCAAAATCCTTCCTCGGCAGAATCAGTTTACCTGCAGGCTTTCAGTACTCACCCGTCTACCTTTTGGGTGAACTCCGCTCACTGACAAGCTCATTGACTTGATCTCTAAGAAGGTGTGGGAGGCACTGGACACCATTGAGCCCATCCCCAAGAGCCAGGACAAACTTTTATCTGCCCCTGAGGATAAACAGTTATGGGCCAAAGGATTAGCGGTAGATGCCATGGTTGTAGCGGCTGTCACCAAAAAGGAACTTGCTGAGGAGAGTTCATCTATCCATCCACTCAGTAGAGATTCTTGGGTGATGGATAGATTTGGGAAGTGGTTTTAAGCTTCATCAACCTTCGCTTTGAGGTCTTTGAATTTCCTGGCACATTTCACCAGACGTCAAAGGGATCTGATCAAGGAGCTGTCGGATACCCTGGCGTGAGCTATTACTGAGGGAGTCCAAGAATAAGTTGTTTCCCAGTTTGCCACCCTGGAGTCTGTGTCAAACTTTTCCATGAGGCTCATTGCGCCTGCAGCCAATGGGACCACCAGAGCAGCGGGTTTAAACATAGCCATAAGGAGACACACCTGGACCCGTCTGTGCGATTTTGCAGTACCACGTAAGTCTTCATTTGTCATTGCATCCTTTGATGGATCATCTCTGTTTTGCCCAAAAGTTAGCGAGACATTATCCAGGTGTGTGAAGGATGGTAAGACCCTTTCCGGCTGTGTGCATATGTTTTTCCACTCCCCAAAGATCCTTTTCCAGGAATCAGATGGGTGGGAAAATGTGGTTCAAAAAATCCCAAGGGCCTTTCCAGGACACATGTGGAGTCAGTTCCCTCAGGGGCAGAGGGGAGGAACTACAGTGGAAGATGCTGTCCACACAGCAGAGGTGGTCCGCAGAACCAGAGGTTTAGGGACTCGTTCCCTGGTAAGCCTTTTCTGCGTTCCTGAAAGGAGGCCCAATTGTCCTCCTCTGGAGGCAATCAGGGATGCTTATACTTGCACCAAAACACCTGGCTAAATATAACAACAGATTCTTGGGTGAAACAGATGATTTCCAGAGGTCATATCGTACCCTTTTCCCTTCATCCCCACATATGCAAAAAAATCCCTGGTGTTCCACACAATCAGAGGGAACCAGCAAAAACCGCTAGACAAAAGAGTCATCCAAGAAGTCCCGCCAGACCAGAGAGGCTCCGGGATTTACTCAAGACGGGACTGGATACCAATTTTGGATCGCAGTGTGTTGAACAAATCAGTTCGACAAACAAAATTCCGAATGGTCACAGTACAGTTCATTCTTCCATTTTTGGTATCACATAAAAATGAACAAGCGCTCCAGAAAGTTCCACCACTTCTGGCTGGGAGCCGGTCATTACTAGTTCAGAGCACTGCTCTTTGGTCTCACCACAGCCCCCAGGGTGTTCACCAAATGTATGGCACAGTAGCAGCTAACTTGAGACTGCAAGGATTCCAGGTATTTTCCATACCTGGGACAACTGACTCATTACCACTCTGACCAGGCATCGACTGATGGAAGCAAGGAATTATGTTCTGCAGACCTGCACATGCTTAGGAGCAACTGTAAATTGTGAAAAATGCCAACGGACTCCAACTCAGAGTTTAGGGTTTATAAGAGCTCTATTAGATACGACAACCTTAGCATCCCTGCCACCTGTGAGACTTCAGAAAAATCAGAGCACAGGTTCAAAAAATATTTTACAGCAAGAGAGTACCTGCTCATCTAATTTTACAAGCTCTAGATTCCATGGCAGCTGCGATAACTCTAGTTCCCCTAGCAAGATATTCCATGAGAATCCTACAGTAGCTGCTGGCATCTCAATAGTCTATGCTATACCAACCCATGTCGGATTAGGTTTTGATCACCAATCATTCCAGAAAAGATTTAGCTTGGTGGATACATTCCAAAGAAATTCTCCTGGGCCACCCCTTCATTCTTGCAGAACTCAAGGCCATAGTGACCACAGACGCCTCCCCATACAGGGTAGGGGGGGGCATTATCTGGGCAAGACTATCCAAGGTACTTGGTCCCCTACATAGACCAACTTGCACATCAATGTCCTCGAGCTAAGAGCAGTGCTTTTAGCGTTGCAAGCCTTTCAAGCTGCTCTTCCTGTGGGAACAATTGCGATTCAAACAGACAATATGTCAGCAGTTTGGTACTTAGCAAACAGGGAGAAACCAGATCTTACCCCCCTTTGTCAAGAAGCTCTCAGAGTGTGGCAGCGGGCGATCTCTTCCAACTGCTTTCTGATTTGCAATGCACATTCCAAGGAATTCCAATATGATAGCAGACAAACTGAGCAGAAGTATTCTCCTGCCACACAAGTGGTCTTGCAATCCAAAAGTGACATAAAGGATATTCTGTCAGTGGGGCCAGCTTGCTGTGACCGGTTTGCCTCTTCCCTAAACAACAAGTGCAGCAACTACTTTGCCCTAACCCCCCGCCCCTTCTGGGGAAGTCACCAAGAGATGCTCTTCTCCACACTTGGGCCCCTGGACTCCTATATGCCTTTCCCCTGATACCTCTAATCCCAAAATTCTTACAGAAAGCACTCAAGCTGAAGAGCAAAGTAATTCTCATTGCACCGTACTGGCCTCAACTGATATGGTTCCCCTTTCTTTGGCCTTATCTGATTCAACCACCTTGAACTCCAGACCCGGCTCCAGACCTTCTGTCCCACCCAGAGGGATTAGTTCATCCAAACATTCTGAAGCTCGAGCCGACAGCATGGTTCCTTCAGTTCCACTGATTGCCAGGCAAGTTGACCTTTCTTCCCCAGTACATCAAATTCTCCTAGCTTCTCATAACCCTTCTACCTGTAAACTCTAGTAAATGGAAAAGATTTACCTGTTGGGTTATGAAAAGAGTATTGATAATTTGTTCTGCTTCTATTGATAATATTTTAGATTTCTTAGCTTCTGTTTTCAATGTAGGAGCTTCCCTGTCTACCATTGCTAACAGTGATTTCAAATTTTCATAATGGTTTGTAAGGATGCCCCTTGGCCTCTCATAAACATTTCACATCCTTTTTAAAGGGGACACTTTTGTTGAAACCTCCTTTTAAGGATCCTACTCCACCTTGGGATCTAAATCTAGTGTTACAAACCATTGTATATTCTTACTTCGAACCATCTGCACACTGTGATCTAAAGTATTTGTCATGGAAAGCTTTATTTTTGGTGGCAATAACTTCTGTCAGAAGGATTTCAGAAATTCAAGCCTCGTCATGTAGACCACCTTATCTGATTTTTCACAGACAGAATTTCCTTACAGACAAATGCCACCTTTCTACCTAAGGCAGTGTCAGAGTCTAATATCAATCAGACTATTAATTTGCCAGTATTCTTTCCCAATTTTACAAACAAAAGTGAATATTGCTTGCATTTTTTGGATATTCACAGACAATTATGTTTTTATCTACACAGAAAGAAAGACATAAGAAAGTCTGACCAACTTTTTGTATCCTTTTCAAGTGCAACGTATGGTAAACCAGTCAGCAAGGTGACATTGGCCATATGGGTCAAGGATTGTATATCCTTTATCTACGACAAGAATAACATTGATTTGCCTAGCCCTATTAAGGCACATTCTACAAGATCTGTAGCCACTTCAACAGTTTTCCAATGTAGAACTTCAGTGAATGATATATATGCAGTAGCAACTTGGGCTTCTTCCCATACCTTTATCACTCATTAAACATTTGATTTGGTCTCTAGGGGAAGAGCATCCTTTGGTTCAATGGTGCTCAGGAATGTCCTTCTGTGAGTCCTCCCAAGGTCTAAGGTAGCTGGGTACTCTGTCCCATATGTCAAGGATAAAATGAAAATTGACATCAGATAAAAAGTTGTGTACTTACCATAATGTTCCATCTGTGTTGTCCATTTTTATTTATCCTTGACTCCCCTCCCTCCATTCCCTGACCTTTGAAGACCCTTTGGTGGAATTTATAATGTACATATAAGTTTTTCTGATCATTAAGACATAGCAGATATGGTTTCCATTCATGCTTCTTTATCTGTGACCTTTATATCTAATTTCAAACTCAATCTGAGGTAATTGGGAGAGACGGATTGTGGGTAGTGTTGAAGCTTGAAAGTTTTTCGCCCACGCAAGCTTTAGTAGCAGCCAAGCCAATCCTGGTAATGGGAACCGACCCCATATGTCAAGGATAACTGAAAATGGACAACACAGATGGAACGTTATGGTAAGTGCATAACTTCTTTTTTTGTTGAACAGAAATGTGAAAATGAGTTAGTTGGTATTGTGGAAGTAAAATATCTGTATGTTGAACAGAAATTTGAAAAGAAGTTGTCTGATGATATGGAAATGAAAAACTTGACAGAGTATTGTCAGACTGCAGTGAGGAAATGCTTGAAATTAGTGGCTAAAATACAAAGTTGAAAACAGATACAGGTGCAGAGTGTAATGCTCTATCTAAAGATGGTTCTGAAGAATTGGCTTTCAGAGGTACTGAAGAGAGAGATGTGTGCATATTGCTAGGATATTCATGCCTCAGGTTGGAGTTATTAGGTTGTTTAGCATCTAAGATGCTAGGAAAAGTAAAGTGAATTCACAGTGTAATAGTAAAAGTTGTATGTGTGTGTGTGTGTGTATATATATATATATATATATATATGTGTGTGTGTGTGTGTGTGTGTGTGTGTGTATATATATATATATATATATATATATATATATATATATACATATATATATATATATATACTGTGTGTGTGTGTGTGTATATATATATATATATATATATATATATATATATATATATATATATATATACACACACACACACATATATACAGCAAAATTCACACTATCACAGAAATGTCTTAAATCATGTGTATGCAGATATCAGTGATATCCTTCACAACTATGTGGATTTATTTACTAGTTTAGGAATTTCCCAAGGGCAAATCATATACAGATAAATCATAATGCAGTGCAGGTAATCCATGCTTCTTTGAAGTTACCAGTAATTATCAAGGGTAAAACAGAATGGGAAATAAAGTGGAGAGAAAACTTAGCTGCTATTAATAAACACAACCAACAGAATGTGCAGTCACTGATATTAAGCAAAGCAATATTCATATCTAAATAAAGTGAATAAAATAAACCATTATTGTGCACCTACATTCGAGGAAGTGCTTTCAGCAGTGCAGAAAGTTGTTTTTTTCAGTACTTGGTGCAGATCAGGGATTCTAGCAGATAAGAATAGAAGAAGAAAGCTCCAAATCATGCACATTTAATACATCTGTAGGAATGTACAGATTTCTTAGTTTTCTGTTTTGCATTTCATTGACTCCATAAAGATTTCAAAGAGCCATTGCTTAGGTAATTGAAGGTTTGAAAGGTGTTATAAGCACAACTGATAGTATATTGGGGTGAGGGCAGACACAGGAACATCATGGCTAGAGACTAATATAGCTGCTGAGTACAGTAAAATGATAGTTTAAATTATGTAAAAGAAAGTAAGAGTGCCAAGTCTGAAATGTGTGGATCATATTTTAATTTGAGGGATATATAAACCTGATACAGAAAAAGTATATGCTGCTGTACAAGCCAGACAAGAACTACACATATTGCATACTCTATATAAAGCATATTTAACAATCTTGAAGAACTGGCAGAAGAATAACTAGAGAATCTTTGAATAATTCCATCATTATTTTTGCCAAAAGAAAAAAGTAATGCACTCACTCAGAAGTGCATTCCTTCAAAAATGTTACAAAGAAAGGTTGCCTTAAGTGCAGATAATCAGTAAAGAAGGAACTGTGTCCTATTTTTGTTTTGAAGTGATAAGTTGTATCCAGGGCTTGAGGTTCAAGGTCCTCAAGATCATAGCTCCCAGTCAGAAACTCAGAACAAGTAAATGCAGTTGTGCCATCTGCAGTGTGTAGCATTACAGTAGTCTGGAAGAAATTGCATTAATGGATGTTTTTCATGGTCATGTGGAAAGTGAAGGGAATCTGTTTTTTTTTTTTTAGAGCTTAAGTAATCATGGATTTATTCAAGTTTCAAGTTCAAAAAAGCCTTATCTCATATACATGCTTTATTATTCCAATTTCTCTGAAGTAGTCAAACTGACAGAATGTGTGTGATTACTACAATAAAGTCTTTATTTTCATTGTGACACCTGTGCACTGGCCCAGTAATCAAGGAGGCTCAATCCTCACCCCTAACACCAGTGAGGGGCATCCACATTGGGAAGGATAACAAGTACACAGACAGTAAAGTACAGTTTCCCTTAAGAGCACACAGAGATCACAGTCAGTCTGGGGCTGGTTTCTCTCCAGATCCCCAATCAGACTCCCCACTGGCACAGCTATAGGATACAGGTCTCAGCCTAGTGGTCAAGCTGAAACCTCCAGCACCCTTTCTGTCCAACCAGTGCTTCGTGTCCCTGCCCAAGTAGCTGACACACACGCGCACACACACACACCCACACACTTTGAAATATGAATTGTATACAAACACACAGACACTCCTGGGGAAGGCTGGCACAGGTTCTCCAGCTATGCCCCCTTCTCCACCAAGGTTATAAGGTAGAAATCACTGCCACCAACCACTAATGTCAGCTACTAATATGACCCTTACCAAAGGTTGTCCAAATTTACTGTGCAACATTATTATTATTATCCAATTAGTAAGTATGACTAACAGCAAGGCTTATTGGAGTGGCTTGGACAGTATCACCATATACATGCAATGTACTGTAGATCCTAAATTATCTCTTCACAAAACAGCCACAGTTGAAATGTTTAAAAATATTTAATAAATAATAAAAACACAAGTCAAATCTCCTCAATTTAACACAGTGCTAGTCAAGAGTTCAGACACAGGAAAATGCTTAAAATAACACTGTACAATAGTTTGACATAAATACAGAAAACAACTAGACTAAACTTACTATTTTCTATTTCTAAGCGAAACAATGTTCTAAATAAGATGCATACATACAGAGCAAAGGCAGAGTACTGGTGGTGATGTCAGTTCTGAAGACAAATGCAAAATGCACTAATTCTCTATCTGAGAAAGTTTTAAATTGATAATACATCACTGCTGACTCATTTTAGATTACCAGAAACTCTAAATTTACATTTCTTAGTAAGCTTGCACCTGGTCAGGAAGCCACAGCAATATAAGACATTATACATGTAAAATCTAGCAATTAACTCTGGTCTTAAAACAATAAAAATAATTTGCTGGTTCCAGACATCACTGCTCCAAGTTTGAGATCAGTCATACAATGCTTGACTTATCAGCTTTCTTCCAGCAGAGTGCAGCACTGTGCTTACATATTTGAAGCTGAGTACAACATATAGTTTAATCATAACATATAGTCCTCTTTTACATTTGTAAAACCAGCCTGTGGATTATATTAATATTTACAAATCACATAGAATTATTTACACGATTCTATCTGGCTGGGCTGGCAGCCTTTCAGTTTTTCACATTCATGACAAGAGGATGTCTGATATTATGCTATCCAGCAGTCCACAGTACAAAAGTGAGGGATTCAGAAGATGTTTGCATAAGTCACAAGCGATTTGATAGTGATGTACAAGAGTGAAAAGAACCATCCACACAGGGAGTAATCTCTTGAAAAAGATCTTCAGTGACAGCTATGAGGACTGCCATCTCACAGTTTTGGAATATAGGAACATTCCATTGTAGGGGTTTAGTCTCCCACTAGCTCATTTGTTAATGGGTAGAAGGCAGAAAAGCAAATTTTGCACTTCAATGATATTACTGATGCCTGCAAATCAGTACAGAGTAAAGGAATTTCTGGAAAGATATTCAGCAGAGACATAGCCACTGTTATGATAGTAAGTGCAAGAGACTACCAGATACACAGATTAGAGAAATTAATGTGAAAGTTATTGGGAGATCTGCATCCTGAAGATAAAGTAGTTGCTAAAGCAGCTAAGCCAAGTACATGGGTTAAAAATGCAAATGATGAAAAGACATACCGAAGCAATCTCAGTGAGATAGATACATAGGAATTCCAGGAATAAGAGCAATCAGGAATGCCATAACCAGTGTTTTAGAAGAGAGGCTCCAGTACTAATAGTTAAGATTTGCAGATAAGAGACCCATCCTGTTTCCAAGTAAAGGTGTAGCACAAGACCTGCTGTAAAAAGATTAGATATCCAGTGTGAATAGTCCCATTAACTCATTCAGTCCTAAGCAGCAGTAGGCTAATTATTCCCCTTGCTTTTTGAAATTTGTGAAGCAAAAAAATCCTGTTGCTTCCCAACAGGTTTGCTCCCAAATTCTGTACTGGGAGCACACCTTATATGATTTGCAGTATCTCGTGAATGAGTTACAAAAAATGTAAAATACAGAAGTTGTTAAATGATGGGCTGTGAAATGGTTAGTCATTAATGAGTGTCTTTTCTCCATGTAAAGTAGTAGCACAGCAATTCCTGCCCTTAAAGGAATACTACATTTCCAGTGTGAATAACTCATTCAGTCCTAAACAGCAGTAGGCTATTTAATCCATTCACTTTCTGATGTCTTTGATGCAAGGAAACCAATTAATTCCTGAGAGGTTTTCAATTAAATCCTTTCTTACACATCAGATTATTTGCATTATCTCAAAAATAATATAGGTTGCTAACAATGTAAAGTACAAAAGCTGCTTCTTAGACAATAGGCTACATGCAGGTGTTAGTGTCAAATGTTTCCAGTGTCACCAAATTTATATTTTTTTGAAAGAAATGTGTTTTCTTTGCCAAAAATTATTGTCAGAAAGGGGGTTGTTTTTATGTAAACATGCAAAATAGACCTAAGGTATTAGTAGGAGAATTGTTTATCTGTTCAAGAGCCTTCCAGTGATGTATGACAAGTTTGGGTAACACATGGATGTTTTGTGGCATCACACAATAAATACAAAGTATGAGTTTCATATTTATACAGTATTTCAAAACATCACTATCAGTCTTCACAATTGTGCATGTTAGATGGCAAGTATTAGTGGTAGAACTGTGTGCCTTAATGTTCTTATAGGTTAATAGGCTAGTGGCCCTAGAGCCCTTACAAGCCTAGCCATGTTAATCCCGAGTTGCCCCAGTTTTCCTTGGTTAGATGGACATAATTCACAGAACAAGTCTGTGATCAACACCAACTACCCCTGTCCATGAGAGACATGGGTTGCACCCCTAGGGTGAATTTGCTGTCTCCCATCTATTTGTCTAGGTTGTGCTTGAATAGGGTAAGTGAGGAATTTGAAGTTTTATTTCAGAGGAGTGGCAATCTCTGGGAGATTTATTTCTCTGTCTCCAGCATGTTCTGTTTGTCACAGGCTAGGTTAAGATCCCCAGAGCGAGTGACTCTTGTGCAGTTTGACTTGCAGATGCGCAGCATTTCCATCAGGGCAGGGTGAGAGACTGCCCTGTAGGCCAGGCACAAGTCACCTCTCAGCAGCCTGTAAGATACAGAGCACAGTGACAGGGTTTTCAGTCTGCCTACGTAGGTCATGGCTTGGAGGACCTGTATTTTTTTGGTGAGAAAACTGTGTGGTCTCTCCAGCTGCTGCAGGTGTCTGGTGAGAAACCTGCAAAAAGGGAGCATTGTACTCTATTAATGGTCTGATGTGGGTCGGGTACAGTGTAGTAATAACATCCTTAGACCTGGAACGCAGTGCCCTTACTTATGAGATACACAACGTAGAAGGCTTTCCTTACCACTATGGAAACTTGGTGGTCAAATTTCAGATTGCAATCAATCTGTGTTCCCAGATCTTGCACCATTGGGTTCGAACATAGGGAGGTGCTGTCAGTACTGTAATTAGCAGGGAATTCCGCTTTACTAAATGAGATGATGATACACTTTTTTTGCATTTGGTTTTAGACCATGGTTTTGGCACCAATCATTTGTGTGTGTTAGCCTTTCCTGTAATATGTTAACATCATTGGGAGATTTAATGATTGCATAACATGTCAGTGTAGGTCACACAGTTTTTACTGTAGTAATACAGATTTGAAAATACTGCTAATATTCTTAACTGCTTTGTCAGATATTTATATTTCTGGATGCCTTTACCATTACCCATTATGTTTTTGTCAGTATTTTTGTTTTTACTAACATTCACCCCTTTCATATACCACTCCCAGCATAACACTATCACACTCCAATTTTGTATAATTAATAGAAGTATGGGAAATATATTTTACAAATTTTTTGCAAACTGTCCTTAATACCTGCAGCCCTGTACATTATACACTGGCAGTTTCACACATCTGGAACGTTTCTCCCCAGGCCTCCGCTGAAAATGGGCTCTGTCCCAGTCAGACTTTCCCAGTAAACACATGTTAAAAAATAAATAAATAATCTCATCACAAAAGGATTCTCATCCAGAAAAAAAAGAGGTCATTGTTCCCCTCTACTCATCACTCATTAGACCCATTATAGAGTACAACGCCCCTTTTGGTATGTACCTCACAAGACATCTACAACAACTGGAAGGACCACAGAAATACCTCACAAAGAGGATTACTGGCCTCAAACATATGCTCTATGCAGACCGTCTCAAAAAACTACAGCTTTACTCCATCGCATATCGCCTACTCAGGGGCGATCTCTGCCTAACATACAAAGCTATGTCAAACCCAGAGCTGTTGAACATGCTCCACTTAAAGAAATCCCAATCCCTCCGAGCTACACGCTCAAGGGACCTTAACCTTGTCACCACAATAAACAGAACATGCTGGAGGGATAGATTCCTGTCCCAGAGACTTCCCATACTCTGGAACAGACTACCTATCTATGTCAAACAGAGCTCCTCATTAGCACTTTTCAAGAAAAATCTTGATTGGATGGGAAATTCACCCCGGGGATCAGTTCTGTGGCTCTGCTCGACAGGGGCTCAGGAAAATAATTTTCTTGGGAGGCGAAAGCCAGGGTACATTTTTTGGCTAGGCTTGTATGGGCCCTAGGGCCGATAGCCTAGTACCTACCTATGAACCTATAAGTTTTGGTCTTCAAGCTTACAAGATGGCATTAGGAAGTAGTACAAGTTGCACTTCTGAGTGCATGACCTACCAATTGTGAAATATTAGGCCCAATATTACAGTATTGTTAATATTAATAATAATACAGTGTATCTAAAATATTTGTATCTGTGACTGTCTTACACAAGAGTATGTAGTGTCATTTTCCTTTTAGCGCACATTGTTTACATAGCCCCCAACTTGACAGATTCACAATTCATTTTTGATTTATTAATGTAAATTTGCAAAATGTTCCATATTTTTCATAACCTTTTGCAACCTCTGTTCAGTGAACCATCCCACATTACTGTTTTCCCTGTGGATGCCTACCATATCCCGCCAGCTTGGAAATACCACTCTGCTTCATAATGCATGAAATATTCATCTCAGTATATTAAAATAATGTTAATGTTAAGACAATGTATCCCAATTAACTAGCTGTATCCCTTACTGTGTTTCTCTTATCCAAGTATTTTCAGAATCATTTTCTTCTACTGCTTGCATAGGCAGGCTGCATCACACTCTACTTGTATTATTAACAGAACTATGGGAAATAGTCCACATCTTTCATAACCTTTGCAAGCAGTGTTTAATAGTTTAGGGCCTATTCATGTCAGTTTTACTGTGTATGTCTTCCATATTATATTTCCTTGCAGATGCTAACCTGCTTCATAAAGAATAACCTACTATTCATATTAATCTTAATACTGGAAAATTGTATTAGTTACTTGTACCTCAGATGACTATATCTTTTGGCGTGTTTACCTTGCATAACTTTTTACTGCCAAATAACCACTACTTACACAACCCCCCCCTCCATGTTTGCATTATTAATGAAATTTGAAAAATATTGAAAATATATAAATCTGAAGTAGTTTACTTCATTTGATCTTCAACCTGTGGGTACCGGATCCATATCGGATTTGAGCCAGCAATTTCACTAGCATCTGCTCTGAGCTCCAAGCTCCTCCCCTTACCCATAATATACCACCACTACCTTCCATTCCCCATATCTTGTTTTCCACGGCTAGCCATAAGCATCATGATTCTGAGCTCCAAGTCTGTGAGTTGGGTTATTTTGGTATTTTAGTGTTTTTTGAGTGTAGTCTTGTCAGTGTAGGTTCCCTCTCTTCCTCCCCTCGCTGGTGCATCAAGTTTTAGACTTTTTGTGTAGTTTTAGGTAGTTAGTTAGTTTAGTGTATAGATGTCTTCCTGTCCCCTCTCTTTGTTCTATGTGCTTTCTGAGAGTGTGGTGAGTGGGTGTGTTTAGAGAACTAGTTTTTGTTTCTATTTGCCTGTGTTTAGAGAACTAGTTGTTCTTTCTATATTGTTTGAGATTTCTATAAAAATCTTGAGTTAGGACATGGCTGATCCTAAGCCAGATTTTAAGAGGTGCACTGAGTGTGGCCACAAATTGGTACCCGCTGATGACCACACTCTGCGTGATGTGTTTGGGTGTTGCCCATTTGAGCATTGATTGTGCTATTTGTGCGAGTTTCAACCCACGCACCATTAAGGATAGACGGGCCAAGTTAGACTTGAAAGGCCTTCTACCTACTACGGAGGCAGCTGCCTCCTCTACTGCTTTGGTCGCAGTGGTTGCTGTGGCCACCTCTCCTTCCTCTCTTGTCCTTCCTTCTCCTCCATCTCAGGCTGGGACTTGCCCTCCCACTTCTAAGCCTGTAGAAGTGGAGCACAGAAAAGGCATAGAGAAGGAGAGAGAGAGCACCAGACATAGAAACGAAAGAGGTCTCTGGACCTTTCAGCTCCATCAGGAACTCCCGCCAAGAGTCAGTCTAGGCATCGTGACTCCCCTCAGCTCCAATCTCCCAGATTTTCCCCAGAGCCGGAGGAGCCACAACCACCATCTAGGGCCTCAGTTCCTTGACCCGCCAGATCGGACTCCGTGGCCTCATCGCGGTCCACCTGCAGCCTTTATGAAGTCGACATGGATAAAATGATGCGGAGGTTCATTCGCACACAAATCCAGATGGGAGTCTTGCCAGCCCCCTCTCCCTCTGGAGGGGGACTTGCTTCCTTTCTTCACTCCAATTTCTCCTTCTCTGATCTGACCTTCGGGTTCAGAGTACATGGATCCAAGGATGGCCTTAGTCAGGGGGTCGGCATTGACGATACCTATCTCCTCGATGCCAGCAGCTCCCTGGAGCTTGTCAGATCTGACCAGTTCAGATCCAAGTGGCTCTCTGAGCCGGAGCCTGGGTGTTGGATCCGAGGGAGTGGAACTTTTTCCATCGGCTCTGATGTTGTCTGGCCAAGTTCCCCCCCTCGTAACTCCATCCACTTCGGGCCCAGATCCAATTCTCACATTGGATACGGGGAGAGCAGTTTCCTTACTGGTGGCTCGGGAAGCTCGTTCTCCCATGACGTTCGAAATGGTAGAAAGGGTTCTCTCCACTGGATCGAGGCCTTTGACTATTTGTTTGGACTCCACCCCAACTCCCTCTGCTTTGTGTGTGAATCCTATCATTTTACCTGAGGGACAGCCCATGCTCAAGGAGCCCCAGGTGGTTCCCTGAGGAACAAGTGGCTTGTGAGTTCCCCCCAGAGAGCCCCACAGGAGACGTACCTCGCAAGCATACATGCAAGAGGAGGCACTTGGACTCCCCCGAGTCCCTCACCGAGGACACGGATTTGGATGACAGGGAAGGTTCCCCCAGATCACCTCCCGAGGATGTCTCCTTTGGAGACATCATGGAACTCCTATGCCTGTGGGGAGGTTGGTCCACACCAAAACCTTCCTTGGATGAATCCGTGTTCCTGGAGGCTTTCGGCACAGGCCCATCTACTTCCTGGGTGTCCCCTCCCTCAGATCCCCTGGTGGACTTGGTCACCTCGCAGCTTGGAAGGAGCTGGACACCGTGGAAACAATCCCCAAATGCCCAGACAAAATTTTGAAAACCCCCCCCCTGACAGACCAGCGTGGAATAAAGGGTCCCCTGTAGATGCTATGGTGGTAGCAGCAGCCACCAAAAAGGAAATAGCTCTGGAAAGTTCCTTGGTTCATCCCCCTGACCGAGAGTCTAGGATGATGGACCACCTTGGGAAGTGGGTTTATGCATCAGTGACCTTTTCCATCAGGGGGTGAACTATCTGGCCCACTTTACTAGACTACAGCACGACCTGGTGAAGGAACTGGCTGAGTCTCCCCCAAAGTCCATATCGCAAGAGGACAGAGACACGTTCTCCATGAGGATGGCCACTTTGACAGCGGTTTCCAACATGTCCATGCGACTCCTCTCACATGCTACTGAAGGAGCTGCTAGGGCAGCTGGGTCCAGCGTGTCCATGAAGCGTAATGTCTGGCTCAAATTATGTCAGTTCACGGAACCCTTCAAGGTGTCTTTTGCAAACACCCCTTATGACGGTTTTACTCTTTTTGGTAAGACCGTCCAAGACACCTTGATCCATAGTGAAAAAGATGGGGAAGACACTGTCTGCTGTTGGAATCCACAAAGATCCTTTTCCCAGAATCAACGATATTAAAAGAAGATGTGGTTCTGGAAGTCTCAGCATTCCTGGGACACTCAGGGCTCTTCTTCCCCTAGAGGCAGAGGGGGACAGGATAGACCCCAGCCCAGAGGCAGAGGGGGTCCAAGGAATTTTGGGTCTCGAGAACCATTCTCAGACAGGTCCGGGCAGCAACCCTGAGGGGTTGCCCGACTGCCCTACTCTGGAGGCAGTCGGGGGTTGCTTGTCATTGTACCTGGCGGCATGGGAGCCCGTAACTTCAGAGTGCTGGGTGCTTCAGATAATTTCCAGAGGATACTCAATCCCATTTGTGATTCCTCCCAAACACCTCCCAGACGTACCACCCGCACAAAGGGAGGCAGCAGCACTGGAGATTTCCAAGATGCTAGAGAAGCAAGCCATCGAACCCATCCCCCCAGATTGGGCTTCTACTCCAGGTTCTTTTTGGTGCCAAAGAAAACGGGGGACTTAAGGCCCATTCTGGATCTATCTATCCTGAACCTGTCAGTTGCCAAAGAAAAGTTCTGAATGGTCACCTTACAGTCCATCATGCTGTACCTGCAAGAGAGTGACTGGATGTGCTCGCTCGACCTCCAGGATGCCTACTATCACATAAAGATGCACAGAAGCTCCAGGAGGTTCTTTTGCTTCTGGCTAGGAGTCAATCATTACCAATTTTGAGCCCTACCCTTTAGTCTCACCACAGCCCCCAGGGTATTCAACAAAGTGATGGCAGTAGTAGCGGCTCACCTGAGGCTTCAGTGGATTCAGGTCTACCCTTACCTGGACGACTGGCTCCTTACTGCTCCCACCAAGCATCTACTTTATCAGACCAGAGATTATTTCCTAAAGCTTGCACTCCACTTAGGGATTACAATTAACGTATCCAAATCTCTTCTGAATCCTGTCCAGGTGATAGACTACATAGGGGCATGGATAGACAGACTACAGACAAAAATCTTCCTGACCATGGAGAGAGTTTAAAACTTAAGGATGCATGTTGCCTTCATCTACCGTTCTCACCTTCCCTCGGCAGAATCGGTTTTGAGGGCCCTAGGTTCTATGGCAGAGACCATAAGCTTCTTCTGTGTGCCCAATTACACATGTGAGTACTACAGTGGACTCTAGCGGTGCAATGGCCCTTGTTGGATCTTCCATTGTCACATCCAGTACACCTCAGTTGAGTCTGCAGGTCATCCCTTCTTTGGTGGATACATTGCCCGGAAATCCTGAAGGGATGACCCTTTGTTCCAGCCCCTGTCCAAGCCACAGTGACCATGGATGCCTCCCAACTTGGGTGGGGGACATTGTTCGGGCAGGACAGTCCAAGGCCTGTGGTCCCCAATCAAGACCAGTTTGCATATAAACGTTCTGGAGATGAGGGCATTCCTTTTGGCGTTGCAGGCCCTTCATGTGTTTCTTCCTCAGGGAACCATTGCAATTCAATCAGACAACATGTCAGTGGTCTGGTATGTCAACAAACAGGGAGGGATCACATTTTACCCCCTTTGTCGAGAGGCTATGAGAGTTTGGGAATGGGCGATCTCCACCAGTCACTTTTTGACAGCAATGCACATTCCGGGACAGTCCAACATTCTAGTGGACAGATTAAGTCGGACTATACTGGTGCCTTACGAGTGGTCTCTGTATCCTTCAGTAGCGGAGCAGATCTTTCTGGAGTGGGGTCGACCTTGTTGCGATCTCTTCACATCTTCCAACGCAAAGTGCAGTGAGTTCTTTGCTCTGAACCCCCAGCTGGGGAGTCCCCCAGAGATGCTCTAGTCCATACTTGGCCTCCCAGTCTTCTGTATGCTTATCCTCCTGTACTCCTTATTCTGAGGTTTCTACAGAAAGCTTGCCGACTGGGGAGCAATGTGATCCTCATTGCCCTGTTTTGGCCTTGCCAGGTATGGTTTCCCTTCCTTTGGTCTCATCTTCTGGCTCCACCTTGGATCTTGGATCCCATTCAGAATCTCATTTCACACCCCTTCCTTATCTGAGTCTGGACAGTTTGAAGCTCACGGCTTGGCTGCTCCAGTTCCCTTAATTGCTAGGACTCCTGGATTGTCTTCTTCAGTCAGGTCTATTCTGGTGGCAGCTCATAAATCCTCCACCAGGAAGGTTTATTGTAGCAAATGGAAACGTTTTTCCTTTTGGGCTTCTTAAAGTAGTTTACACCCTTTCACGGCTCCTGTTTCAGCTATCCTTGATTTTCTACCAAATATTTTTCAACAAGGAGCTAGCTCTTCTACAATCAAGGTTCAACTAGCTGCAATCTCTCATTTATATGTGGGCAAGAATTCTGCTTTTCTAGCCTGTTCCAGACTTTGTAAAGCTTTTATTAAAGGTACCTTTCTATTACGCCCTCCGGTCAAAGATCCTATTCCCTCATGGTATCTTACTATGGTTCTTCAAACGTTGGTCGCTCTGCCATTTGAACCTGCAGCAACCACAGATCTTACAATTTTGTCTTGGAAAACTGTTTCTAGTGGCTGTCACCTCTGCTAAGAGGGTTTCAGAACTGCAAGTGTTGTCTGTTAAAGTTCCATACATGATTTTCTATAAGGACAGGGTTTCCCTTTGTACCAATCCTTCCTTTCTTCCAAAAATAGCATCACAGATTAACATCAATCAAACCATCAACTTACCTGCTTTCTTTCCAAATTTTGCTAACAAAATGGAATACAGGCTTCACTTGTTGGATGTTCATAGACGATTATGATTCTATTTACACAGGACTAGAACCTTTCACAAATCTGATCAATTGTTTGTGTCCTCCTCTAAATCCTTTTTGGGTAAACCTATCTCCAAGGTCACTGTCGCTAGGTGGATCTCCTTGTGTATCCTTCAGATCTATAAGCATAAAGGTTTGTCTCCTCCAGGTCAAGTGAAAGCTCATTCGACTAGGTCCATGGCTACTTCTGCAGCCTTTTGATTGAGAGTCTTGCTGGATGATATTTGTTCTGCGGCTACTTGGTCCTCATCTCATACCATTATTTCTCATTACAAATTGGATTTGATGTCTAGAAGGACAGCATCCTCTGGTTCTGCGATGCTCCGGAATGTCCTTCCTTGAGGGCCATCCAAGTATTTTAGTAGCTGTGGACTCTGTCCCACAGGTTGAAGATCAAATGAAGTAAACTACTTCAGATAAAGAAGTTATGTACTCACCATAACATTCAATCTGAGTAGTTCTATTTCATTTGTGTTCAACCGTCCCTCCCTCCTTCCCCCTGGCCTTACCATATGGACAGCCTTTTAGCTGGTTTTAAGTGTGTAAGGTGTTTTTTGAGGTCAGGTTCTCAGTGTAAGTTGCAACAAACTCGATCTGGGGGATGGAAGGTAGCGGTGGTGTATTATGGGTAAAGGGAGGAGCTCAGAGCAGATGCTAGTGAAATTGCAGGCTCGAATCCGATACGGATCCGGTACCCACAGGTTGAAGACAAATGAAGTAGAACTACTCAGATGGAACATTATGGTGAGTACATAAGTTCTTTTTTTATAACCATATGCACTTATTGTTCAATTAAAGAAGCCTTGTACATCCCACAGGAACAGTTTCACTCAGTGCATATACCAAAATGTGTCAACTTCCATGTTGAGGCACCATTTTTTTGATATACATAGTACTGTGCAAATGCTGATGATGCTCATAACTTAAAAAAAAAGGTGTATGACTCAAGATGTGTACAGGTTTCTCAGTTTGTGTTTTACTACCCAAACATGGGTGCATGTCTTTGTTTTAGAATTGTGAAATATAATATGAAAAATGCTTAGGAGCCACTCGCTTTCAATTCAGAGCCTTAGTCTTTGGTCTCAACACAGACCCCTGTGTAATCACCATCTGCATGGCTGCTGCAGCACCTCAGTTGAGGCTACAAGGGATTTGTGTGTTTCCATACGTAAGTGACCGTCTCCTTGCTGCCCCATCATAATAATCCCTTATTGTCAGAGACTACTTGATACAGCTGTGTCTGTTCTTGGACATTTCTATAAACTACAAAAAATAAAATCTGCAGTCAACTCAGGCTATTTAGTTCATAGCATGCCAATTGGACACAACTACATACATTATTTCTCTTCGTTCAGAGAGAGGTCAGAATTTGAGAATTTCCTTTCAAAACCACCTTCAATTTTCATCTCCACCAGAAGACCTAGTCAGAGTCCTGCAACTGATGTCTTCTTTCTATTCTAATGGTACCTCTTTCTCATTTCCACATGAGAATACTATTTATTTATATTTTTCTTTATTTGTATTTGTTTTCTGGGATGGAGTACTGATCTCCATGGACCTTTTTCAGACAGCTTGGGAGCGGTGTCTGGTTAAGTAACTTACTCAGAGCCACATAGTTAGGTAGTGGAGGCCGAGGGATTCAAACCTTGCACAAATGGCCCACAGGAAACAGCTTGTTTAAACAGCTTCTAAATCCCTAAGTCAACTGCCATGTAAAGGATTGTTTCATACAAACTTTTTTTTTCAATGAAATAACTCTAGTTGATAGAAGAAATAAACATATATTGAAGTTTTTCTTGACTAGGGAGGAGGCCTCTGAGGTGCCACTTTCCAGGGTAGAGTTTCTCCTTCAGATGCTTCCTTACCTAATCCCAAAGATAAGCCACAAAAACAGGACACTTCAACTTTTAGAGTTTTTCTCTGCTACCCTTGACGTTTCATTAAGGAAGGATATAGAAGCTACTGCTTAGCATGGTGTTTCAAAAATTAGCAATTCATGTCATACACAACCATCCTAAACTTGTTAGATCTGAGACCACTAGGAGGGATAACATGATCCAGTGTTGTCTTTTTTTGTCCAACAAAACTTTTTTTGCTTAGGCCCCCAGTTAAAGACTCTACTCCTCTCTGGGATGTAACACTGTTGCTGCAGAGTTTAACTCCAAGCTCTGAGCCATTGGCCAAATCTGACCTCAAGTTTCTTAGCTAGTACCTCAGCAAGATGAGTCTCTGAACTCCAAGCACTTTCCTCAGAATTTCCTCATTTGGTTTTCCATAAAGATTGAGTTACCTAATGAAATAATCCTTCTTTCCTGCCCAAAGTAGCCTTGGAGGCAAATATCAACCAAGCCATCAATTTATCTATTTTCTTTCCCAACTTCTCCAACAAAGCTGAATACATGCTTCAGCTTTTGGATGTACAAGACAGCTCTGTTTTTATCACCATAGAACAAAAGCCCTTAAAAAGATAGATCAGTTTGTCTCCTTTGCCTCTATCAGATTGGGAAAACCAGTTTCCAAAGTTACCTTACCAAAGTGGTTAACAGATTGCATATCATTTATTTACAGTCAGCAAGGTCTTTCCTTGCCCAGACCTTCTAAAGCTCACTCCACTAGATCCATGGGTACTTCTTCTACTTTTTGGTCCAGAGCTTCCTTCGATGACATTTGTGGTGCAGGCACTTGGTCCAGTGCTCATACCTTTATTGCTTATTACAAATTGATTGCCAGAAACACAGCTGCTTTAGTTCTGCAGTACTCCAGAATATTCTTCCATGTGGGTCACTCTGTCCCATCAGTTGAGGAATGAAAGAAAATGACAACATCAGATATAAAAGTTATGTACTCACCATAACTATCCATCTGTGTTGTACATTTTCATTTTTCCTCAAATTCCTGCCCTGCTTCCCTTTTTCCTCTGGGAGTGACCCGATAGTGAATACGGAACCACTGTTCCATGTTTGAGCTACTCACTTTCCAGTTGTCTTTCCTTCTATATTAGCTTTCGACATTTGGGGCAGCAAACTCGATCTGAGGTGTTATAGGGGTTTGTGGCATTATGGGTAAAAGGAAAAGCTCGAGAGTTGGTTCTGAGAGTCTAAGCAACTGCATCTGAGCTGGATCCAAGGTCAGATCCAAGACCCATCAGTTGAGGAAGAATGAAAATGGACACCACAGATGCATAGTTATGGTGAGTATATAACTTTTAATTATCCTTGGTTTAGAAAATAATGAGTAACTCCATAGATTTAGCTTTAGTATTAGCCCTAGGATACTCAGTTGCATAGTCCAAAATAACTAAAATGTATTGAAACTCATTGCTGGATTTTACCATACATTAATGGCATGTGTGTATGACAGGAGTAGACTAAAATAGCCTGGGTGTGCACCTGCCTTCTGGAATTTAGGGGTCCAGTAAAGAAGTTAACATATTCTTTCACTATTCCTGACCAATAAAACATTGTTAGGATTTGTGCTTTAATGTTGTACATTCTTAGGTTTCCCTAGTATATGAAGATGTGGACGCCTCTTCACTAGGTTTCTAAAAGGTTTGGCAGTAATAGTAGCTGTACTTCTTGTATGCCCATATTCTATACAATATTTCTTTACTTGGTGTAAGAGTAAGTCATGTGAAAAGTTTGTTCATCTTCCCCCTTCTACATTACTAGCTATATTTTCCATTGGACTGCTATAATGTCATTTTCCTATTGTGCCTTTTTAAAGTTTATCTGGGTTATCTGGAGGTCAGCCAGTGCTTGAATTTAAGGTCAGTTTCTTGTGAGGTAAAATTCACTGTCGTATCTTCTACCAATACAGTAACTTGGAGTCTCAGTGTCTAACCCTACTAAGAAAAGCAACTTGTACCAGTAATAGTGTCAGTGGTAGTTTCTGTCTTATTTCACTTGTTCTTTTCTTTTATAAACCTGATCCATAGAAACCTTTTTATCCTGTTTAAACTTCCTGTATTCTGCCTTAATAGAATATTATTAGGGATATTTTCAGGGTGTTGCAGTGCCCTCATCTATCCTTTCTTCAGGTTGCTCTCTGTCTCGTTGTGAGTGAGCAGCACCCACCGACTTTCTTTTGTATGTTGCTGTTCCTCTGCCTCAATGTGAGTAAGCACCACTTGTTTCACTTTCCTTTTCTGTTCTGTGCTGATTTCCCCTGTTAAGGGTGATACCTGATGCTTAGACATCTGCAGTAAATAAACTCTATAACAAAAGAAAACAATTGCTGTCCAGGACCAAGAAGGAGCAGGTGCCCAATTGGAAGCAATTTCTCCTTAGCTTGAACAAGCAAATAAGAGCAGTAGTGAAATCTTCCAAAGGAAACTTCGAGTCCAGACTGGCCACATCTACTAGAGACAATCATAAGGCCTTCTTCCCATATGTCTGCAATGTCAAAGGAAGCACCCAGATCTGTTCAGAACTGGTGGTCAAGGACACCACATATACAAATGCCATAGATATAGCAAACTTGCTGGCTGACGGATTCAGTGAAAATTTCACCCCTCTTTCTCCATCTTATTATTTCTCCTTATATCTAGGAATCAGGTCATCACTGCTCTCTCAAAGGCAAAAAATACAGGCTCCATGGGACCCGAGAACATCCCAGGCTCCATCCTACATGAACTCAGGTAGGAACTTGCAGCACCATTAGGCACCCTATTCAACCAAAGCCTGAGTACCGGCTTTGTCCCAGCTGATTGGAGGACAGCCACTGTCATCCCTTTACAGAAAGGTGGAGCATCCACTGATCTGGGAAATTATAGACCCATCAGCCTAACTAGACTGATCTACAAGGCCATGGAATGGATTATCATGGACCTCATTAACAAGGACATTGGCAACCTCCAAACACTCAATCCCACACAGTTTGGCTTCATCAAGGAGAGGTCATGTCTGTTAAATTTGGTTGACTTTTTTGAGACAGTCACCAAAGCCATGGAAAAGGGGAAGACTACACACCACCTACCTTGATCTGGCCAAAGCCTTCGACACTATTCTCCACATGGGCATAACAGATAAACTCTCTCAACTAGGCATCAGTCTGTATGTTACCAGATGGGTAGCTAACTGGCTTACTGATAGAACCCACCTAGTCAAAATAGGGAAAGCCATCTCAAGAGGTAGACCTGTATCAAGCGGAGTACCCCAAGGTTCGGTCTTGGGGCCTCTGTTATTTCGGATATACTTTTCTGAGGTGCAGGCCAAAACCAATGGGCTATGGGTGACCAAGTTTGCAGATGTCTTCAAGCTGGGTGCTGTCATCAATTCCCCTAGCGACGTGGACATCCTCCAACAGGGTCTCATCCAGACAAATGACTGGTGCCAGAAACATGACCTCAAGCTGAATACCAAAAAATGCATCATCATTCCCTTTGGAGAGAGTAACATCCCCACAAATGATCACATTAATAACAATGTCCTAAGCACACAATCAGTTGTGAGGGATTTGGGCACCCAGATTGATAGCAACCTGACCTTTGGCCACCATGTTACTTCCATTGTACGGAAATCTTTCTACATGGCCCACCTCATAAGTAAGGGTATCTCATCCAGGGCAAGGAGGCCATAACAGCCCTGTATTCTTCCCTTATAAGGCCCATTATTGAGTACAATGCCCCATTCAGCATGTACCTCACAAAGCACATGCAGCAGCTGGAGAGACCACAGAGGTTCCTCACCAGGAGAATCCAGGGCCATAAAAGTCTACCATACACAGATAGGCTAGAAGCCCTATCCCTCTACTCAGTTTCATACAGACTCCTCAGAGGTGACCACTGTTTGGCATACAAGGTGACCTCAGAGCCTGTCTTGATGGGACTGCTGCATATCCACAAGTCAAGCTGCACTTGAGTAACCCACACGCGTGGCCTCAACCTGGTATATCAATAGGACTTGTTGGCAGGACAGATTTGTGTCCCAGAGGCTCCCCTATCTGTCTAATAGAATCCCTCTCCATGTTAAGCAGAGAACCTCTTTACCCCTTTTTAAGCACAACCTGGATAACTGGATGGGAAATAGAAAATACATCCCTGGGATTCCACCCGTGTTCCTGCTGGACAGGGGCATTGGGTGCTGATTTGTCTCAAAATGGGCTAAACTCTTGGCAAGGCTTATAAGGGCCTCAGGACCAACAGCCTAGTAACTTCCTATGATTTTATGAGCCAGGCTAGATTAAGCCTTCTAAAGTGTAGGCCCATGGGATGCACACAAATAACCCCTTATGGACATACCAGTGTTTCAGCTACATAACTTCTGAATGCCCATTGCTTTTTGATTTTAAGTCTTTATGGGTATATTCAGATCAGTAAAGCAAAACCTAACTAGCTGCATATATGGCACTTCGGACTTTTTGTGACCATATGTGTGCATATATATATATATATATATATATATATATATATATATATATATATATATATATATATATATATATATATATAATACATATATGTGTAAATGTGTATATATATATATATATATATATATATATATATATATGTGTGTGTGTGTATATTTACTGGTAAGTGGTCAGAAACATCTTTTACTAGGTCCATCTCATAAGGAAAGGGTTTGCATCCACAAAAAAGGACGTTATTACCTCTCTGTACTCCTTCCTCATTTGACCAATAATTGACTATAACACCCCATTTGGTATATACCTCTCCAAACATCTGCACCAACTGGAAAGACCACAGAAATACCCCACAGAAAGAATCCATTGCCTCCAACACCTATCCTATGCAGACAGGCTCAAATCACTATCACTCTTCTTGGTATCATACAGGTTGCTCAGAGGTGATCTGTGTCTCGCCTACAAGGCAATCTCAGACCCTGCCCTACTAGAGGTGTTTGATATCTGTAAGTCTAACTCCTCACACATTACCCTCTCGAAAGGCCTGAATCTAAGTTTGTCTCCCACAGGCTGCCCCATCTCTGGAATAGACTTCCCGTACATGTCAAACAGAGTACCTCGCTGACCCTCTTTAAGTGCAACCTTGATGAGTGGATGGGAAACCGCAAATTTGTCCCAGGGATTCCACCTGTGTCCCTCATTAACAGGGGCAATAGGTGCTGACTAAGGTTTCTTTTTGGGGATTAACATGTGGCTAGGCTTGTAAAGGCCACAGGGCCATAAGCCTAGTAACCTCCTATGATCCTTAGTCTTCCACTGTTTTTTTTTTCTTACACAGACTGAAGTGGGTTTAGAAATATGGCAAGATAGTTTTTCTTCTTTTACTGCACTACTGACATCTTTTTTACGTTTTTCTTATCTGCTATTATAATGCTCAATTTTTGTGACCTTCTGTTTTAACTTGGCAGAAGGTTTAGAATTCTGCTCAGTTTGTGCATTTTCCATATATCCTACCATCATTCATTTGGAATACACTCTTTCAGTGACTGATCCTTTTTCTTTAGTTCTACTAAACATTTCTAGTCCCTGTCTGTAATATTTTCAGACTGTAATGTTATTATATAACTCCCTAGTACTTGTGCTGCTATTACTGTCTGCTCCGCCATAGGCTTTCTAATGTATTACTTGATCTTTGTTAGACTCATTTTTTCCTTACGAGTATGTTTGCTGACTGCCCCTCCTCACATTTTTCCATGTTAGGCAAAGGTGTAGCTGTAGGCTTATTCCCTTGCTGGTTCCCCTTACAACACTGATAGCCTAGTCTAGCAAAATCTAGCAAAATGATTGCTTTCTTCCATCTGCCACTAAAAAACTTTAAAGTGGAGAAAATCTTTTCTTATTATCATTTGTGTTAAATTGGGAACTACAGCAACAGTATGAACTATATTTCCAAACCCAGTTTATTGTTCTACTTAAGTTGTGAGATACTGTTTCCTTTCTCCATAAATTCTATTTTTTTTTTGTTAGTAAGGGTCTTCATTTTAGACACATATGCCTTTGGCTTTCTAACATGTTACTTGCTCTTTGTTAGACATATTTTTTCCTTATAAGTGTATTTGTTGGCTGCCCCTTCTCACCTTCTTCCAGGCTAGGCAGAGCTGTAGCTGTAGGCTTATTCCCTTGCTGGTTTCCCTTACAACACTGATAAGTTAGTCTGTCAAAATGATTGCTTTTTTTGCTACTGCCACTACAAATCTTTAAAAGTGGAGAAAATATTTCTTTATTATCATTTGTGTTAAATTGGGAAATATAATGAAAGTATGAACTCTATTTCCAAACCTATTTTTTTTTTCTTCTACTTAAGTTGTGAGATGCTATTTCCTCTCTCCATAAATTCTATTCTTTTTTTAGTAAGGGTCTTGTTTTTAGACACATATGCCTTTATAAGAATTATATAGTCTCTGCAACTGCCTGCCATCAGTTTGAGACATTCCAGTTTAACGCTGAATTAGTGCAGTAGCAGAAGGCTGACTTGGCTATTCCTGAAGCTTGTCAGATTCCGTATGCTCAATACAGTTGGCAGCATGCTTTTCACTGGTTACAGTTTTCATAATTCTAATAGTGTTTCATTACTATTACAAAAATCTAGATGTATGACTCCTTTCCCTTCATTTAAAACAGGGTATGTCTACAAATGACATTATTCATTTGTTACCAGAATTTAACACATACGATACTATAGGATCATCCTCCTTATTTTAAATATTATCGCTGTGCAAAAATATGTAAACTAGTACATTTTCAGCATAATTAAGGTCAGCTTACAACTTCTCATTTCCTAAAGAAACAGGCATGCACTTTTAAATTTACCAATGGCTGACATGTCTGTCATTTTTTATTTGGTATCTTTGACCCTCGGTATCTGTTCATAATTTAAATACCTGTTTTAAATCCCATAACTGAGATTTTATAATTAAAGTACAAGAAGATGTCCAGCTACAAAACTTGTGAACTTGTGTCTCAGAAGTAAAACCAGCTCACAGTGACTTTTTGCTTGCTTGTAGTCCTAGCTCGTAGCCCATTCCTCGTTCATGAATACATATCCCTCCTAGTGATTGGACCATTCAAATCATGCCAGGTATACCTTAAGAGCTTTCTCCTTGGTTAGTTATTTAATTGATGGGACTGTCTTTTGTATTATTATAGCTATGGCAACTGCCACCATCCCATCCGCTGCAGCAGCAGTGGTCTGTAGCAATTGTTCCACAATAATCATATTTTAGTACTGCTTTTGACTTATCATTTAAAACACAAGTTAACATACATTTATGCAAAAGAAAACAAGCCATATTAACATGTTCCCAGTTGCAAACATTGTACATCACATATATTCTTTTGTACAATAATCTTCAATCCAACATTACATAAATTGCTCAATTTCTGCCTTTCCTTAAACTTCACTCCTTCTCTAAAACATTATTCTGCATGTATTTCCCATAATTTCCATTTTTTTCTATGTAATTTGCTCCTACCCTTTTCTAAAGATCCCACTTTCAGTTCTTTTATCTCTGTTGCAATATCTACAATTTCAGCTCAGTTGCTCTGGTAATTGCTTTTTTGGCAGACACTAGAATTAAACTTAGCAAGACTTTACTATGTCTAGGCAGTTCAGATTCTATATCCCAGATTAAAATAAATAATTTCCTTAGTTATACCCATTTGATTATCCAGTATTTCTGGCAGAGTGCTATGCAGAGAATTTTTAAATTCTGTCAAAACACGTGTTACCAGGTAATCTTTCTTCTTCATCACAACTCCAACATTTACCATCAACCTGAGGGGAAATTCTTTGGAGTCTGCTTGGAGTATAAAATACCTATACAAACAATTACAAGCAGAAACCTAAATTTGTAGACTTTGTTTCATTTTTGGTAGCCATACATATGTCTTCCCATTCTTACTTTGTGAATTACATATACAATCTCTCTTCTCGATCTGTTCTACCATTCTCTGATTGATTCCTGTAGTTATGCAATGCTTTATATGCCTTACTAATTAGCCCTTTTTCATCATCAGCTTCTGTTCTAGATTAAACTAAAAACTCTAACAGAGCAGGTTTTTCAATGAGGATTCCCCATTCCCTTTCTCTTTGCATATACACTGATGTCAGACCCTGATAGGGAGGACATTCTTTAGCCTGCAATTCAGATGTCTTCTTGGCCACTTCCAATTCTATTACATTCTCTAAGTATTTGCTCGAAATACTTGATTCCTTTGCCATTTTTCCCGTATATCCCAGCCCTCTCTTGCATATTATATGTATCCCTAATTACAGTCATCCCCTTCAGCAGAATCTCCTTTCTCCATTCTTGTGTTGGCTTAGTTCTTAGAATGGTTTCTGCTACATTATGAAAATAATATTCTGAATGGGTGTTGTTCTCCTTAAGGATCTACAGTCCAAATCTCACTGTGTCCTTATTTCTTGAATTTCACCCTGCATCATCATTATCACTTTCCAGTTTGAATTATGCCTTTCTGCTTGTGTTCTGTATATGAGCCTTAACTGTGTACCTCTAAAATATCTCCTCAACTCAGGCAGTCCTAAACCATCTTGTTCTATTGGAAGGATCAACTTGTCCCACTTGACCTTTGCCCTCTTCCCCTCCCAGATAAAATTCTTCAACTGTTTACTGTTCATGACTTCTCTTCTGGTTGATAAAAATATGCCTGACCTGTATTTAAAACTAAAGAGACTAAAAACATTTTCACTGCTTGTGTCTTGCTATCCATATCCATAGGTTCATAGGTACATAGGTGTGTACTAGGCTAATGGCCCTGGAGCCTTTACAAGCCTAGCCCAAAGGATTACCCTGGCATTATGCCACGCAACATTAGTTCCCAGTGCTTCTGTTGAGTAGAGCCACTGGAGTGATCCCTGAGATGAAATTTCTATTTCCCATCCACTTATTAAGATTCCTCTTGAAGAGGGCCAGTGAGGTGCTATGTTTGATATGTATGGGAAGTCTATTCCATAGCATGGGCAGTCTCTAGGTTATGAACCTGTCCCTCCAGCATGTTCTGCTTATTGTGGTAATGGGGTTGAGGTCCCTGGAGCATGTGGTGTGGAGGAATTGGTATTTCTTTAGATGTAGTATTTCTAACAGACCTGGGTCAAACATGGCTGTGTAAGTCAATCAGAGATCGCCTCCAAGTATGCGATATGAGACAGAAAATAGTTGGAGTTTTTTGAGTCTGTCCATATAGGACAACAGTTTAAGCCCTAGGATCATCTTTGTGAGGTACTTTTGTGGCCTGTCCAGTTTGTTGCAGGTGTCTAGTGAGGTACATGCCAAATGGGCCATTGTACTCCATGATTGGCCTAATGAGAGAAGAGTAGAGGGAGACAATGATCTCTTTCTTCCTAGATGCAAAACCCTTAGTAATGAGATGTGCCACATAGAAGGACTTTCTGACCACAGTGGCAATGTGGTGGTCAAAAGAGAGGTTGCTGTCAACCTGAGTTCCCAGATCTCTTGTAACACCTTCTATGTTCAGTGGACTACCATCAATCTGGTAATTCTCATTTTTTCATTTATCTTTTGTTTAGTCTGTTTTCACATATCTTTAGCTGCCATAACAAAATTTTTTTAACTCATCTTCCTAATACTTCTTTTTATCATAACCTCATAAATATGGGTATTGCCGAACCAGTTCATTTAAAAGGACATGGTGTTAGAAGCGGCATGTCTAAAAGGACATGGTATCAGAAGTAAGTCCAAGAGGCACCCGGTTGGCGCTGGAGGAATATAGAGGAGTGAATCACCCTTGCTGAATATATAATTCACAAAACAGGTCAGAAACTATTTCTTATTTGCAAAATATGAAATGAGGCATACAGAACCCTATAAATGATATTCGTATAAACCGATATGTCCGATATTGATAAAAATATTTGAATTACTATGGAAAATGTTTGAAACCTTGTCACCACAATAAACAGAACATGCTGGAGGGGTATATTCCTGTCCCAGAGACTTCCCATACTCTGGAACAAACTACCCATTCATGTCAAGCAAAGCTCCCCATTGGCCTTCATTAAGAAAAACCTTGACGACTGGATGGGAAATAGAAAATTCACTCCGGGGATCACTTCTGCAGCACTGCTTGACAGGGGCACAGGAAAATAATTTTCTTGGGTGGCAAAAGCCAGGGAACCTTTTTGACTAGGCTTATATAGGCCCCAGGGCCAATAGGCTAGTACCTACCTATGAACCTATGAATAAATAAAGTCCAAATTACATGAAATGAATAAAATAAGATGAAACAACCATTTTTTTGATAAGCAAGTATTTTCGTATTAAGCAAAGATATCCGAGTTATGAGAAGTGTATAAAGTGTCCACATGTTTGTGCAGTATTACAGTAAAGTTATTTCACAAAATACAGCCATTATAGAGCATATTTCACAAATTACAGTATTTTGAAGAGTGTATGAGGCATATGAATGTTATTACAAGCTCACAGAACAGTTTGTCTGTACATAATTACAAGGGCCATATTTTTGGTGTGTTTGTGCATACTTGTGGGCTTGGTAGAGGGATTTCAAAAACCCAGTGCACTTGTGTTTGACAGTAATATTGCAGAGAACTGGAGAGTGAGCAAGAGAACAACATTTTCATACAGGCTGCATTTTCTGATAAAGATGACCATACAAAGGCATTTATTCTGCTTAATTTAGCTGTGTCAGATGCCATAGAAAGAGAACATTAATTTGTGTATACACCAGCTATCTATGCAGGAGAGGGGGAAAACCATCATATTGCTATACAGACCAAGTCAAGGGAGGACCCTGAGTGCTTAAAACATAAATTTAGAGAAATGTGTAACCCCCAGACAAATGTTACAATGGAAAGGCACTTATTTTACACAAAGGATCAAAAGTCTTGTGAAACTTTTGCAGCATATATAACTGACTTGAGGAATAAGGCTAAAACATGCAGATTTGGTGATTTAAGAGATGAGTTGATAAAAGACAGACTTGTGTGTGTGGTATTAAAGATGATGCTGTGAGAAAGATTTTGCTTTGTGACAGTGATTTAACTTTGAATAAGGCCACTGAGATTTGTCAGATATACGAGCTCACAGAAAAGCACACAGATATACTTACAGATGAGAACAGCTCTAGCAGGCACAGTGATAAAGCTCATGTTGATAGTATGCAGTATGTGGTAAAAAAGATAGGCCCAAGCACATGGTAGCAACTGTAACCCCTGCTGCACCAACTGGTGTACCTCAGAGCTTTCCAGCAAATTCCAGAGTTCGCACAGTCTTAGTGAAGCATAAGCATGAGTCTGCAAACAGGCATAAGGGTGGGGGGGTGTGCTCACCTGGTTTCATTGCTAACTGTCGTAATTGTGGTGGAAATCATGAATCTAAAAGTGAGAAATGTTTAGCTTTTGGGCAGCAATGCCACAAATACAATAAATGGAATGATTTTAAGAGGTTTTATAAATCAAAAGTCCCACATTCTTTTATTAAAAGAGAATATTTCAAGCAGCAAGTTGATCAGTTAGAAAGCTACAACCCTACTCTTTATGTTGATGGTGTATCAGTGCTTCATAAAACAGTCAATGCAGTAGATTTAAGGGCAAAGAATGAAGCATTTTGCACTGTTCAGATAAATGGCAAACCCACAGAGCTCAAACTTGACACAGGTTCCATGTGCAATGTTATGTTAGCAGAAGCACTTGCTAGAGTGTATCATGGTGAAAGGCTTGATTTGGCAAGGAATACGGAGCTTGTTGCTTATGATGGTGAAGAAATTCAGACTGAAGGCTCAATAATGCTTTCATATTACTCTGCTGGAACATGTTACAACTTGTTATTTAATATGGTCAAGAGGTACGTCCAGTCATTATTAGGGCTCAGAGACAGTTTGAAAATGGGACTGCTTTCATTTAATAAGGAAGTCCACCAAGTTATCTTGAAAGACCACTACTCTAATTTTGCCTAGCATATTTTTTTCTACCTATGCTGATCTTTTTGAAGACAAACTAAGAAAGCTTCCAGTTGTGTACTCCATGAAGTTTGATCCAGATGTCAGTCCAGTTATCAGGCCAGCATGGATAGTTCCAATAGCCATGCAGGACAGAGTCAAAGCTGAGCTAGATAAAATGGTTCAGCAAGGTGTGATTTATCCAGTTGCAGCTCCAACTGAATGGGCATCTTCCATGGTGGTAGCTCATAAGAAAAGCTCAGATGATATCAGAATATGTATTGATCCATGAGATTTGAACAATGCACTAAAAAGACTTCATCATCCAATGTGCACAGTCAAAGAAGTTGCAGCCTTGATGCCAAATGCCACTGTTTTTTTTTCTGTCTTAGATGCAGAGTTCATTTTGGCAATTTCAGTTTGACAAAAAACCTCATTGCTCACTACGTTTAGTACTCCATTTGGAAGGTACAGATTTTTGAGAATGCTATTTGTTCGAAGTTCCATGATTATGTTTATGTTAGACCTACCCAGATCAAAACAAACCACCAACCTCTAGTTACTATCTTGAGAAAGCCTATGCATTCAGCTCCAGACAGATTGCAACACATGATGCTGAGATTGCAAAAGTACAATTTCACTCTTGTCTACAAGAAAGGCAAACTTCTTTATCTTGTGATACATTATCCAGATCACCCGGAAACACCACAGAAAAGTATGAGAATGAGAACCTTGATTTTGAAATCATGGCAGTGAGAAATTTTTGTTCCACGTGTCTTGATGAGCTGTGAGATCACACAGCCACAGATCCAGTTTTACAAAGGCTCAGCCACTTTATCAATCAAGGAAGACTGTCAAAGCAATCTAGTTTACCTCAAGAAGTGCAACCTTATTTTGCATACAGAGATGAGATTTTATCTAACAAAAGTATCATTATGAAAGGTCTGAAAGTAATTGTTCCAAAGTCCTTGCAACAACAGTACATTATTATGTTGCATCGTGGTCACCCAGGAATTGACTCTACCAAAAGAAAGGCGAGAGGACTAGTATTTTGGCCTTCTGTGTCACAAGACATTGAGAGAGTAATTTTAACTTGTTCTGTATGTAATAGTACAAAGCCACATCAACAGAAGGAACCACTTCAGCTAAACCAGATTCCTGAGCTGCCTTGGTTGACAGTAGCCACTGACATTTTCAAGTGGAATGGTCAACATTATTTGGTGTTAGTAGACTCTTACTCCAATTGGTTTGAGACTGACCTACATCCTATCATAGCATCCAGTACCGTCATTACTAAGATGAAGCATCATTTTGCAGTCCATGGTAGTCCGCACAAAGATATTTCTGACAATGGCATGCAGTTTACAAGCCAACAGTTTAAAAGATTTTCTGAAGAATGGGACTTTACTCATGTCATGAGTAGCCCTGAGTATCCGCAGTGAAATGGTTTGGCAGAACGTGCAGTTCAAAGTGCAAAACAGTTACTAGAGAAGTCAAAATGAGACAATAGTGACATTTTTCTGAATCTCTTAAATCTCAGAAATATTCCTCATGATAAACATCTTGGTTCACCTGCTTAGAGACTTCTGTCAAGACACGCCAGAACCACATTACCGATCAGTAGTCAATTGTTGGTTCCATGTTTGTCAAGAACAACAGGTCAGTAAAACCAATCTGTTGAAGAAGCATTTAACCCAGAAGTCCTACTACGATAAGACCAGCAAACTGCTCAATCCATTACTAGAAGGAAAAGTGGTAAGGATGCAAACGTCCAAAGATTATGATTGAATTGGTGTTGTGAAGAGTATTTGCCCAGAGCTGAGATTGTACATTGTGGAATCACAAGGAGCAGAGTTTAGGCAGAATCAGAAACATTTGAGATTGGTATTTGAGCCTATACCAGAGCACATAGCCTGTGAGAAAGGATCTTTATCTCAGAGTGAGTTGTCCAGGGTTCCAATTCCAGAGGAAGTTCCAGAGGATATTCCTGTTCCTGTGATGAATCCAGAAGTTTCTGATAAGAGTTGTTCACAGAAGACTGTCCCTGTTGCTAGATTTAGTTCAGATTCTTATGTTACAAGATCCAGTCGTATCTCCAGACTATGTAACAGATACACGGCAACTTGGACATGAACATTGTGTTTTGTTTCTAATGTCTATGATAATGCATGTCTAACTCTAATGTTGTTTTTACCAAGGGCAATCTTTTTAAGGGGGAGGATGTAGATCAATGTGTTTGTATGTATCTTTAAGAAGCTATCCAAGGACTTGCACAAGTGTATAAATACTGAGTATGTGCGAGCCTGACTGTCATTTTGTAGTAAGCTGTTGAGATGTAAGCATGTATGTGTGTAAGGTCTGTCTGTTAACCATTTCTTTTTTTATTTTATGATGCTGCTATCCATCCTGATGTGTTTCTACATATTAAAGCATCTAAACGAAATGCCCGGCCTGCTTGTCATCTGTGTAAGAGGGGGACATGCAACACTACCCCATCTCATATCTCTGTCATATTGGGGTATTATTGGCTAAGCTTGTAAAGGCTCTTGTGCCAATAGCCTAAGTAATTACCTATGAACCTTTTACAATTACTGCTGTTTCTGTAATGTTTTCTGTATTTTTTACCCCACAACTTTCTCTTCTCAATCCTCTCTCCTTCCATTGTCAAAATATATTTACAAAGTAATTTTGTATTATTTCTATAATGTTTTCTGTACTTTTTACTCCACAACTTTCTCCTTTCAATCCTCTCTCCTTCCCTTGTCAAAATATATTTACAAAATAATTTCTAACTATTACATTCCTTCCTGCCTGCTAGTAATGGGCATTTTACAATTAGTTTTTTGTACTGTTTCTATATTCTCAGTAAAATGGATAAGAAATCTAGAGACAATGCATCTGATTTCCATAAGTGCCATCAGTGCAGCCTCACGATACCACCCCAAGAACTGCACAGACTTTGTGTCGTGTCTTTGGTTCAGCCTTCTGGACTCAGACTGCTTAATCTGTAAGAATTTCACTTCAAACACATTGCTGGATTACCATGATAATTGTCTGTTGAAGGGCAATCTTCCTAATGAAAAAGAGAAGGAAATGGACAAGAGAAACTGGAGAAAAAAAAGAGAAAAAGTAGATGAGAGGTGTCTAATTTTCTGATCCCATAAAAATTGTCTCCATTCAAGATGCCAAGAAAAATTAATTTACTTTATCCCTGACCAAAATCTTCAAGTACAGCCACTCCTCACCAAGAGTCTGCTGTCAGGCAGGAGTCTTCAGGCCTGGTGGGCTCTACTCTAAGAAGGAGAGCAGGAAGTAGTGCTCCTTCACAGTAGAAGTTGTCAAGGCTTTTGTCATCTTCTCCTGTTTTAGCATCTTCCTTTCATACTTCCAGGTCATTCTGAAGCCCAATACAGCATGACTTGGACAAGATAATGACAACATTTGTCAAAACTAACTTTCAACTCCGAGTTCTCTCAGTTCCCTGAATGTTTAGGGTGTCATTCAATGAAACCAGTCTACATCATTTCAGTTGATATCCCAGAAACATTTCTAGCCCCCTCTGTATTGGAACCAGCAGAATATCCCATGCTGATGCTCTCAACACCCTCTGATTTGCCCTCATCATTGTCAGTGTTCTCAAAATCAGTGAAGGTGTCAGCACTAATACCATTAATGAAGAACCTCACTAGGCCCGATAGTATCATTACCAAAGGTTTGACTTCAAAGTCAGCTGTGATGCTTTTGAGGCCCTTGTAAGTGTCAAAGCTTTTGGCATTCGACTCTTTGGCTTCAACTCTCACTCAACCACTTTACAGGTAGCGTCATCAGCTCTGATGGTTGGTGCAAACAGTCTTCCCAAGACAGTGTCAACATCAATGGGGTCAGTACTGATGGTTTTGGCCCAGGCAGCTCAGTGGATTATTTGTTACAGAGGAGACCTGCTCAGATCTTTCATCATGAACAGGCATCTGGTCCTGTAGTTGCACCCCTGTACACTGTTGAAGCTGAGCCTTTTGACTACTTATATTTCTTGCCCTACCAGGACAAAGGACCAGAAAGGCAAAGAGAATGCTTTCTGTCTGGGTTGCTTTCTCTGTAGGGAGGGTGGATGACTTCCCACTGAGCCCCCTAGTAAAATGCTTTTCACGAGGAATAATATAGACTCTCCATCAGAGTCCCACTCCCCAGACACAAATTTTGACAAAGGGGTGGCTTCACCCCATTCCCCTCCTGAAGACCCCAAATTCTGAGAAATACTTGAGATGATGTAGCAGAAGGGGATCATGGCCAATTGACTCAATCTCCCTTGAGGACGAGATCCTTCAGGATGCTTTCAGATCCTCATCCCCAGCAGCTTTGGTAGTCCCCCAGATAAATTAATAGACATGGTGTACACAAAAGTTTTATGGGAGCTTGATTTAGTGGAACCTATACCCAAGAAGTCCAACAAAGTGCTGTGGACCTCCAAGAATTGACTAGGGGCTAATTGTGGACTCTATGATGGTGCCAGTAGCCACCCGACAAAAAGCTTCAAAGGATGCCCAGGCCATCCATCCCCTGAACAAAGACTCACAGATGATGGATAGATTAAGCAGGTCTGTGCATCAAGCACCTTTTCCATCAGGATAATGAATTAGTTTCTACATATGGTTATGTTTCAGAGAGAATTACCAGATAAATCCCTAGAAGTCTGGAAATGGTTGTTCATTGGAGATGTCCATAAACAGTTGGAGACCCAGATGGCTGCCATAAATTCCATCACATGCTTGCCATGCATCTTCTACACAATGCAGTGGATGGAGCAGCTCATTCAGGAGGCACAGGCATTGAAATTAGATGTCAAGTCCAGCTATGATTAGTTTCATGGAACTCTTTAAGGTGGTCTTCATGAATGTCTCATTTGATGGAATATCATTGTTTGGTCAAAAAGCAAAACAGAAGCTGCAAGAGTACGAGGAACACAGCAAAATGCTCACAGCTGTTAGGGCCAGATTCTTGGCACTCCACAGATCATTTCAGAAAATACAAAAGGGATCTCAGAACATGTGGTTAGAGAAATCCAAGAAATCACAGCACCTGCAGCAATCTGACAGGAGTTTCTGAAGTAGGGGGGAAACTTCCCTAACAGCTACTGTGCAAGAGGCAGAGCTGGAATACATAAGCAAGCCATCTGATTCAACATGTAAAGAAAAAGTCCTTCCATGTTGTCTAGGTGCAGTTCATCCTATATATTTTGCAAGCAATTTTACCTCTAAATAGAGTCCTTGTAGTTCAAGCTGTAACAAACTTGTGCTATAACCCAAAATCAGACACAGCCACAGTTCTCAGCCTTCTTGGCCTCATGGCAGCCAATGTACAAGCTGGCTGTGCATTGGTTGCCAATATACAAACTGTTGTAAGTGACAGATTCCTCATAAGAATACTTCAGTGGACATTAAAAATGCTATAGTGATAATCAGCGGAACACATGGCTAAAAAGATAAAGCTTTCAAAGTCATGCATGAAACACCAGTCTTGGAGGTCACATCCAGAAAAATTTACTGAGGGATGATTATCTATTCTACTTCTTCCAAAAGCCTCTCTATCCATGGATATGCCCCGTCTGGGGTGGAGATAAATTTCTTAAACAAGACAGTCTAATGGATGTGGGAAGCACTGGAGGCTCAATTGTACATGAAAGTCTTGTAGATAAGAGCAGTCTTCCTAGCATTGCAGGTATTTCAAGACATACTCCCCAAGGTGCAGGGTCCATCGATTTGCACAACATGGTAGTGATATGGTGTATCAACAACCATGGTGGAACATGATCCTACCCCTTTGCTAAGAAGCCATGAGGGTTTTGGAATGGACTATATTTTCACAACATTTTGTGATAGCAGCACATGTCCCAGGAGCACCCAACACAATTATAGACAGGTTGTGATGACAAATACTGTTTCTGCATGAATGGTCTCTCAACAAATGAATAGCCCTAAAGATTTGTCACAGAAGGGGAATCCTTGTAATCTTCAACACCAAATACAGCAGCTTCTCTTCCATTGTCCCTCAAGATGGATACCCCACAAAAGACCCATTCATCCATGATTGGCTACTTGGACTCCTCCGGGCCTTCCCTCTATTTACACTGATTCTGAGATTTTTACAGTAAGCCATCCATGGTGGTTCTCATAGCCCATTTTTGGTCTCACTAGATTTGGATTCCTCTGCTTTGGTCTTATCTGATAGGGAGGCCTCTTTTCCTTCCACAAGACTCTTGACTGCTGTCACATTCATCCAGTCAACCTTATATGGACTCCCAATTTGTATGATTAGCAGCTTGTCATCTGTACTTCCATTGATGGACAGGGACCACCAGCTCTCATCTTAGGTAATGCAGCCTATCAGTAATCTTTGACAAGGAAGATTTACAAAAGTAAATGGTTGTTTTTTGTTATAGGTTCATAGGTTGGTACTAGGCTATCAGCCCTAGGGCCTATACAAGCCTTGCCAAGCAATCCCCCGGATATTTCTTCCCACAATATTTACTTCCCTGGACCCCTGTCTAGCAGGGCAACTGACATGATCCCCAGGGTGAATTTTCTATCTCCCATCCAATCGTCAAGGTTCATCTTGAAGAGGGCCAAGGAGGTGCTCTGCTTGACATGTATGGGCAGTCTATTCCAGAGTATGGGGAGTTTCTGAGTCAGTAACCTATCCCTCCAGCATGTTTTGTTCATTGTGATGACAAGATTTCGATAACTGGAGCATGTGGCTCTGAGGGATTGGGATTTCTTTAAGTGGAGCATGTCCAACAGCTCAGGGTTTGACATGGCCTTGTATCTTAAACAGAGATTGCCTCTGAGTGGATGATATGCCAGAGTATAGCTGGAGTTTTTTAGACGGTCAGCATAGGGCATCTGCTTTAGGCCTGTGGTTCTTTTAGTGAGGTATTTCTGCAGCCTTTCCAGCTGTTGCAGATGTCTTGTGAGGTACATACCAAATGGGGTGTTGTACTCTATAATGCGTCTAATGAGGGATTAGTACAGTGGGACAATGACCTCCTTTTTTCTGGATGAAAAGCCCTTAGTGATGAGGTGTGCCACATAGAAGATTTCCTGACTGTTGTTGCAATGTGGTTATCGAAGGTGAGACCACTGTCCACCTGTGTCCCTAAGTCTCTCATCACACTTTCGGTGTTTAGTGTACTGCCACCTATGTGGTAATTCATGAGTACATGTTTTTTCCCAAAGGGAATAACTATACATTTCTTGGCATTAAGCTTGAGGCCATGGCTCTGGCACCAAGCATCTGTTTCTGTAAGGCCCTTTTGTAGAATATCCACATCATTTGGGGATTCAATAATGGCTCCCAGTTTGCATTCATCTGTGAACTTTGTTAGCCAGAGTTTCTTAGTATTGGCCTGTACTTCAGAGAAGTAGATGCCAAACAAGAGCGGTCCCAGGACTGAACCCTGAGGTACTCCACTTGTCACTTGTCTGGAGCTGGATTTGGAGTCGGCTACTTTTACAGTCTGGGTTCTGTCAGTAAGCCAGTTGGCAACCCATCGAGTGACGTAGGGATTTATGCCCAGCTTAGTAGGTTTATCTATGATTCCAGAGTGGGGGATGGTGTCAAAGGCCTTGGCGAGGTCCTGATTGGCTGTGTGGACTGCTTTACCCTCATCCACAGCTCTCGAGACTGATTCAGAGAAGTCAGTCAGGTTCAGGAGACAAGATTGGCCCTTCACGAACCCAAACTGGGTGGGGTCCAGTGTTTGAAGGTTGACAATGTCTTTGTTTATAAGTTCCATGATAGTGTGTTCCGTGCCCTTGCAGATCAGGCTCGTTAGACTGATGGGACGGTAGTTCCCGGGATCCAAGGTGGATCCCCCCATACCTCTTAACCGTACCAAATTCCTCGGTAAATACCGGATCTGAGGGCAAAATATTGAGGTGCCATGAATTCCCGATTGGTCTCTTTAGTTTACGAATTTCCCTTTTTTTTTTTTTTTTTTTTTTTTTGTGGTTCTGACATCATCGCATGCAGCTGTTCGTAAATTTAACAGCTGGATAAAGTCCATCATGCAGAGCACAGCACATCAGCTTTCTTCCTCTAGGTAAGGAAAAAAGAGAGAGAGAGAGAGGGACTGTAATTGGCTGTATTAATTATCTTTCTGCATTGCAAAAAGAAAAACTGCAGCACCTGTCCATTAATTTAACTTGCCACAAACTCACAAAGTCCATCATGCAGAGCACAGCACATCAGATTTCTTCCTCTAGGTAAGGAAAAAAAAAGAGAGAGAGACACTGTAACTGCCTATATTAATTATCTTTCTGCAAAAAGAAAAATGGCAACAGCCGTTTGTTAATTTAACTTGCCGTAAACTCGCAAAGTCTGTCATGCAGAGCACAGCACATCATCTTTCTTCCTCTAAGTAAGGAAAAAAAGAGAGAGAGAGAGACTGTAACTGCCTGTATTAATTATCTTTCTGCAAAAAGAAAAACAACAGAGTCTGTAGCTGTTACTGAAACTGCATTGGCAGTCAAAATTATGGAAACCTTGCACTAGACTCAGTCACCAAAATAGTTGGAAAGATCACTTTCCACTGAAACACATTTGGAGCAAACTACTGTTACCAGTTTACACCAGTACTGTGCTTCTGATATAATTTAGCAATGCTCAAGCAAATGTACTTTCATAAATGTCAATTTTGGTGTGTGTGTGTGTGTGTGTGTGTGTGTGTGTGTGTGTGTGTGTGTGTGTGTGTGTGTGTGTGTGTGTGTGTGTGAAGTCACTCATCAGCAGGTTTACTTTGCTTGCTTTCTGTTCAGCTAACCGCAGTCCTTAAAACGGCAGTCTGGCAGCAAATCTGTTAAGCTGAAACCATTGTGTATTATGTGTATTGAAGGTGTCTGTGTAGTCTGGGAGTAATTCTTTAGTTAATTGAAGGTGTGTGCATTTTACTGACAGCAACTCTGTTAAGCTAACTGAAGGTATGTGCAAGAGAAATGGACTTTGCTTGCATTCTGTTAAGCTGAAACCATTGTGTCTTATGAGCATTGAAGGTGTGTGCTGCATTTTGTTAAGCTGAAACCTTTGTGTCTTATGAGCATTTAAGGTGTTTGCAGCCTGGCAGCAATTCTTTACTTAGTTGAAAGAAGGTGTGTGTGTGTGTGTGTGTGTGTGTGTGTGTGTGTGTGTGTGTGTGTGTGTGTGTGTGTGTGTGTGTGTGTGTGTGTGTGTGTGTGTGTGTGTGTGTGTGTGTGTGTGTGTGTGTGTGTGTGTGTGTGTGTGTGTGTGTGTGTCATTTAAGTTTCAGGAAAGGCATGGTAACACAAAACCTTTTATTCTAGCAACTTTTCAAAGAGTATAAAACTGTGTCCATGGATTTGGGCCTTTGTCACCTTTTCAATAAATTTTGGCTTTTTCCAGATTTCTTGTGCTGCGTAGTTCTTCAGGGGGAGAGAAGTTTAGTGCTGCTTATGCCAAGTCTGTTTGTGTTGTTAGTAGCACAGCAGGTAGAATGCTTGCCTTTTGATGCAAAAGGCTGTGGGTTCTACTCCCACAGTATGCAGATGGATTGCTGATACTGTATTGTGTTGTATTTTAAAGGGAGTGGATGCTGCAGTCCTGAGAATGTCTTCTTTGATGGAGATGCCTAGTAACTATCAACCTATTATCAGTTTGCCATCTATTCCCTATTGCAATATTACTAGCTTATCATTTTTTTAATGTAACCTAGACAATTTATTCCTCAAGGGCAACAGTCACTTTATTTGTAGATGAAACATTGCAATATAAAGTTGTTTGCTAGCAGCAATCTCTACATTACTTACAGATTTCTTTAATGAGGAATTATTTATTACTTTTACTTCTGCAGAGATTGTGCATATTTACTGATACTGGTGGATTGTAGAAGTTTGAGTAGACTTTTATGATGGAAATGTTCTGAACTGGTCAGTTTTGTCATTATTGGTTCATGCATTATGTTGCATTGCTTACTGGAAAAATGTTCAAAACAATAAATTTAAAACAAGTGTGCTGTATTACACAATGAATATAATTTAATACAGTCAGGAAGGTGTATCAAAGAACACTTGTATGTTTCATGTGCAAGGGGCCTATGATTTGAAAACAGACAAAGGTAATCTTTATCCTCCACTGGCCAGATGCATTTTCTTTGAATGTGGGTTTGAATGCTATTTCAAGGGCAGAGAAGTTGTAATGCAAAGTCTATTTTCATCATGAGACTATATTGCTTTGTTTAGCAGATGACTGTTGGTGTTTGTGCTATAAAAACAGTTTTAAATTAAATCCAAATAATCATTGTAAATGTAAAGCAGTATGCACATTACAGTGTACATGGTAAATGGGGTGAAATAGCTAAGTAAGGAGACATTGGAATTCTGCAGGGGGGAGGGCCCCATTCGACCATGATTTTGTGAGTGGGGGATGGGGTAAGTGCAGCAAACTCAAAGACAACCCCAGGTGGCACAAACACTAGCTACGCCACTGATCATTAGGCCATGGAAAATGACTTTTGGAGGTCCTAGCAAACTATAATATTCTTTTGTTAAGACTAGAATATTGTCTACCATTAAATGCCCTGCTTTTAACACAAAACCCACATACTACAAGTCACCAAAAACAAAATCCAAGGTTCATCATCTTCTCCCTTCCCAGTGAACATCATTGCTACAGATTTAAAAAATAGTTACCATTCACTACAGGGTCTAGGACTCTGGGGCCATATTTTAGTTGTCTATTCTTCAGTTTGCATTTGAAAGTTGGTATCCCACAATTCCATTGGAGTGGGTGGGGCTACATAATTATGTATGCAAATTTATGTTAATCAACGTATGGATTTTTACCTATTTTTCATGGACCTTTGTCCAGATTTTTGAAGTTTCCAGTTTGAGAGGTATGATCCCCCGTTGTGGAGTGTGATAACTGTAGCTGTGCGCCACTCAGTGGGCACGAAGCCTGAGGTGAGGCTATAATTAAACATGACACTTAGGTGAGATGCCAGTTCATTTTGTAGTTCATGTAGTACACAGCCCGGGATGTCATCTGGTCCCATGGATGCTGTATTCTTAGCTTTGGAGAGTGCGGTTTCTACCTGTGTCACCGTGATTACTGGAATTTGGCAATCTTTTGGTATTGAGATGGGCCCTTTAGGGGGTGAGGGGGGGGGTGAAGTTGGCACTAAATCGATCTGCCAGGATATTGACAATATCCTTGGGATCAGTATATTTAATGCCATTCTGTTGTAGCTCAGAGCAGATCTGAGCATTGCCATTTAGATTCTTGACATAACTATAGAATACCTTATGGTTGTCTTTGGAATCTTTGGCAATTTTATTTTCGTAACTAGCTTTGGAGGATTTTATGAGGGATCTCAGCTTCTTACTGAGGCTGGAAAGGGAGTTTTTTTTTGCATCCTGGGATTTTCTTCTTTTCTGCAACAGTTTCTTCCTTCTGTTGTATAGTTTGTTTATGGCAGGGGGCCACCAGATTGGCCTCCTTTTTTGGAGGAAAGCGTCTTGGTTCTATTTGGGATGACACGATTCATGCACAAGTGGATGTGCTCATACAGTGCCTTAGTGTAGGATTCAGCAGTCGAACTTTCAGCTCCCATCTGCATGGGTGCCATGAAGTTTGTCATTTTTGACTTAAGTAGCATGAAGGTGGCTTTGGAAAAGTTTTTTACAGAAGTTTCCTTACTGGGGGGTGAGGGTGGGGGTGGGATGTGGATGTCAAGGGTGATTTGCTTATGGTCAGACCTGACCAATGAGGGGGTGATCACTGGTGTGGAGCATATATCTCCCATGTTGGTAATGACCAGGTCTAGGATATTGGAGCCCCTGGTGGGACAATGGATTAGTTGATCCAGGGCATTGGAATTTATGAATTCCAAGAACCATTGGGAAAAAGTGTTGGTACCTGAGTAGTTTTCCCAGTTAATGGCAAAGTAGTTGAAATCACCCAGTATTAGGGTGTTTGGTTGTATCTTAATATTTTCCAGTATGTTTAGAAAGGTGTAGTGAGAATCATGGGGCATGGTGGGGGATCTGTAGCAAGCTACAGTTTGGGTTGCAGTCTTACCTAGTGTTAGTTGCACCTGGAGAATTTCAGATACATTGTGTTAGGCAACTAACCTGGAGGTGTGAATATCCTTTGTGAATATGGACACTCCTCCACCTTTAACGTTTCAGTCTTGTTTTGGTGGCTGAAAAGTGTGGTAAGAGCTGCAGCCTGGTGTTGCAGGGGTGTTCTCTGGAGTCTTGAACCAGGTCTCAATTACTGCAAGGATATTGATGTTCTCCATTTTTAGGAGTGCCTCAAGAGAGTGCATTTTGAGGTTTAGATTTCTAGCATTAAGTAGCATTACCTTCAGATTTTGCATGCTTGTATCTGTTACCGTGGTGGTTTTGTCCTTTGAACCTTGCCTAAAAAAGGCACTATAGGGCTGACAAGAGCTTTAGCCAGTAACCTGAATCCCAGAGGTGACAGGTGCAGACCATCTCTGGCAAAGCATTGTGGTTTGTCGATCATGTTGTCCCAGGCAGACAGATGCTGGATCCCCTTTGAATGACACCAGAAGCTTAGCCAATTGTTGAAGTCAATCATTTTGTCCTTGTACTGTGGTATCATTCTGGGCGAAGGCAGGATGCTACTCAGGGCTAGGGTCATACCTGCCTGGGCCACATGATCTGAGAGCTCTTCCATGTCTCTTTTCATGTAGTCCAGGGAGGTACATCTCAAGTCATTCACTCCAACATGGACAATGACAGAGTCGTATTTGTACTTGTTGTGGAGTGACTTGAGTGCATGCGTTATGTGGCGGATCCTGGCACCTGACAGGAAGCTGATTGTAATTTTCTCCTTGCTCAGCCTGGTGAGTGGGACATCAGTGTGCCTGACTATAGAGTCATCTATGACTAAAGTATTGGGTACGTTGTCTTGCCTTAGGGGTTGTTGTTGGATGGCACACTGGTGTTGTGAGCTATGTATCACTTTGGTTGTGACTGGTGTTTGTTTGTGTTTCTGCTTCGGAGGTCCTTGTTGCTTGGGCAGATTAATGTTAAGGGCCTCTGCATATGTGGGTTTAAGGTTGCTATGTGGGGTCTATATCAAAATTTCGAAGAAGTACAACACCGAACATTAAAACATCGAACCCACAACATCGAATGTTGAAAATAGTGAAACCCTGGAACATCGAAATCTTACCTAAGGCAAGATTGCGGTGGGCCGTTCCATGGCTTCGCTGTTTCCTCCACTGTGGTGTGAGAGTTACGGACCTTAGAGTTAGGGTGCGGGTTAAGGTTAGTGGATAGTTAGTAATGTATGTATGGTGCAGTGTAGGGTTGGGTTTTGTTAACTGTATGTGTGTATTTATTGCTTTGTTTGTGTATAGTTTCGTAGGGTATGTGTGCGATAGTTACGGACCTTAGGGTTAGGGTGCAGGTTAAGGTAAGTGGATAGTTAGTAATGTATGTGTGATTTAGTGTGGGGTTGGGTTTTGTTAACTGTATGTGTGTGGTTTATTTATTTTGGTGTGCTTGTTTTGTGTGCATGTTTCTCGGAACAGCAATTTTTTTCCCAGGGAAAAAATTCGCTATTCTGAGCGTTCAATGTTTTCAATATTCGAAATTCCAAGTTCGTACATATGGTCTTCGACATTTTGGACTTTCGAATATATGATATAGACCTGCTATGTGTGGGTGTTGATGGTGTGAGTTTTGAAGGGCTATGTGTTGCTTGAGGTGTAGTGCAGGTGTTAACCTTCTCCTCTTGACTGTCTAGCACAATCTTGGCTGGAGAGAGCTTTGCTTCCAGTTTGGCAATCTATGTGCATCTCTCGCAGGTTGTAGTGTTGGGTGGTAGGAGGAGAGGATTGTCTGTGTACAGGAGGCAGTTGCTGCATTGCCCCAGTATGCCCAGATTCACCAGGTGGACAGGAAAAATCACTGGAAGCTGACCCTTGATCATGCCTGTTTAGGTGCTTTTTTTGTAAAGTACAAGAGCTGTTTTCCCTTACCTTTGCAAGGTACTTTGCAATTATAGGCTCTTTAGTGCCTACAGTTAATTTCTCCTTATTAACAAGGAGAGTTGAGTGCTTGTATCAGTTTAAGGCTTCTTAGTGCTTTCCAGCAGGTTCTAGAGCAAGTGCTAGTCACAGGGGTTCAGATTTTAGTGCTACTACTGAGAAAACAGATACTTCTAAGGGAAAATTTGAAGAGCAGACTTTCTGGCACCTGGAATAGTTTAACCGTAGCCCCGTGGTGCTGCACGATGAGAAAAATGTGCAAACACACGTGTTTTTAAGCCAGAAATTTGAAAGGGATAGAAATCAGCCCAAAATGGCTAATAAAATTACAATTTCAGAGCTAGAAACCACTCCTCTAGTGTTAGATAGGCAGTACATGCTCACCACTCCCACTGGTAAGCAGTAGGACTTTCCTCTGCCACAGCAAGGACTGGATAGCTCTGAACACAGAAAATAAAGTCCTGAAACCAGCAAAGCCTGGGATCTGGACTGTACTAGCTAGGAAAGGTGGGAAATGAGCAAACAAGATATTATTTTTTTGTGGTTAAAACAGGCTAAACAATGCACTAATTTGTGTTTTTCGGCTTCTCCCGGTTAGGGGTCATCACAGCGGAACTCCGGTCCGCTAATGATTGGCAGTAGAGTTTTACGTGCTGGCTTGCCAGGCCTAACGCACAACCTTCAACGAAGGAATGCCCGTTCACACATGTCGCCTCAAGGAAGACGCTCTAACTGAGAATCGAACGGGCAACGTCTAACTGTGAGGCGACAACGAATAAACACAGAAAAGGCTAACACGCTTGAGTGTGTAGCCCTAAACAGTAAATGCATTTAATACTCTACAAAATTGCATACAACACGTAGAACACAGGTCCAAACAACTGATAAAAAATAAAGAAGCCAAAAACTAATGCAACAGTTTATTTAAGCGCTTTTGTTTCATCTATGAGAAACTTCATCAGTAAATGGCAAACAGTGCATATTACCCAGCTTAAATACTCCCCCTAATTAACAATTTAAAGTGCTACATGCATTTTAAATAAATTAAAAAAAACCACAAACTATGAATTTTCCACCTCCATCCAATAATACAATAATAAATAACACATTAATATCCATCCTATTATTTCTAAATACAAAACAATATATATGTATGTATATGAACAATATAACTAATAAATTAGTATAAAATAGAGTAAATGTGTCTTTCTAAAAAACATATATATATATATATATATATATATATATATATATATATATATATATGTATAAATATATTCAACAATCACAGAAAACAATACCAAAAAATGTCCCAGACCCAACTATATAACTGTACAACAAAACACAAAAAGAACAGTGGGAATACATTTTTATAAAAAGAACTCAGACCTCAACCTAAGTACCGTACTAATAGATAGGGTACTTAGTTATATTGTTCATATACATACATATATATTGTTTTGTATTTAGAAATAACAGGATGAATATTAATGTGTTATTTATTATTGTATTATTGGATGGAGGTGGAAAATTCAAAGTTTGTGTTTTTTAAAAATTTATTTAAAATGCATGTAGCATTTTAAATTGTTAATTAGGGGGAGTATTTAAGTTGGGTAATATGCACTGTTTTCCATTTTCTGATGAAGTTTCTCATAGACGAAACAAAAGCGCTTAAATAAACTGTTGGATTCGTTTTTGGCTTCTTTATTTTTTACTCTACAAAATTAGCAATTTAAAACTTTTTGAATGAAGCAGAGCAAGTGCACAACTGAGTCTACATACATAGAAAAGTCTATATATACACAGAAAAGCAGCTAAAACACACTAAAACAATTCAGATGCAGTGCAGCCTAGAGCACTTGAGTTGTAGCAATATTAAGGCAAATACAGTTTTAATAAATGCACTAAAATATATATATATATATATATATATATATATATATATATATATATATATATCCAAAATGTTTGAGAAGCACAGTCAGAACACAAGGAGATTCAGGCAATTTTTTTTTTGTAAGAAAGGGAGAAAGGATGAACAGAAGGAAAGAAACTAAGTTGTTTGCCCTTCTCAGATATTCTCTCTGTATTAGGTAGAATGAGCTAATGGCACTAGACTGAGAGGAGTGTCCCAGATTAAATTTACAGTAGGGGCGGGCAACTGCAAAGCCACCAAGTATAACAGCAAGACATCAACAGGGAGGAAGGGTGGGGAACAATACTAAAGCTAGTAGTCTACACTCTTTTAGACAGTAAACACTACAGAAATGTTTATCACAGCAGTGAGCCACAAAATGAAAGTTTTTAAACAGATAAAGGAGCACAGTGAAATACAGTGAAACTAGCTATAAAGCTTTACAAACAGTGTGACAGTAAAAAACTTATTTCTCAGGCACTGTAAGGCAGACAATTTTAGTTTAACTGTGCAGATTATTTAATAGCAATAAAATACAGTAAAAAGTATCGGCAAACAAGCAAAGAATAGACTCTGTTTCAGCTCTGATTTCTTCAATCCTGACTTTTTTGACAGAGCTGTTTCACTCAAGATCTATTAATCTTCATCAAAGTCCATTTGGTTGTCGCTTCTTTTCACTAAGGTTTCCTATCATTCCTCCTTAGAGTCACATAAACATTGTAAGCTATCCTAAATAGAGTCATCCACTCCAGACCCCTTTTGATTTACCCCACTCTTTCATGGGACTTAAACTTTGTGCTAGAGAAATCAAATCTTACCCATATTAGAACCTGCCAGTTCTGCTGAGCTCAAATTCTAGTAATTGAAAGCCCTATTTCTAGGGGCTATTACATCTGCTAGATGAATTTTAGAGTTGGAATCCCTTTTCGTCATGTTCCCATATATTGTATTCCACAAAGACAAGAATTACCATTAGAACAATCCCTCTTTTATGCCCAAGATTGCAACACAACCAAACCTAAATCAATCTGTCCACTAACCTGTTTTCTTTCTAAATAACCTAACAAAGGAGAAAGGTGATTGCACTGCCTGGACATGCATAGTCAGCTTAGATTTTATCTGCAAGAATCAATGGAATTTAGAAAAGATGATCATTTTTTGTTCATTTTCAAAAGTAATGAAATGTCAGAAGGTGACTAGACTTTCACTTTTCAAATATCTGTCTATTGTATTATACTCTGCTATTCAACTAGCAATACCTTATAAACCCAGAAGACACAATTTTAAGGGCTCAGGCAGTCAGTGACTTTCCTCAGAAATCTACTACTAGAAAAATATTTGCAGCTGCTATATGGTCTTCCTTACATACTTTTATATAAGCATTACAGTCTGAATATATAGTCCTGGTCCAGAGCCTCATTTGGGACATCCATCTCAAAAGTGTTTTATTCTAATTCCTCTCAAAATTTGCTGGATATTCTGTGCATCTGTTTCTAGTGTATGGAAAGGACCAACTTAAATATGTAAGTTATGTACGTACCAGAATGACAGATTTAATTGAGCTCTGTCTGTACACTGGAAACAAACCTCCCACCTATCTCCCTCCAAATTGTCCTCTCTGGAAGGATCTGGATGAACACCTGAGGCCTGTGATTGTCTGAGTGCTAAATTGTCACCTGGTGCAGAATGATACTACTCCTGGCCATTCTAATTATTTTTCTCTTTTCTAATCTTTGATGACTTTACATAATCTGGAGAAGCTAGCTGGAAGGAGCAGATTATAGATAAGGGGAGGAGCTCAAGTTCTTGTTGACATGTAAAACTGGTGCCTTCAGTGACCAGTCAAACCATTTCCCCTGAATGGACAGAAACCAACTAAATATATAATTCTTGTAAGTACATAACCTTTGTTTTCTTTTCCTTCAAGTAACATATGGTACATGCCCTTATTATTGTCTGAAGACAACCCAGTACTACTGTGGTCCTGTCACTGCTTGACCCCCCCAACTTGGATTTTGTTTCACACCCTTTTGTTCTGAGCAAACATATAGTACATGCCCTTGTTAGTGCCTGAAGACAACCCAGCACTACTGTGATCCTGTCACTGCTTGACCTCCCCAACTTGGATTTTGTTTCACACCCTTTTGTTCTGAGCATTTGGACTGAACATGTCCCACTTAGTTAAAAAGAAAACATCTAACCCCAAGATTGTGGCATGTACTAGAACCTGTAGCTTCCCTTTTGCCTTTAGAACCTGTTGTAAATTGTTAATATACTCCCATAGGTCCCCTTGTATCTATGTTTAATGCTAGGTTAAACACTTCTTGTGCAGGTGTACCCTGCTGGACTAGATAGAAGTCATGATTTCTATCTACCTCTTCAGCTACATTTTCATTCTTTCAACCAAATTATTGTAGCATCATGCAAAGAGCTGTATGCTTTGTGCCCTATCATAAGGTCTCTCAACACTTAGGTACATAGGTTCATAGGTAGGTACTAGGCTATCGGCTCAAGGGCCTAAGTAAGCCTAGCCAACAAGCTTCCCTGGCTTATGCTACCCAAGAAAGTTAATTTCCTGTGCCCCTGTCGAGCAGAGCCGCAGAAGTGATCCCCAGGGTATATTTCCTATTTCCCATCCACTCATCAAGATTTTTCTTGAAGAGTGCTAATGAGGAACTTTGCTTGACATAGATGGGTAGCTTGTTCCAGTGTATAGGAAGTCTCTGGGACAGGAATCTATCCCTCCAGCATATCCTGTTTATTGTGGTGACAAGGTTTAAGTCCCTAGAGCATGTAGCTTAGAGGGATTGGGATTTCTTTAGGTGTAGCATGTCCAACAGCTCTGGGTTTAACATAGCTTTATATGTTAGGCAGAGATCTCCTCGGAGTAGGTGATATGCTACAGAGTAAAGCTGGAGTTTTTTGAGACGGTCAGTGTAGGGCATCTGTTGAGGCCAGTAATCCTCTTTATGAGGTACCTCTGTGGCCTTTCCAGTGGCTACAGATGTCTTGTGCGGTACATTCCAAAATGGGCATTGTACTCTATAATGGGTCTAATGAGTGCTGAGTAGAGGGGAACAATGACCTCTTTTTTCCTGGATGAGAACCCTTTTGTGATGAGGTGTGCCATATAGAGGGATTTCCTGACTACTGTGGCGATGTGATTATCAAAGGAGAGACTACTGTCCACCTGGGTATACATAAAATGTATAAGTAAGTTGTAGGTCATATGGTGGAGTCTTATGGTAAGTGACAAGGGGATTTGGGCTTTGGCATTGATTTGAGGCAGCTTTTGGCATTGAAGGCAGGCCATCTCAGCACCTGTCTCTGTAGGTCATCCACATGTCTTGGTGACTATGTGGTGACTGGTGGCATGTCATCTGTGAACTGTGTCTAGCCAGAGGCTGTCCTTCTGTGAACTAGCTTCAGATATAAAGATATAAAACAGGAGAGGAGGTAGGACTGAACCCTGAGGTACTCTACTTGTCACTGGGTCCATTTGTGTCACTTTGGAGTCTGCTATTTGGGGTCTTCTTAGATTCTGCTGTCAGTGTTGGCAACCCATCTTGGTGGGATTTATACCTAGTTTAGTGATAGGTTTATCTATAATTCCAGGGTGGGGATGGTGTCCAGAAGCCTTAGAAGATCAAGATAGATTGTGTGAACCACCTTACTTACCCTGCCCTCGTCTATGGTTGACTACCTGAACCTCATCAAAGTCGATCAGGTTCAGATCAGGTTCAGAAGGCATGATCTGCCTTGGGTGGAGTTGAGAGTGAGTTTGTGTCTTTGTTTTAGGTTTCATGATGATATTGATGATGCCTCTTCTTGGAAGGCGGCACAAGCCTAATCTGAGGATAATAGGATGGCGATAATTGTCCCCCTCAGTGGTGGTGGCCCCCCTGTGCTGTGTGTGTGTGTTGCAGTGGGCACAACAAAGCCTGAAGTGCTATGATGATGTGAGGTGCTTAGGTGGGAGCAGTTTTTTTTTTGAAGTTTGTGTAAAAATGCAGCCTGAGATTGTGTCTGGTCCATGGATGCTGATTTTTGTTTTTAGAGTGTTTAGCTTTTGCTGCATTTTACTGATGAGGACTCACATTCTTTTCTGTATAGTATAGGGCCCTTTAGGGGGTGAGAGGGTAGTAAAGTTAGCACTGAACCTACCTGCCAGGATGTTGGCAATATCATTTGGTTCAGTAATTTTTGTGCCATTGTGCTGTAACTCAGAGCAGATCTGGGTGGTGTTGCTGAGAGATTCTTGACATAGCTATAGAATGCTTTGTGGTTGCCCTTAGAATCAGTGGCAATTTTGTTTTCTTTGGAGGATCTTATAAGGGATCTCATCTTCTTACTGAGGCTGACCAGGGAGCTCCTCCACTCATGGGATTTTACTCTCTTTTGCAACAGTTTCTTCCTTCTGTTGTAGAGTTTGTTTATGGCAGGGGACAACCAGATTTGCTTCCTTTTTTTGGAGGATAGCATCTTGGTTCTGTTTGGGATAGCATGATCCATGCACTCGTGTAAGTGGTTATAGAGTGCATTTGTGTAGGATTCAGCAGTCGTAACTGTATTGTCCATCTGCATGGGTGTTATGAAGTTCGCCACTTCTGCCTTAAGAAGCATGAAGTTGGCTTTGGTGGGTGGGGGGGGTGGGGATATCTAGGGTGATTAGCTTATGGTCGGATTTAACCAACGAGGAGTTGACTTCAGGTGTGGAACACCAGTCACTCATGTTGGTACTGACTAGGTCTAGGATATTGTTGCCCCTGGTGGGGGTGCAAATAAGTTGATCCAGGGCACTGGAATTTATGAATTCCAGAAAGTGTTGAGCAAAGGAGTTGGTACATGAGTAGTTTTTCCAGTTAATGGTGGGGTAGTTGAAATCACCCATTATTAGGGTGTTTGGTTGAACCCTAATATTTTCCAGTATATCAAGAAAAGAAGAGTGGGAATCCTGGGGCATGGTGGGGGATCTGTAGCAAGCTACAATTTGGATTGCAGTTTTGCCTAGAGTTAGTTGCACTTGGATAACCTTGGATGCTTTATGCTGCGCAACTAGCCTGGAGGTGTGGATATCCTTAATGAATATCAACACACCTCCGCCTTTGGTGTTCTGGTCCAGGTTAGATGGCCGAAAAGTGTGATATGAGTTATAGCCTGGTAATGCAGGGGTGTTTTCTAGAGCCTTGAACCAGGTCTCAGTCACTGCACAGATATCGATGTTCTACATTTTAAGGAGTCCCTCGAGTGAGTGCATTTTGAGATTTAGACTTCAAGCATTGAGTAGCATTACCCTCAGTTTTTTCTTGCCTGAAGTAGTAATTTGACAGCCACTCTCTTACCAATTAAATTAACTGCTTACTTCAATTTTTCTCCTATATTCTCTAAACATTTTTCCTATAATCTTTAGGAATTAATGCCTTCACAGACACTTTACTTTCATGTAATCAAAACAGTTAAGATCACTTAGCTTACTAACAATGTAGATTGCCTTGTCCATGAGAAGAGAAGTTAAAAACCTTACCTGTTGCCCTTAGTTTGCTTGATGTTAATTGCAAGCTTGTCTAAAGGCCCAAATAAAACTAGGTGATGCCATACTGTGTATTGAGGAAATAGAAGTCTGACCTTTTGTCCAGGGTTAGGTTTTCACTTTTGCTATGCAAGTACATTTGGTGATAGAGAGCAGTTGTAGTCATTTCTTCTCCCACTATTACATCTCATGTTGTTTCACTGTGCCAGATGCTTTAATCCCCAGGTGTTTCATCTCCAGCCTCTACTCCAGCTATAGATTCCCCATTTCAAACTACATTTTGACCTCATCCCTGGACATATTAAGTTGCCCTTTCTCTGCATGCTGCACACCTATGGGTTAAATAGACTAAACATCAACTGTGTACACAAGTGGTCTATCAACACATCCTTGGTCAGATCAGCATGCTGGAGTCTGTCTGATTTATAGTCTTAAAGCAGTTGTGCCACTAATATTTTGTCTCTTTCCTAACTTACTTTGTCTAAAATCTAAAACAATTGCTGTACAATATATACTTTTTGTATATTTAGCTTCTAGTTACAAAAGTCACATGTGTTGATGACCAAACTTTTTGTATTCTATACAAATCCAATTTACAATTTCCATACCTCAGCCTAAGGGTAGTATGTTAGGGTAAGGGCTACAATATTTTTATAAGTATCTCTAGCCCAAATAATAATGTAATATTCTTTGTGAGAAAATTGGTTTTACTAGTGGATGGCAAATGAACACTGCTGCTGGTGTCTTTGAACAGCTCCAGCCACATCCAACTTTACCACACACTGCACAGCTAAAATAGTAATAACCACTGCCTTCTCAGGGATTCATCCATCTTACATCTTACTCACAGCCTGATGTCTTACAGCATTATCATATCAACAGCAACTATCACTTGGCTAAAACTCTTTGATTCACATACACAATACTTTCCAGGAGCGGATAATAATACCCTTCAATACCACATTTCCTTCCTGTTTTATGGTACCTAATTGCCACCAGCCAGACTAGTCTAACACATCAGATTACAAATAACTGCCCATAGTTAACAATGACTAACTGTGCTATATTATCTTATGGTATAGATAAGCAATTTCTGTGTTCAAAATGCATATGCCAGCAATGGAAATTCACCAGCTTAGTGAAGTTATACTTAAATACATTGAAAGCCAGCCACAAGCTTTTGAAACTGAATAATAACACTCTGTACTTAAATTAGATAATCTGCTTTGGAAATTAAATATACAGACATATCATGACATATGAAAATGTAGAATAAAAGGCTTTGAATGAACAGATAGTGTAAGAAAAACAGTCAAACTGCTAAATAGCGCTAGTTGCTAACTTAAGATAACTATAATTGATTTTTCAGCAAATGGCTAGAAGTTTCAGAAAGCAGTCAGGCAAAATAAATGAACATGCTGATTCTGAATAGCAGGCAGTCTACACAAATTCTATTTTATATGTATCACAGTTTTCAGACCAAGGCGCAGGCAGTGTTCTCTACATATCTGGTATGGTCTTTCTTTCTTTCTTTCCCTACCAGAATGAAGACCAGTTGATCAGGGTCTAACTCAAAACTCAAAACTAACCCATACATGGTTTGGTGGTTTGGTAATTGTCTGTCTGAGAGAACCCTTATCATTAAAATCAGGAGTATTTACTCTAGACAAGAAAATTGGCACCAGTGGTGTACCACAGGGCTCTGTCCTGGGTCCTCCTTCTGTTTATTATATAGTTCTGTGACATAAAAGTCAGTATCAAGGACTATGGCTAACCAAATGTGCTAATAATTGTAAACGGGGTATGGTTATCATATCCCATTTTGATATTCATATTCTCCAGCAAGGGCTAGACCAAACAAATACTTGGTGTTTTAATCATGGGCTTACCCTCAATACCAATAAATATAGCATAGTTTATTTTGGTAACACTAGCATCCCTTCTATCCACCATATTGATAACATTCCACTTAAGTTTGACACAGTCTTTGGGGACTTGGGTGCAGTATAGCCAGTACCTCACTCCAACCTGTTATGGTAGTCATGGATCTTGGCACCATGGTCAACAACGTCATCTCTTTTCACCATCACATAGCATCAGTAGTCAGGAAATCTTTCTATTTAGCACAACTTATATCTAAAGATATTTCATCCAGGTCATACGAAATCATCCCTCTCTACTGTGTTCTAATTAGACCAGTTATAGTGTACTTTGCTCCATTTGTTGCGTATCTATACAGACACACTGCACAGCTAGAAAGGCCCCAGTAGTTCCTAACTTAAAACAGTTACTGATCTAAGGACCACTGACTACCAAGATGGGCTTGAAGTCCTAACTGTATACTTAGTCTTTTATAGACTCTTGCATGGAGCTCTCTGTCTTGCATTTCACGCTGTTAAGACCCAGTCTTCCTCGATCTCTTCCATCTTCGCATGAAGAACAACTCTACAAACTCTAGAACTAAAGAGAGACAAATTCATTACCCATTTACCCTCATCTCTGGAATAAATTGTTCTTACATGTTAGAGTGACACTTTTACATCCTTCAGGACAAACCTTGAAGACTGGATAGGCATCTGCAAATTCATTCCTGGCCTGACCTGTTTTGCCCTTCTACAAGTGACAGGTGCATCATAAGAATGGGTATCAGTAATGTGCAGGTGGTCTCACAATTTACATTTGTCGTAAATTCTATGAGCCTATAATCCTATGAAATATTGTGAAACTGTTACATGCATAATTTTGCATAGCTTGCACAGTATCACAAAACAGCAGTATGCTACCCATTTCTGTTGTACATCATTGAAAAGCTCTCAGACAGCTGTTCTCCTATTGATAAAAGTCTGTCTCATAGGCGTATACATATGGCACCCTTTCTTTTACCACAATACTGATAAAAATGTTGGCAAATAAAATACATTTTATTTTATAAATTTGCAATATAGGATTGGTAGACAGTTTTTAACTACATACTCAATTTAGCAAAAAGAAAACTTCAACTAACAGACCAAGAAATATAAAAGCATTTTAGGGCATAAAAACGAGCAGCCGTTTCCTGCTTTCCTTCTCTTTTTGTTAGCCAGTAGTCAGCTTAAAGTACGCATTGTCTGAAGAAAAATAAGAAACACAAGGCATTATTCTCCTGTAAAGCTTCCAGTTAAAAAAGGGATAATTAGTAGGGCATATAAAATATTGCATGATAACTACAAGGCTCAATCAGAGGAGATTAAATAGAACTGGGAAAAGAAATTGGATAAACAATTCACAAAGAAACAATAGGATAATATATGTATGTCTCCTAAGTCTAGGAGATTTAGGATTTTTGCTTGGAAGTGTTTGCATAGGTATTTTTATACCCCAAGCAGACTCAAAGAATTTTTCTTCAGGTAGATTGAAAATGTTGGAGGTGTGATGAGGAAGAAAGAGTGATTGAGAACATATTTTGGGGAGTTTAATGAGTTGGCAGACTTTAAAAATTCCCTGAAGACTACTCTGTTAGAAATATCAGGTGAGCAAATTGATATTAACTAAGGAAATTATTTTTTGAGTCTGTGATGCAGAATTGGAATTGCCTAGATGAAGTAAAGCCTTGCTGAGTTTAATTCTGGTGGCCACTAAAAATGAATTACTAGAAAATGGAAATCAAAGTGTAAACTAACCATACTAGTAGTAGTGAATATCATAACAGAGATAAAAGAACTGGTAGTGAGAACTATAGAAATGGGTAGTAGTAAATTACATAGAAAAATGGGAATTGTGGGAACAATGCATGCAGAATAATGTTTTGGAGGAGGAAGAGGTTTACAAGAAAGCAGGAATTGAATGAGCTATATAATGTTTGACAGACAATGACTGTATAGTAGATTATATATGATGCATAATGTTTGCAGCTGAAAATATGTCAATATGGTTTGTTTTCATTTATATGAATGTATGATTGCCTATGTTATAAGTGATAATTCACTAAAGATATTTCTTGTTTTAAAAGAAATAACCCATATTTTTCCTTGAATGTGACTTCCTCAGCCAGAGTGATTCCTGGAAAGGAAGCTGCATGGTGGAACAGGCTATTTCAGTTACCATCATCACTGTAAAAATGGCAGCCATTGCTGATACTTTGTAGATTGAATTGTTGCTCTGGAGGCTCTCTGTATTTCCACTGGTTTTGTTTTCCATGACATTCAAGCTCTTGTAACCAAAATGCTTTGGAGCAAAGATATCTGTGAGGCAGATGGCCATAATCACAGCTAACAGTTTTATAGCAGGATCTCGTGAATGTCCAAAGATTCTCCTGTTCCTTCCATATTGGGAATACTGCTAAAGAATCTGACACTATCTACAACAACTCCTACCCTGTTAACTTCAGGGACTCCCTCTGCTGAAATAAGGAAAAGGCCTGCATTTCTCCCTCCTCCTTACTCAAGTTTTGAAGAGGAAGACGATCCAATAGCCTGCTCAGATAAGATTATATTTCCCTTTGCCTGGGCACTGCAGGAGTGAGTATTTTACCTTTAATCTAATTTTCCCCTAGAAGTCATATTTTTTGTAGAGAGACTGTTCTTAAGGAAATATCATTTCAGACTGGTTGATTAGTTATCTTTACCCAAGAATAGATGATGCAGACTTGTTGAAGATTTACACATATAAACCACTTGCTACACCTATTATAATTCCATTATTTGAATATCTGTGCTCTGACGTTGTGCCAGGCAACCAAGTCACAGCCATTTGCTCCTACAAAATGCTTCTTTCTGGTTCCAGGAGCAGTATAAGTTTCAGAATGAAACTTGTGGTTGGTGCAACTATGTGTAATTGTGTTACCTTTAAGAGAGCCAAAGACAATAGTAACTTTTAATACCTTTCCAAATGGTACAAAAGTTAGAACCCTAGACACATTTCATGAAAGTAAACAGTTGCTGCTCTGACGTTAAGCTATATAACTATCAGAGATGTACAGTGCAGTACCAATGTGAGATTTTGAAACAGAGGATCCAACATAATGCATTGCTGATGCTTTCCTTAAATAAACTATATCACAAATGAAACAGACATCTAAAGTCCATATATGATGCTCTTTGCTGCCTCAAGTAATGTATTGTGTAAATGTGCATGACTCAAATCTCAACATTTCCTTGAGTGTTAAAGATCAGCTTCTGGATGCTTCTCTGGATAAAAAGAAAATGTTTGATTCCTCATTTGCAGAAAGTATTGATGGAATTAGAAAGGAAGGATAAGACAATATAAAATTTTAAGGAAGTGATCTGCCCACTAATCCCAAAATATTCTAGAAGATTTCATTAGAAATCCTGTCCTTTCTGTTGCAGACAAGCTAAACATCAGGAACACATTCAGAACTAAAAGAAGAGGCATGTCTGGGAGTCTAAATTCTCCAAGTGCTGTGTGTGTGTGTGTGTGTGTGGGGGGGGGTACTTTTACAAACAGTGAAGGCTGGACAGAATTGTGGCTCTTCTCAGCGATACAGTCTGAATTACAGAACAGTTAGTGAGGTACATGATGAATATCTCCCATTAAGAAGATCTGAACGAATAGGTAACGAAAACAGACAGGAGAATTTTTTAGTACATCCTCATACCCCGAAAGAGCAGCAGGGCAAAGGTTTAAAACAACACTGGAAGAAGAAGAACAGGGTGAATTACTAAGATCAACTAGACTTATCAAGGCCTTTGTGATAAACTACTCAGTTTAGATGGTTTGAACATTTTTAATTATATAGAACAAAAGGTTACAGAGAGTCATTTTTCCCTTTTTAAAAAAGGCTTGAAATTTGTTCCGGGACATAGATGTGGCGTAGCCAAAACATTAATGGAACTTAAACTATTTACTAGAAAGATTAATTTTAAAATTATGTTTAAAGACAAATTAAATGTAGAAGTTCCATTTAAGGGTCTGAGGAAAAAGAATAAATTTAACCCTCCATTATACCCTTCAATAGATAACTATGAAAAAAATTGTATGAAGGAATTATACCAAGCACACAATAAATATAACAGGAAATACTACAATTTAAATAAAGAAGAAGGGTTGTTATTAAAAGAAATAATACAGAACAGGAACATACATGTTATGAAACCAGATAAGGGTGGGGAATGGTGTTGATGAATAAAACAGACTATATGAACATCATGAGTGAAATGTTACATGATACTGACACATATACAGCACTGTCACTGAATGAAATCAACATAGCGCATACAAAGATTCAGATATATCCTTAGAATGCTTTACTACAAGGGGTAATTAATGAGACAGTTTATAATTTTTTACACAATAACCATCCATTGATACCCAATGCATTTGGAATGCCAAAAGTCCACAAGAATATCTTAAGCCCCCACTCAGAATGATTGTGGCAGCACAAAATAGTTCCACATATTCACTTGGGGTTTTTATTGACAAGATATTAAAAGATTTGTTACGCCACTTTGAACATATTTTAGTAGATTTATGGGATTTTTTGGAAAAAATCAAAAATGAGTATTTCTCCGATGGAGTAGTTTTTTCAACCATCGATGTCATTGATTTGTTTATCTCTATACCTCATTGTGAAGGTTTAGAACTATTTCATGATGCAATTAAAACATTAGGGAGTTTTGACAACAGCTTGATTCATTTCATTATGGAACTAATGGGGTTTATTTTACTTAACAATTACATCATGTTTAAAGGGGAATATTTTAAACAGACCAAGGACATAGCAATGGGTAATAGTTGTGCCCCCATATAACCCAACTTGGTCATGTATGCATGGGAAACTAAATTCATATTTAATTCTAAGTATAGTAATCAATGGCACATCTACTTGCGATACCTGGATGATGTGTTCATCATGTGGAGAAATCAAGACAATGAAGTGGACGACTTTGTTAATTATATCAATGCAGTTTGTTCATAATTTAAATTCACCCATAATTATTCTATAGGTAGTATTGATTTTTTGGATGTCACGTTATTCAAAAAGTACAAAGAGAAATGTCTTGGTTCAAAGATATTCAGAAAGTCTATCTATTCCAACACTTTTTCAGATTGTCAGAGTCTCCACCCTTATTATATAAAAGGAATTTGGTTAAGGGACAGATGATCAGAGCTGCAAGGATGTGTTCCGACTTAAAGGATTTTAAAGATGAACTTGGACTATTTTATAGGATGTTTACTGATAGAGGTTATCCACCACAACTGGTGGCAAAGTGT